>NC_060128.1:36919670-37237407 GCF_021461395.2 Schistocerca americana
TAAAAGCGGACTGACACTCTCTTCCTATGATTTGAACCTCTCCTGTGACTCCAGTTTTAGATTCCGATGCTACACTTCAGGTTTACTGTATACCTTGTACCATCTTATTGACGATGAAACACAGAAATTGCATCAGGCTTAAATTCAAAAGACACAATGCCGACTTAAGTATAAGAGGACTGACACTCTTTCTATCAATGATTTGAGTCTCTCCTGTGAGTCCGGTTTTCAGATTCCTATGCTTCACTTCAGGTTTACTGTATCCCTTGGACATTTTTATTGACGATGAAACACAGAAATTGCATCCGAATTTAATACAATAGGTACAATGCCGACTTAAGTACAAGAGGACTGACACTCTAGTTTTCTATGATTTGAACCTCTCCTGTGAGTCCAATTTAGATTCCGTTGCTTCACTTCAGGTTTACTGTGTATTTTGCACCTTCTTAATGACGAAGAAACACAGAAATTGCATCCGAATTTAATACAAAAGGCACAATGCCGAGTTAAGTACAAGAGGACTGACACTCTCCCTTTCTATGATTAGAACCTCTCGTGTGAGTCCAGTTTTAGATTCCGATGCTTCACTTCAGGCTTACTGTATCCCTTGGATCTTCTTATTGACGATGAAACACAGAAATTGCATCCGAATTTGATACAAAAGTCACAATGCCGACTTAAGTAAAAGAGGACTGTCACTCTCTCTTTCTATGATTTGAACCTCTCCTGTGAGTCCAGTTTTAGATTACGATGCTTCACTTCAGGTTTACTGTATTCCTTGCACCGTCGCATTGACGATGAATCACAGAAATTGCATCGGAATTAAATTCAAAAGACACAATGCCGACTTAAGTACAAGAGGACTGACACTCTAACTATCTATGATTTGAAGCTCTCCTGTGAGTCTAGTTTTAGATTGCGATCCTTCACTTCAGGTTTACTGTATCCCTTGGACCTTCTTATTGACGATGAAATACAGAAATTGCATCCGAGTTTAATACAAAAGGCACAATGCCGACTTAAGAAAAAGAGGACGGACAGTCTCCCTTCCTATGTTTTGACCTCTCCTGTGAGTCCAGTTTTAGATTCCGATGCTTCACTATAGGTTTACTGTATACCTTGCACCTTCTTATTGACGATGAAACACAGAAATTGCATCGGAATTAAATTCAAAAGGCACAATGCCGACTTAAGTACAATAGGACTGACACTCTAACTATCAATGATTTGAACCTCTCCTGTGACTCCACATTTAGATTCCGATGCTTTACTTCAGGTTTACTGTTTCCGGTGGACCTTCTTATTGACGAAGAAACACAGAAACTGCATCCGAATTTAATAACGAAGGCACTATGCCGACTAATGTACAAAAAGACTGACACTCTCGTTATCTATGATTTGAACCTCTCTTGTGAGTCCGGTTTTAGATTCCGATGCTTCACTTCTGGTTTACTGTGTACCTTGCACCTTCTTATTGACCATGAAACACAGAAATTGCTTCCGAATTTAATACAAAGGGAACAATGCCGACTTAGGTATAGGAGGACTGACACTCTATCTATCAATGATTAGAATCTCTCCTGTGAGTCCAGTTTTCAGATTCCTATGATTCACTTCAGGTTTACTGTATCCCTTGGACCTTTTTATTGACGATGAAACACAGAAATTGCATCCGAATTTAATACAAAAGGTACAATGCCGACTTAAGTACAAGAGGACTGACACTCTCGTTTTCTATGATTTGAACCTCTCCTGTGAGTCCAGTTTTAGATTCCGATGCTTCACTTCAGGATTACTGTGTACCTTGCTCCTTCTTATTGACGATGAAACACAGAAATTGCATCCGAATTTGATACAAAAGGAACAATGCCGACTTAATTACAATAGGACTAACACTCTCCCTTTCTATGATTTGAACCTCTCCTGTGAGTCCAGTTTTAGATTCCGATGCTTCACTTCAGGTTTACTGTATCCCTTGGATCTTCTTATTGACGATGAAACACAGAAATTGCATCGCAATTTAATACAAAAGTCAGAATGCCGACTTAAGTAAAAGAGGCCTGTCACTCTCTCTTTCTATTAACTGAACCTCTCCTGTGAGTCCAGTTTTAGATTCCGATGCTTCACTTCAGGTTTACTGTATTCCTTGCACCTTCTTATTGACGATGAAACACAAAAATTGCAACGGAATTAAATTCAAAAGGCACAATGCCGGCTTAACTACAAGAGGACTGACACTCTAACTTTCTATGATTTGAACCTCTCCTGTGAGGCCAGTTTTAGATTCCGATGCTTCTTTTCAGGATTACTGTATCCCTTGGACCTTCTTATTGACGATGAAACACAGAAATTGCATCGGAATTATATTCAATAGACACAAGGCCGACTTAAGTACAAGAGGACTGACACTCTAACTATCTATGATTTGAACCTATCCTGTGAGTCTAGATTTAGGTTCCGATGCTTCACTTCAGGTTTACTGTATCCCTTGGACCTTCTTATTGACGATGAAATACAGAAATAGCAACCGAATTTAATACAAAAGGCACAATGCCGGCTTAAGTAAAAGAGGACGGACACTCTCTCTTCCTATGATTTGAACCTCTCCTGTGAGTCCCGTTTTGATTCTGATGCTTCACTTCAAGTTTTCTGTATACCTTGCACCTTCGTATTGACGGTGAAACACAGAAATTGCATCGGAATTAAATTCAAAAGGCACAATGCCGACTTAAGTACAAGAGGACATACGCTCTAACTATCAATGATTTGAACCTCTCCTATGAGTCCAGTTATAGATTCCAATGCTTCACTTCAGGTTAACTGTATCCGTTGCACCTTCTTATTGACGATGAAACACAGAAATTGCATCGGAATTGTATTCAATAGACACAATGCCGACTTAAGTACAAGAAGACTGACACTCTAACTATCTATGATTTGAACCTCCCCTGTGAGTCCAGTTTTAGATTCCGAAGCTTCACTTCAGGTTTACTGTATCCCTTGGACCTTCTTATTGATGATGAAATACAGAAATTGCATCCGAATTTAATAAAAAAGTCACAATGCCGACTTTAGTAAAAGAGGACCGACACTCTCTCTTCCTATTATTTGAACAACTCCTGTGATTCCAGTTTTAGATTCCGATGCTACGCTTCAGGTTTACTGTATACCTTGCACCTTCTTATTGACGAGGAAATACAGAAATTGCATCGGAATTAAATTCAAAGACACAATGCCGACTTAAGTATAAGAGGACTGACACTCTAACTATCAATGATTTGAACCTCTCCTGTGAGGCCAGTTTTAGATTCCGATGCTTCACTTCAAGTTTACTGTATGCCTTGGACATTTTTATTGACGATGAAACACAGAAATTGCATCGGAATTAAATTCAAAAGGCACAATGCCGACTTAAGTACAAGAGGACTTACGCTCTAACTATCAATGATTTGAACCTCTCCTGTGAGGCCAGTTTTAGATTCCGATGCTTCACTTCAGGTTTACTGTATGCCTCGGACCTTTTTATTGACGATGAAACACAAAAATTGCATCGGAATTAAATTCAAAGACACACTGCCGACATAAGTATAAGAGGACTGACACTCTAACTTTCTATGATTTGAACCTCTCCTGTGAGTCCAGTTTTAGATTCCGATGCTTCTTTTCAGGATTACTGTATCCCTTGGACCTTCTTATTGACGATGAAACACAGAAATTGCATCGGAATTATATTCAATAGACACAAGGCCGACTTAAGTACAAGAGGACTGACACTCTAACTATCTATGATTTGAACCTCTCCTGTGAGTCTAGTTTTAGATTCCGATGCTTCACTTCAGGTTTACTGTATCCCTTGGGCCTTCTTATTGACGATGAAATACAGAAATAGCATCCGAATTTAATACAAAAGGCACAATGCCGGCTTAAGTAAAAGAGGACGGACACTCTCTCTTCCTATGATTTGAACCTCTCCTGTGAGTCCCGTTTTGATTCCGATGCTTCACTTCCGGTTTACTGTATACCTTGCACCTTCTTATTGATGATGAAACACAGAAATTGCATCGGAATTAAATTCAAAAGGCACAATGCCGACTTAAGTACAAGAGGACATACGCTCTAACTATCAATGATTTGAACCTCTCCTATGAGTCCAGTTATAGATTCCAATGCTTCACTTCAGGTTTACTGTATCCGTTGCACCTTCTTATTGACGATGAAACACAGAAATTGCATCGGAATTGTATTCAATAGACACAATGCCGACTTAAGTACAAGAAGACTGACACTCTAACTATCTATGATTTGAACCTCCCCTGTGAGTCCAGTTTTAGATTCCGAAGCTTCACTTCAGGTTTACTGTATCCCTTGGACCTTCTTATTGATGATGAAATACAGAAATTGCATCCGAATTTAATAAAAAGTCACAATGCCGACTTTAGTAAAAGAGGACCGACACTCTCTCTTCCTATTATTTGAACAACTCCTGTGATTCCAGTTTTAGATTCCGATGCTACGCTTCAGGTTTACTGTATACCTTGCACCTTCTTATTGACGAGGAAATACAGAAATAGCATCGGAATTAAATTCAAAGACACAATGCCGACTTAAGTATAAGAGGACTGACACTCTAACTATCAATGATTTGAACCTCTCCTGTGAGGCCAGTTTTAGATTCCGATGCTTCACTTCAAGTTTACTGTATGCCTTGGACATTTTTATTGACGATGAAACACAGAAATTGCATCGGAATTAAATTCAAAAGGCACAATGCCGACTTAAGTACAAGAGGACTTACGCTCTAACTATCAATGATTTGAACCTCTCCTGTGAGGCCAGTTTTAGATTCCGATGCTTCACTTCAAGTTTACTGTATGCCTTGGACATTTTTATTGACGATGAAACACAGAAATTGCATCGGAATTAAATTCAAAAGGCACAATGCCGACTTAAGTACAAGAGGACTTACGCTCTAACTATCAATGATTTGAACCTCTCCTGTGAGGCCAGTTTTAGATTCCGATGCTTCACTTCAGGTTTACTGTATGCCTTGGACCTTTTTATTGACGATGAAACACAAAAATTGCATCGGAATTAAATTCAAAGACACACTGCCGACTTAAGTATAAGAGGACTGACACTCTAAATTTCTATGATTTGAACCTCTCCTGTGAGTCCAGTTTTAGATTCCGATGCTTCTTTTCAGGATTACTGTATCCCTTGGACCTTCTTATTGACGATGAAACACAGAAATTGCATCGGAATTATATTCAATAGACACAAGGCCGACTTAAGTACAAGAGGACTGACACTCTAACTATCTATGATTTGAACCTCTCCTGTGAGTCTAGTTTTAGATTCCGATGCTTCACTTCAGGTTTACTGTATCCCTTGGGCCTTCTTATTGACGATGAAATACAGAAATAGCATCCGAATTTAATACAAAAGGCACAATGCCGGCTTAAGTAAAAGAGGACGGACACTCTCTCTTCCTATGATTTGAACCTCTCCTGTGAGTCCCGTTTTAGATTCCCATGCTTCACTTCCGGTTTACTGTATACATTGCACCTTCTTATTGATGATGAAACACAGAAGTTGCATCGGATTTAAATTCAAAATGCACAATGCCGACTTAAGTACAAGAGGACTGACACTCTAACTCTCTAAGATTTGAACCTCTCCTGTGGGTCCAGTGTTAGATTCTGATGCTTCACTTCAAGTTTTCTGTATACCTTGCACCTCCGTATTGACGATGAAACACAGAAATTGCATCGGAATTAAATTCAAAAGGCACAATGCCGTCTTAAGTACAAGAGGACTGACGCTCTAACTATCAATGATTTGAACCTCTCCTATGAGTCCAGTTTTAGATTCCGATGCTTCACTTCAGGTTTACTGTATCCCTTGGACCTTCGTATTCACGATGAAACACAGAAATTGCATCGGAATTATATTCAATAGACACAATGCCGACTTAAGTACAAGAGGACTGACACTCTAACTATCTATGATTTGAACCTCCCCTGTGAGTCCAGTTTTAGATTCGGAAGCTTCACTTCAGGTTTACTGTATCCCTTGGACCTTCTTATTGACGATGAAATACAGAAATTGCATCCGAATTTAATAAAAAAGTCACAATGCCGACTTTAGTAAAAGAGGACTGACACTCTCTCTTCCTATGATTTGAACAACTCCTGTGATTCCAGTTTTAGATTCCGATGCTACACTTCAGGTTTACTGTATACCTTGCACCTTCTTATTGACGATGAAACACAGAAATAGCATCGGAATTTAATACAAAAGGCACGATGCCGACTTAAGTACAAGAGGACTGACACTCTCGTTTTCTATGATTTGAACCTCTCCTTTGAGGCCAATTTAGATTCCGATGCTTCACTTCAGATTTACTTTGTACCTTGCACCTTCTTATTGACGACGAAACACAGAAATTGCATCCAAATTTAATAACGAAGGCACTATGCCGACTTAAGTACAAGAGGACTGACACACTCGTTATCTATGATTTGAACCTCTCCTGTGAGTCCAGTTTTAGATTCCGATGCTTCACTTCAGGTTTACTGTGTACCTTGCACCTTCTTATTGACGATGAAACACAGAAATGGCATCCGAATTTAATACAAAAGGAACAATGCCGACTTAAGTACAAGAGGACTGACACTCTCCCTTTCTATGATTTGAACCTCTCCTGTGAGTCCCGTTTTTGATTCCGATGCTTACCTTCAGGTTTACTGTATACCTAGCACCTTCTTATTGACGATGATACACAGAAATTGCGTCGGAATTAAATTCAAAAGGCACAATGCCGACTTAAGTACAAGAGGACTTACACTCTAACTCTCTATGGTTTGAACCTCTCCTGTGAGTCCAGTGTTAGATTCCGATGCTTCACTTCAAGTTTACTGTATACCTTGCACCTTCTTATTGACGATGAAACACAGAAATTGCATCGGAATTAAATTCAAAAGGCACAATGCCGACTTAAGTACAAGAGGACTGACACTCTAACTATCAATGATTTGAACCTCTCCTGTGAGTCCAGTTTTAGATTCCGATGCTTCACTTCATGTTTACTGTATCCCTTGGATCTTCTTATTGACGATGAAACACAGAAATTACATCCGAATTTAATACAAATGTCACAATGCCGACTTAAGTAAAAGAGAACTGTCACTCTCTCTTTCTATGAATTGAACCTCTCCTGTGAGTCCAGTTTTAGATTCCGATGCTTCACTTTACGTATACTGTATTCCTTGCACCTTCTTATTGACGATGAAACACAGAAATTGCATCGGAATTATATTCAATAGACACAATGCCGACTTAAGTACAAGAGGACTGACACTCTAACTATCTATGATTTGAACCTCTCCTGTGAGTCAAGTTTTAGATTCCGAAGCTTCACTTCAGGTTTACTGTATCCCTTGGACCTTCTAATTGACGATGAAATACAGAAATTGCATCCGAATTTAATACAAAAGGCACAATACCGACTTTAGTAAAACAGATCTGACACTCTCTCTTCCTATGATTTGAACCTCTCCAGTGAGTCCAGTTTTAGATTCTGATGCTTCACTTCAGGTTTACTGTATCCCTTGGACCTTTTTATTGACGATGAAACACAGAAATTGCATCCGAATTTAATACAAAATGCACAATGCCGACATAAGTACAAGAGGACTGACACTCTCCCTTTCTATGATTTGAACCTCTCGTGTGAGTCGAGTTTTAGATTCCGATGATTTACTTCAGGTTTACTGTATTCCTTGGATCTTCTTATTGACGATGAAACACAGAAATTCCATCCGAATTTAATACAGAAGTCACAATGCCGACATAAGTAAAAGAGGACTGTCACTCTCTCTTTCTATGATTTGAACCTCTCCTGCGAGTCCAGTTTTAGATTACGATGTTTCACTTCAGGTTTACTGTATACCTTGCACCGTCATATTGACGATGAATCACAGAAATTGCATCGGAATTAAATTCAAAAGGCACAATGCTGACTTAAGTACAAGAGGACTGACACTCTCGTTATCTATGATTGGAACCTCTCCTGTGAGACCAGTTTTAGATTCCGATGCTTCACTTCAAGTTTACTGTATCCCTTGGATCTTCTTATTGACGATGAAACACAGAAATTGCATCCGAATTTAATACAAAAGTTACAATGCCGACTTAAGTAAAAGAGGACTGTCACTCTCTCTTTCTATGAATTGAACCTCTCCTGTGACTCCAGTTTTAGATTCCGATGCTTCACTTCAGGTTTACTGTATTCCTTGCACCTTTTTATTGACGATGAAACACAGAAATTGCATCGGAATTAAATTCTAAAGGCACAATGCCGGCTTAACTACAAGAGGACTGAAACTCTAACTTTCTATGATTTGAACCTCTCCTGTGAGTCCAGTTTTAGATTCCGATGTTTCTCTTCAGGATTACTGTATCCCTTTTACCTTCTTATTGACAATGAAATACAGAAATTGCATCGGAATTATATTCAATAGACACAATGCCAACTTAAGTACAAGAGGACTGACACTCTAACTATCTATGATTAGAACCACTCCTGTGAGTCCAGTTTTAGATTCCGATGCTTCACTTCAGATTTACTGTATCCCTTGGACCTTCTTATTGACGATGAATTACAGAAATTGCATCCGAATTTAATACAAAAAGCACAATGCCGACTTTAGTAAAAGAGGACTGACACTCTCTCTTCCTATGATTTGAACCACTCCTGTGATTCCAGTTTTAGATTCCGATGCTACACTTCAGGTTTCCTGTATACCTTGCACCTTCTCATTGAGGTTGAAACACAGAAATTGCTTCGGAATTAAATTCAAAAGACACAATGCCGTCTTAGGTATAAGAGGACTGACACTCTAACTATGAATATTTGACGCTCTCCTGTGAGTCCAGTTTTAGATTCCGATGCTTCACTTCAGGTTACTGTATCCCTTTGATCTTTTTATTGACGATGAAACCCAGAAATTGCAATCGAATTTAATACAATAGTACAATGCCGACTTAAGTACAAGAGGACTGACACTCTCGTATCCTATGATTTGAACATCTCCTGTGAGTCCAGTTTTAGATTCCGATACTCAACTTCAGGTTTACTGTGTACCTTGCACCTTCTTACTGACGATGAAACACAGAAATTGCATCCGAATTTAATACAAAAAGCACAATGCCGGCTTAAGTACAAGAGGACTGACACTCGACCTTTCTATGATTTGAACCTCTCGTGTGAGTCCAGTTTTAGATTCCGATGCTTCATTTCAGGTTTACTGTATCCCTTGGATCTGCGTATTGACGATGAAACACAGAAATTGCATCCGAATTTAATACAAAAGTCACAATGCCGACTTAAGTAGAAGAGGACTGTCAGTCTCTATTTCTATGATTTGAACCTCTCCTGTGAGTCCAGTTTTAGATTCCGATGCTTCACTTCAGGTTTACTGTATCCCTTGGACCTTCTTATTGACGATGAAACACAGAAATTGCATCCAAATTTAATACAAAAGGCACAATGCCGACTTAAGTATAAGAGGACTGACACTCTATCAATGATTTGAACCCCTCCTGTGAGTCCAGTTTTGGATTCCGATGCTTCACTTCAGGTTTACTGTATCCCTTGGACCTTCTTATTGACAATGAAAAACAGAAATTGCATCCGAATTTAATACAAAAGGCACAATGCCGACTTAAGTACAAGAGGACTGATACTCTAACTATCTATGATTTGAACCTCTCCAGTGAGTTCAGTTTTAGATTCCGATGCTTCACTTCAGGTTTACTGTATCCCTTGGACGTTCTTATTGACGATGAAACACAGAAATTGCATCCGAATTTACTACAACAGGCACAATGCCGACTTAAGTACAAAAGGACTGAAAATCTAACTTTCTATGATTTGAACCTCTCCTGTGAGTCCAGTTTTAGATTTCGATGCTTCTCTTAAGGTTTACTGTATCCCTTGGACCTTCTTATTGACGATGCAACATAGAAATTGCCTCGGAATTAAATTCAAGAGGCACAATGCCGACTTAAGTTAAAGAGGACTGACACTCAATCTATCAATGATTTGAACCGCTCCTGTGAGTCAAGTTTTAGATTCAGATGCTTCACTTCAGATTTACTGTATCTCTTGGACATTCTTATTGACGATGAAACACAGAAATTGCATCCGAATTTAATACAAAAGGCACAATGCCGACTTAAGTATAAGAGGACTGACACTCTAACTATCAATGATTTGAACCCCTCCTGTGAGTCCAGATATAGAATCCGATGCTTCACTTCAGGTTTACTGTATCCCTTGGACCTTCTTATTGACGATGAAACACAGAAATTTCATCGGAATGAAATGCAAAAGACACAATGCCGACTTAAGTACAAGTGGACTGACACTTTATCTACCTATGATTTGAACCTCTCCTGTGAGTCTAGTTTTAGATTCCGATGCTTCTCTTCAGGGTTAGTGTATCCGTTGGACCTTCTCATTGACTATGAAACACAGAAATTGCATCCGAATTTAATACAATTGGCACAATGCCGACTTAAGTATAAGAGGAATGTCACTCTATCAATGATTTGAAGCCCTCCTGTGAGTCCAGTTTTAGATTCCGATGCTTCACTTGAGGATTACTCTATCCCTTGGACCTTCTGATTGACGATGAAATACAGAAATTGCATCCGAATTTAGTACAAAAAGCACAATGCCGACTTAAGTATAAGAGGACTGACACTCTAACTATCAATGATTTGAACCCCTTCTGTGAGTCCAGTTTTAGAATCCCATGCTTCACTTCAGGTTTACTGTATCCCTTGGACATTCTTATTGACGATGAAACACAGAAATTGCATCCGGATTTCATACAAAAGGCACAATGCCGACTTAAATATAAGAGGACTGACAGTCAAACTATCAGTGATTTGAACCCCTCCTGTGAGTCCAGTTTTAGATTCCGATGCTCCACTTCATGTTTACTGTATTCCTTGGACCTTCTTATTGACGATGAAACACAGAAATTGCATCTGAATTTAATACAAAAGGCACAATGCCGACTTAAGTACAAGAGGACTGACACTCTAACTATCAATGATTTGAACCCCTCCTGTGAGTGCAGTTTTAGATTCAGATGCTTCACTTCAGATTTACTGTATCTCTAGGACCTTCTCATTGACGATGAAACACAGAAATTGCATCCGAATTTAATACAAAAGGCACAATGCCGACTTAAGTATAAGAGGACTGACACTCTAACTATCAATGATTTGAACCCCTCCTGTGAGTCCAGTTTTAGATTCCGATGCTTCACTTCAGGTTTACTGTATCCCTTGGACATTCTTATCGACGATGAAACACAGAAATTGCATCCGAATTAAATACAAAAGGCACAATGCCGACTTAAGTACAAAAGGACTGACAATCTAACTTTCTATGATTTGAACCTCTCCTGTGAGTCCAGTTTTAGATTCCGATGCTTCTCTTCAGGTTTACTGTATCCCTTGGACCTTCTTATTGACAATGAAACACAGAAATTGCATCCGAATTTATTACAAAAGGTACAATGCCGACTTAAGTATAAGAGGATTGTCACTCTATCAATGATTTGAACCCCTCCTGTGAGTCCAGTTTTAGATTCCGATGCTTCACTTCAGGTTTACTGTATCCCTTGGACCTTCTGCTTGACGATGAAACACAGAAATTGCATCCGAATTTAATACAAAAGGCACAATGCCGACTTATGTATAAGAGGACTGACACTCTAACTATCAATGATTTGAACCCCATCTGTGAGTCCAGTTTTAGAATCCGATGCTTCACTTCAGGTTTACTGTATCCCTTGGACCTTCTGACTGACGATGAAACACAGAAATTGCATCCGAATTTAATACAAAAGGCACATTGCCGACTTTTGTATAAGAGGACTGACACTCTAACTATCAATGATTTGAACCCCTCCTGTGAGTCCAGTTATAAAATCCGATGCTTCACTTCAGGTTTACTGTATCCCTTGGACCTTCTTATTGACGATGAAACACAGAAATTGCATCGGAATGAAATTCAAAAGACACAATGCCGACTTAAGTACAAGTGGACTGACACTTTATCTACCTATGATTTGAACCTCTGCTGTGAGTCTAGTTTTAGATTCCGATGCTTCTCTTCAGGGTTAGTGTATACCTTGGACCTTCTCATTGACTATGAAACACAGAAATTGCATCCGAATTTAATACAAAAGGCACTATGCCGACTTAAGTATAAGAGGACTGTCACTCTATCAATGATTTGAAGCCCTCCTGTGAGTCCAGTTTTAGATTCCGATGCTTCACTTGAGGATTACTGTATCCCTTGGACCTTCTGATTGACGATGAAACACAGAAATTGCATCTGAATTTAATACAAAAGGCACAATTCCGACTTAAGTATAAGAGGACTGACACTCTAACTATCAATGATTTGAACCCCTTCTGTGAGTCCAGTTTTAGAATCCGATGCTTCACTTCAGGTTTACTGTATCCCTTGGACATTCTTATTGACGATGAAACACAGAAATTGCATCCGAATTTAATACAAAAGGCACAATGCCGACTTAAGTATAAGAGGACTGACAGTCAAACTATCAGTGATTTGAACCCCTCCTGTGAGTCTAGTTTTAGATTCCGATGCTCCACTTCAGGTTTACTGTATCCCTTGGACCTTCTGATTGACGATGAAACACAGAAATTGCATCCGAATTTAATACAAAAGGCACAATGCCGACTTATGTATAAGAGGACTGACACTCTAACTATCAATGATTTGAACCCCTTCTGTGAGTCCAGTTATAGAATCCGATGCTTCACTTCAGGTATACAGTATCCCTTGGACCTTCTAATTGTCGACGAAAAACAGAAATTGCATCGGAATTAAATTCAAAAGGCACAATGCCGACTTAAGTACAAAAGGACTGACAATCTACCTTTCTATGATTTGAACCTCTCCTGTGAGTCCAGTTTTAGATTCCGTTGCTTCTCTTCAGGTTTACTGTATCTCTTGGACCTTCTTATTGACGATGAAACACAGAAATTGCATCGGAAATAAATTCAAAAGACACAATGCCGACTTAAGTACAACTGGACTGACACTATAACTACCTATGATTTGAACCTCTCCTGTGAGTCCAGTTATAGATTCCGATGCTTCTCTTCAGGTTTACTGTATCCCTTGGACCTTCCTATTGACAATGAAACACAGAAATTGCATCCGAATTTAATCCAAAAGCACAATGCCGACTTAAGTATAAGAGGACTGACACCCTATCAATGATTTGAACCCCTTCTGTGAGTCCAGTTTTAGATTCCGATGCTTCACTTCAGGTTTACTGTATCTCTTGGACCTTCTGTTCGACGATGAAACACAGAAATTGCATCCGAATTTAATACAAAAGGCACAATGCCGACTTAAGTATAAGAGGACTGACACTCTAAGTATCAATGATTTGAACCCCTCCTTTGAGTTCAATTTTAGAATCCGATGCTTCACTTCAGGATTACTGTATCCCTTGGAACTGCTTATTGACGATGAAACACAGAAATTGCATCCGAATTTATTACAAAAGGCACAATGCCGACTTAAGTACAAGAGGACTGACACTCTAACTATCTATGATTTGAACCTCTCCTGTGAGTCCAGTTTTAGATTCCGATGCTTCACTTCAGGTTTTCTGTATCCCTTGGACCTTCTTATCGACGATGAAACACAGAAATTGCATCCGAATTTAATACAAAAGGCACAATGCCTACGTAAGTACAAAAGATCTGAAAATCTACCATTCTATGATTTGATCCTCTCCTGTGAGTCCAGTTTTAGATTCCGATGCTTATCTTCAGGTTTACTGTATCCCTTGGACCTTCTTATTGACGATGAAACACAGAAATTGCATCGGAATTAAATTCAAGAGGCACAATGCCACCTTAAGTACAAGAGGACTGACACTCAAACTATCAATGATTTGAATCCCTCCTGTGAGTCCAGTTTAAGATTCAGATGCTTCACTTCAGATTTACTGTATCTCTTGGACCTTCTTATTGACGATGAAACACAGAAATTACATCCGAATTTAATACAAAAGGCACAATGCCGACTTAAGTATAAGAGGACTGACACTCTAACTAGCAATGATTTGAACCCCTCCTGTGAGTCCAGTTTTAGATTCCGATGCTTCACTTCAGGTTTACTGTATCCCTTGGACCTTCTTAACGACGATGAAACACAGTAATTGCATCCGAATTTAACACAAAAGGCACAATGCCGACTTAAGTACAAGAGGACTGACACTCTAACTATCTATGATTTGAACCTCTCCAGTGAGTTCAGTTTTAGATTCCGATGCTTCACTTCAGGTTTACTGTATCCCTTGGACCTTCTTATTGACAATGAAACACAGAAATTGCATCCGAAATTAATACAAGAGGCACAATGCCGACTTAAGTATAAGAGGACTGACACTCTAACTATCAAAGATTTGAACCCCTACTGTGAGTCGAGTTTTAGAATCCGAAGCTTCACTTTAGGTTTACTGTATCCCTTGGAACTTCTTATTGACGATGAAACACAGAAATTGCATCCGAATTTAATACAAAAGGCACAATGCCGACTTAAGTATAAGAGGACTGACACTCTAACTATCAATGATTTGAACCCCTGCTGTGAGTCCAGTTTTAGAATCCTATGCTTCACGTCAGGTTTACTGTATCCCTTGGACCTTCTTCTTGACGATGAAACACAGAAATTGCATCCGAATTTAATACAAAAGGCACAATGCCGACTTAAGTACAAGAGGACTGACACTCTAACTATCTATGATTTGAACCTCTCCAGTGAGTTCAGTTTTAGATTCCGATGCTTCACTTCAGGTTTACTGTATCCCTTGGACCTTCTTATTGACGATGAAACACAGAAATTGCATCCGAATTTAATACAAAAGGCACAATGCCGACTTAAGTACAAAAGGACTGACAATCTAACTTTCTATGATTTGAACCTCTTTCTGTGAGTCCAGTTTTAGATTCCGATGCTTCTCTTCAGGTTTACTGTATCCCTTGGACCTTCTTATTGACGATGAAACACAGAAATTGCATCGGAATGAAATTCAAAAGACACAATGCCGACTTAAGTACAAGTGGACTGACACTCTAACTACCTATGATTTGAACCTCTCCTGTGAGTCCAGTTTTAGATTCCGATGCTTCTCTTCAGGTTTACTGTATCCCTTGGACCTTCTTATTGGCAATGAAACACAGAAATTGCATCCGAAATTAATACAAAAGGCACAATGCCGACTTAAGTATAAGAGGACTGACACCCTATCAATGATTTGAACCCCTCCTGTGAGTCCAGTTTTAGATTCCGATGCTTCACTTCAAGTTTACTGTATCCCTTGGACCTTCTGATTCACGATGAAACACAGAAATTGCATCCGAATTTAATACAAAAGGCACAATGCCGACTTAAGTATAAGAGGACTGACACTCTAACTATCAAAGATTTGAACCCCTCCTGTGAGTCGAGTTTTAGAATCCGAAGCTTCACTTTAGGTTTACTGTATCCCTTGGAACTTCTTATTGACGATGAAACACAGAAATTGCATCCGAATTTAATACAAAAGGCACAATGCCGACTTAAGTATAAGAGGACTGACACTCTAACTATCAATGATTTGAACCCCTGCTGTGAGTCCAGTTTTAGAATCCTATGCTTCACGTCAGGTTTACTGTATCCCTTGGACCTTCTTATTGACGATGAAACACAGAAATTGCATCCGAATTTAATACAAAAGGCACAATGCCGACTTAAGTACAAGAGGACTGACTCTCTAACTATCTATGATTTGAACCTCTCCAGTGAGTTCAGTTTTAGATTCCGATGCTTCACTTTAGGTTTACTGTATCCCTTGGACCTTCTTATTGACGATGAAACACAGAAATTGCATCCGAATTTAATACAAAAGGCACAATGCCGACTTAAGTACAAAAGGACTGACACACTCACTTTCTATGATTTGAACCTCTCCTGTGAGTCCAGTTTTAGATTCCGATGCTTCACTTCAGGTTTACTGTATCCCTTGGACCTTGTTATTGACGATGAAACACAGAGATTGCATCCGAATTTAATACAAAATGCACAATGACGACTTAAGTACAAGAGGAATGACACTCTCACTTGCTACGATTTGAACCTCTCCTGTGAGTCCAGTTTTAGATTTCGATGCTTAACTTCAGGTTTACTGTATACCTTGCATCTTCGTGTTGACGATGAAACACAGAAATTGCATCCGAATTTAATATAAAAGGCACAATGCCGACTTAAGTACAAGAGGACTGACACTCTCACTTTCAACGATTTATACCTCTCCTGTGAGTCCAGTTTTAGATTCCGATGCTTCACTTCAAGATCACTGTATCCCTAGGACCTTCTTATTGACGATGTAACACAGAGTTTGCATCCGAATTTAATACAAAAGTCACAATGCCGACTTAAGTACAAGAGGTTTGACACTCTTACTTTCTATGATTTGAACCTCTCCTGTGAGTCCAGTTTTAGATTCCGATGCTTCTCTTCAGGTTTACTGTATCCCTTGGACCTTCTTATTGACGATGTAACACAGAAATTGCGTCGGAATTAAATTCAAGAGGCACAATGCCGACTTAAGTACAAGAGGACTGACACTCTAACTATCAATGATTTGAACCCCTCCTGTGAGTCCAGTTCTAGATTCCGATGCTTCATTTCGGGTATACTGTATCCCTTGGACCTTCTAATTGTCGACGAAACACAGAAATTCCATCGGAAATAAATTCAAAAGGCTCAATACCGACTTAAGTACAAGAGGACTGACACTCAAACTATCAATGATTTGAACCCCTCCAGTGAGTCCAGTTTTAGATTCCGATGCTTCACTTCAGGTTTACTGTATTCCTTGGACCTTCTTATCGACGATGAAACACAGTAATTGCATCAAAATTTAATACAAAAGGCACAATGCCGACTTAAGTACAAAAGGACTGACAATCTAACTTTTTATGATTTGAACCTCTCCTGTGAGTCCAGTTTTAGATTCCGATGCTTCACTTCACGTTTACTGTATCCCTTGGACCTTCTTATCGACGATGAAACACAGAAATTGCATCCTAATTTAATACAAAAGGCACAATGCCGACTTAAGTACAATAAGACTGACAATCAAACATTCTATGATTTGATCGTCTCCTGTGAGTCCAGTTTTAGATTCCGATGCTTCTCTTCAGGTTTACTGTATCCCTTGGACCTTCTTATTGACGATGAAACACAGAAATTGCATCGGAATGAAATTCAAAAGACACAATACCGACTTAAGTACAAGTGGACTGACACTCTAACTACCTATGATTTGAACCTCTCCTGTGAGTCCAGTTTTAGATTCCGATGCTTCTCTTCAGGTTTACTGTATCCCTTGGACCTTCTTATTGACAATGAAACACAGAAATTGCATCCGAATTTAATACAAAAGGCACAATGCTGACTTAAGTATAAGGGGACTGACACCCTATCAATGATTTGAACCCCTCCTGTGAGTCCAGTTTTAGATTCCGATGCTTCACTACAGGTTTACTGTATCCCTTGGACCTTCTGATTGACGATGAAACACAGAAATTGCATCCGAATTTAATACTAAAGGCACAATGCCGACTTAAGTACAAAAGGACTGAAAATCAACCATTCTATGATTTGATCCTCTCCTCTGAGTCCAGTTTTAGATTCCGATGCTTACCTTCAGGTTTACTGTATCCCTTGGACCTTCTTATTGACGATGAAACACAGAAATTGCATCGGAATTAAATTCAAGAGGCACAATGCCACCTTAAGTACAAGAGGACTGACACTCAAACTATCAATGATTTGAATCCCTCCTGTGAGTCCAGTTTAAGATTCAGATGCTTCACTTCAGATTTACTGTATCTCTTGGACCTTCTTATTGACGATGAAACACAGAAATTACATCCGAATTTAATACAAAAGGCACAATGCCGACTTAAGTATAAGAGGACTGACACTCTAACTAGCAATGATTTGAACCCCTCCTGTGAGTCCAGTTTTAGATTCCGATGCTTCACTTCAGGTTTACTGTATCCCTTGGACCTTCTCATCGACGATGAAACACAGTAATTGCATCCGAATTTAATACAAAAGGCACAATGCCGACTTAAGTACAAAAGGACTGACAATCTAACTTTCTATGATTTGAACCTCTCCTGTGAGTCCAGTTTTAGATTCCGATGCTTCTCTTCAGGTTTACTGTATCCCTTGGACCTTCTTATTGACGATGAAACACAGAAATTGCATCGGAATGAAATTCAAAAGACACAATGCCGACTTATGTACAAGTGGACTGACACTCTAACTACCTATGATTTGAACCCCTCCTGTGAGTCCAGTTTTAGATTCCGATGCTTCACTTCAGGTTTACTGTATCCCTTGGACCTCCTGATTGACGATGAAACACAGAAATTGCATCCGAATTTAATACAAAATGCACAATGCCGACTTATGTATAAGAGGACTGACACTCTAACTATCAATGATTTCAACCCCTTCTGTGAGTCCAGTTTTAGAATCCGATGCTTCACTTCAGGTTTACTGTATCCCTTGGACCTTCTGATTGACGATGAAACACCGAAATTGCATCCGAATTTAATACAAAAGGCCCATTGCCGACTTATGTATAAGAGGACTGACACTCTAACTATCAATGATTTGAACCCCTCCTGTGAGTCCAGTTTTAGATTCAGATGCTTCACTTCAGATTTACTGTATCTCTTAGACCTTCTTATTGACGATGAAACACAGAAATTGCATCCGAATTTAATACAAAAGGAACAATGCCGACTTAAGTATAAGAGGAATGACACTGTAACTATCAATGATTTGAACCCCTCCTGTGAGTCCAGTTTTCGATTCTGATGCTTCACTTCAGGTTTACTGTATCCCTTGGACCTTCTTATCGACGACGAAACACAGAAATTGCATCCGAATTTAATACAAAAGGCACAATGCCGACTTAAGTACAATAAGACTGACAATCAAACATTCTATGATTTGATCGTCTCCTGTGAGTCCAGTTTTAGATTCCGATGCTTCTCTTCAGGTTTACTGTATCCCTTGGACCTTCTTATTGACGATGAAACACAGAAATTGCATCGGAATGAAATTCAAAAGACACAGTACCGACTTAAGTACAAGTGGACTGACACTCTAACTACCTATGATTTGAACCTCTCCTGTGAGTCCAGTTTTAGATTCCGATGCTTCTCTTCAGGTTTACTGTATCCCTTGGACCTTCTTATTGGCAATGAAACACAGAAATTGCATCCGAATTTAATACAAAAGGCACAATGCTGACTTAAGTATAAGGGGACTGACACCCTATCAATGATTTGAACCCCTCCTGTGAGTCCAGTTTTAGATTCCGATGCTTCACTACAGGTTTACTGTATCCCTTGGACCTTCTGATTGACTATGAAACACAGAAATTGCATCCCAATTTAATACAAAAGGCACAATGCCGACTTAAATATAAGAGGACTGACACTTTAACTATCAAGGATTTGAACCTCTCCACAGAGTTCAGATTTAGATTCCGATGCTTCACTTCAGGTTTACTGTATCCCTTGGACCTTCTTATTGACGATAAAACACAGAAATTGCATCCGAATTTAAAACAAAAGGCACAATGCCGACTTAAGTACAAAAGGACTGACAATCTAACTTTCTATGATTTGAACCTCTCTTGTGAGTCCAGTTTTAGATTCCGTCGCTTCTCTTCAGGTTTACTGTATCTCTTGGACCTTCTTATTGACGATGAAACACAGAAATTGCATCGGAAATAAATTCAAAAGACACAATGCCGAATTAAGTACAAGTGGACTGACACTCTAACTACCTATGATTTGAACCTCTCCTTTGAGTCCAGTTTTAGATTCCGATGCTTCACTTCAGGTTTACTGTACCCCTTGGACCTTCTGTTTGACGATGAAACACAGAAATTACATCCGAATTTAATACAAAAGGCACAATGCCGACTTAAGTATAAGAGGACTGACACTCTAAGTATCAATGATTTGAACCCCTCCTTTGAGTTCAATTTTAGAATCCGATGCTTCACTTCAGAATTACTGTATCCCTTGGAACTGCTTATTGACGGTGAAACACAGAAATTGCATCCGAATTTATTACAAAAGGCACAATGCCGACTTAAGTACAAGAGGACTGACACTCTAACTATCTATGATTTGAACCTCTCCTGTGAGTCCAGTTTTAGATTCCGATGCTTCACTTCAGGTTTTCTGTATCCCTTGGACCTTCTTATCGACGATGAAACACAGAAATTGCATCCGAATTTAATACAAAAGGCCCAATGCCGACTTAAGTACAAAAGGACTGAAAATCAACCATTCTATGATTTGATCCTCTCCTCTGAGTCCAGTTTTAGATTCCGATGCTTACCTTCAGGTTTACTGTATCCCTTGGACCTTCTTATTGACGATGAAACACAGAAATTGCATCGGAATTAAATTCAAGAGGCACAATGCCACCTTAAGTACAAGAGGACTGACACTCAAACTATCAATGATTTGAATCCCTCCTGTGAGTCCAGTTTAAGATTCAGATGCTTCACTTCAGATTTACTGTATCTCTTGTACCTTCTTATTGACGATGAAACACAGAAATTACATCCGAATTTAATACAAAAGGCACAAGGCCGACTTAAGTATAAGAGGACTGACACTCTAACTAGCAATGATTTGAACCCCTCCTGTGAGTCCAGTTTTAGATTTCGATGCTTAACTTCAGGTTTACTGTATACCTTGCATCTTCGTGTTGACGATGAAACACAGAAATTGCATCCGAATTTAATATAAAAGGCACAATGCCGACTTAAGTACAAGAGGACTGACACTCTCACTTTCTACGATTTGAACCTCTCCTGTGAGTCCAGTTTTAGATTCCGATGCTTCACTTCAAGATCATTGTATCCCTAGGACCTTCTTATTGACGATGTAACACAGAGTTTGCATCCGAATTTAATACAAAAGTCACAATGCCGACTTAAGTACAAGAGGTTTGACACTCTTACTTTCTATGATTTGAACCTCTCCTGTGAGTCCAGTTTTAGATTCCGATGCTTCTCTTCAGGTTCACTGTATCCCTTGGACCTTCTTATTGACGATGTAACACAGAAATTGCGTCGGAATTAAATTCAAGAGGCACAATGCCGACTTAAGTACAAGAGGACTGACACTCTAACTATCAATGATTTGAACCCCTCCTGTGAGTGCAGTTCTAGATTCCGATGCTTCATTTCGGGTATACTGTATCCCTTGGACCTTCTAATTGTCGACGAAACACAGAAATTCCATCGGAAATAAATTCAAAAGGCTCAATACCGACTTAAGTACAAGAGGACTGACACTCAAACTATCAATGATTTGAACCCCTCCAGTGAGTCCAGTTTTAGATTCCGATGCTTCACTTCAGGTTTACTGTATTCCTTGGACCTTCTTATCGACGATGAAACACAGTAATTGCATCAAAATTTAATACAAAAGGCACAATGCCGACTTAAGTACAAAAGGACTGACAATCTAACTTTTTATGATTTGAACCTCTCCTGTGAGTCCAGTTTTAGATTCCGATTCTTCACTTCACGTTTACTGTATCCCTTGGACCTTCTTATCGACGATGAAACACAGAAATTGCATCCTAATTTAATACAAAAGGCACAATGCCGACTTAAGTACAATAAGACTGACAATCAAACATTCTATTATTTGATCGTCTCCTGTGAGTCCAGTTTTAGATTCCGATGCTTCTCTTCAGGTTTACTGTATCCCTTGGACCTTCTTATTGACGATGAAACACAGAAATTGCATCGGAATGTAATTCAAAAGACACAATACCGACTTAAGTACAAGTGGACTGACACTCTAACTACCTATGATTTGAACCTCTCCTGTGAGTCCAGTTTTAGATTCCGATGCTTCTCTTCAGGTTTACTGTATCCCTTGGACCGTCTTATTGACAATGAAACACAGAAATTGCATCCGAATTTAATACAAAAGGCACAATGCTGACTTAAGTATAAGGGGACTGACACCCTATCAATGATTTGAACCCCTCCTGTGAGTCCAGTTTTAGATTCCGATGCTTCACTACAGGTTTACTGTATCCCTTGGACCTTCTGATTGACGATGAAACACAGAAATTGCATCCGAATTTAATACAAAAGGCACAATGCCGACTTAAGTACAAAAGGACTGAAAATCAACCATTCTATGATTTGATCCTCTCCTCTGAGTCCAGTTTTAGATTCCGATGCTTACCTTCAGGTTTACTGTATCCCTTGGACCTTCTTATTGACGATGAAACACAGAAATTGCATCGGAATTAAATTCAAGAGGCACAATGCCACCTTAAGTACAAAAGGACTGACACTCAAACTATCAATGATTTGAATCCCCCCTGTGAGTCCAGTTTAAGATTCAGATGCTTCACTTCAGATTTACTGTATCTCTTGGACCTTCTTATTGACGATGAAACACAGAAATTGCATCGGAATGAAATTCAAAAGACACAATGCCGACTTATGTATAAGAGGACTGACACTCTAACTATCAATGATTTCAACCCCTTCTGTGAGTCCAGTTTTAGAATCCGATGCTTCACTTCAGGTTTACTGTATCCCTTGGACCTTCTGATTGACGATGAAACACCGAAATTGCATCCTAATTTAATACAAAAGGCCCATTGCCGACTTATGTATAAGAGGACTGACACTCTAACTATCAATGATTTGAACCCCTCCTGTGAGTCCAGTTTTAGATTCAGATGCTTCACTTCAGATTTACTGTATCTCTTAGACCTTCTTATTGACGATGAAACACAGAAATTGCATCCGAATTTAATACAAAAGGAACAATGCCGACTTAAGTATAAAAGGAATGACACTGTAACTATCAATGATTTGAACCCCTCCTGTGAGTCCAGTTTTCGATTCTGATGCTTCACTTCAGGTTTACTGTATCCCTTGGACCTTCTTATCGACGACGAAACACAGAAATTGCATCCGAATTTAATACAAAAGGCACAATGCCGACTTAAGTACAATAAGACTGACAATCAAACATTCTATGATTTGATCGTCTCCTGTGAGTCCAGTTTTAGATTCCGATGCTTCTCTTCAGGTTTACTGTATCCCTTGGACCTTCTTATTGACGATGAAACACAGAAATTGCATCGGAATGAAATTCAAAAGACACAGTACCGACTTAAGTACAAGTGGACTGACACTCTAACTACCTATGATTTGAACCTCTCCTGTGAGTCCAGTTTTAGATTCCGATGCTTCTCTTCAGGTTTACTGTATCCCTTGGACCTTCTTATTGACAATGAAACACAGAAATTGCATCCGAATTTAATACAAAAGGCACAATGCTGACTTAAGTATAAGGGGACTGACACCCTATCAATGATTTGAACCCCTCCTGTGAGTCCAGTTTTAGATTCCGATGCTTCACTACAGGTTTACTGTACCCCTTGGACCTTCTGATTGACTATGAAACACAGAAATTGCATCCCAATTTAATACAAAAGGCACAATGCCGACTTAAGTATAAGAGGACTGACACTTTAACTATCAAGGATTTGAACCTCTCCACAGAGTTCAGATTTAGATTCCGATGCTTCACTTCAGGTTTACTGTATCCCTTGGACCTTCTTATTGACGATAAAACACAGAAATTGCATCCGAATTTAAAACAAAAGGCACAATGCCGACTTAAGTACAAAAGGACTGACAATCTAACTTTCTATGATTTGAACCTCTCTTGTGAGTCCAGTTTTAGATTCCGTCGCTTCTCCTCAGGTTTACTGTATCTCTTGGACCTTCTTATTGACGATGAAACACAGAAATTGCATCGGAAATAAATTCAAAAGACACAATGCCGAATTAAGTACAAGTGGACTGACACTCTAACTACCTATGATTTGAACCTCTCCTTTGAGTCCAGTTATAGATTCCGATGCTTCTCTTCAGGTTTACTGTATCCCTTGGACCTTCCTATTGACAATGAAACACAGAAATTGCATCCGAATTTGATACAAAAAGCACAATGCCGACTTAAGTATAAGAGGACTGACACCCTATCAATGATTTGAACCCCTTCTGTGAGTCCAGTTTTAGATTCCGATGCTTCACTTCAGGTTTACTGTACCCCTTGGACCTTCTGTTTGACGATGAAACACAGAAATTACATCCGAATTTAATACAAAAGGCACAATGCCGACTTAAGTATAAGAGGACTGACACTCTAAGTATCAATGATTTGAACCCCTCCTTTGAGTTCAATTTTAGAATCCGATGCTTCACTTCAGAATTACTGTATCCCTTGGAACTGCTTATTGACGGTGAAACACAGAAATTGCATCCGAATTTATTACAAAAGGCACAATGCCGACTTAAGTACAAGAGGACTGACACTCTAACTATCTATGATTTGAACCTCTCCTGTGAGTCCAGTTTTAGATTCCGATGCTTCACTTCAGGTTTTCTGTATCCCTTGGACCTTCTTATCGACGATGAAACACAGAAATTGCATCCGAATTTAATACAAAAGGCCCAATGCCGACTTAAGTACAAAAGGACTGAAAATCAACCATTCTATGATTTGATCCTCTCCTCTGAGTCCAGTTTTAGATTCCGATGCTTACCTTCAGGTTTACTGTATCCCATGGACCTTCTTATTGACGATGAAACACAGAAATTGCATCGGAATTAAATTCAAGAGGCACAATGCCACCTTAAGTACAAGAGGACTGACACTCAAACTATCAATGATTTGAATCCCTCCTGTGAGTCCAGTTTAAGATTCAGATGCTTCACTTCAGATTTACTGTATCTCTTGGACCTTCTTATTGACGATGAAACACAGAAATTACATCCGAATTTAATACAAAAGGCACAATGCCGACTTAAGTATAAGAGGACTGACACTCTAACTAGCAATGATTTGAACCCCTCCTGTGAGTCCAGTTTTAGATTCCGATGCTTCACTTCAGGTTTACTGTATCCCTTGGACCTTCTTATTGACGATGTAACACAGAAATTGCATCGGAATTAAATTCAAGTGGCACAATGCCGACTTAAGTACAAGAGGACGGACACTCTACTATCAATGATTTGAACCCCTCCTGTGAGTCCAGTTCTAGATTCCGATGCTTCTTTCGGGTATACTGTATCCCTTGGACCATCTAATTGTCGACGAAACACAGAAATTGCATCGGAATTAAATTCAAAAGGCTCAATACCGACTTAAGTACAAGAGGACTGACACTCAAACTATCAATGATTTGAAGCCCTCCAGTGAGTCCAGTTTTAGATTCCGATGCTTCACTTCAGGTTTACTGTATTCCTTGGACCTTCTTATCGACGATGAAACACAGTAATTGCATCAAAATTTAATACAAAAGGCACAATGCCGACTTAAGTACAAAAGGACTGACAATCTAACTTTTTATGATTTGAACCTCTCCTGTGAGTCCAGTTTTAGATTCCGATGCTTCTCTTCAGGTTTACTGTATCCCTTGGACCTTCTTATTGACGATGAAACACAGAAATTGCATCGGAATGAAATTCAAAAGACACAATGCCGACTTACGTACAAGTGGATTGACACTCTAACTACCTACGATTTGAACCTCTCCTGTGAGTCCAGTTTTAGATTCCGATGCTTCACTTCAGGTTTACTGTATCCCTTGGACCTTCTTATTGACGATGAAACACAGGCTTGCATCGGAATTAAATTCAAAAGGCACAATGCCGACTTAAGTACAAGAGGACTGACTCTCTAACTACCAATGATTTGAACCCCTCCTGTGAGTCCAGTTTTAGATTCCGATGCATTACTTCAGGTTTACTGTATCCCTTGGACCTTCTTATTGACGATGAAACACAGAAACTGCATCCGAATTTAATACAAGAGGCACAATGCCGACTTAAGTACAAAAGGACTGACAATCTAACTTTCTATGATTTGAACCTCTCCTGTGAGTCCAGTTGCAGATTCCGATGCTTCTCTTCAGGTTTACTGTATCCCTTGGACCTTCTTATTGACGATGAAACACAGAAATTACATCGGAAATAAATTCAAAAGGCACAATGCCGACTTAAGTACAAGAGGAGTGACACTCTAACTATCTATGATTAGAACCTGTCCTGTGAGTCCAGTTTTAGATTACGATGCTTCACTTCAGGTTTACTGTATCCCTTGGACGTTCTTATTGACGATGAAACACAGAAATTGCATCCGAATTTAATACAAAAGGCACAAAGCCGACTTAAGTACAAAGGGACTGACAATATAACTTTCTATGATTTGAACCTCTCCTGTGAGTCTAATTGTAGATTCCGATGCTTCTCTTCAGGTTTACTGTATCCCTTGGACCTTCTTATTGACGATGAAACACAGAAATTGCATCGGAAATAAATTCAAAATTCACAATGCCGACTTAAGTACAAGAGGACTTACACTCTAACTATCAAAGATTTGAACCCCTCCTGTGAGTCCAGTTTTCGATTCCGATGCTTTACTTCAGGTTTACTGTATACCTTGCACCTTCTTATTGACGATGAAACACAGAAATTGCATCGGAATTAAATTCAAAAGACACAATGCCTACTTAAGTACAAGAGGACTGACACTCTAACTATCTATGATTTGAACCTCTCCTGTGAGTCCAGTTTTAGATTCCGATGCTTCACTTCAGGTTTACTGTACACCTTGCACCTTCTTATTGACGATGAAACACAGAAATTGCATCGGAAATAAATTCAAAATTCACAATGCCGACTTAAGTACAAGAGGACTGACACTCTAACTATCAATGATTTGAACCCCTCCTGTGAGTCCAGTTTTCGATTCCGATGCTTTACTTCAGGTTTACTGTATACATTGCACCTTCCTATTGACGATTAAACACAGAAATTGCATCCGAATTTAATACAAAGGGCACAATGCCGACTTAAGTACAAGCGGACTGACACTCTCTTATTTCTATGATTTGAAGCTCTCCTGTGAGTACAGTTTTAGATTCCGATGCTTCACTTCAGATTTACTGTATGCCTTGGACCTTCTTATTGACGATTAAACACAGAAATTGCATGCGAATTTAATACAAAAGGCACAATGCCGACTTAGGTACAAGAGGACTGACCATCTCACTTTCTATGACTTGAACTTCTCCGGTGAGTCCAGTTTTAGACTCTGATGCTTCACTTCAGGTTTACCGTATCCCTTGGACCTTCTTATTGACGATGAAACACAGAAATTGCATCCGAATTTAATACAAAGGGCACAATGCCGACTTAAGTACAAGCGGACTGACACTCTCTTATTTCTATGATTTGAAGCTCTCCTGTGAGTACAGTTTTAGATTCCGATGCTTCACTTCAGATTTACTGTATGCCTTGGACCTTCTTATTGACGATGAAATACAGAAATTGCATTGGAATTAAATTCAAAAGGCACAATGCCGACTTAAGTACAAGTAGACTGACACTCTAACTTTCTATGATTTAAACCTCTCCTGTGAGCCCAGTTTTAGATTCCGATGCTTCACTTCAGGTTTACTGTACCGCTTGGACCTTCTTATTGACGATGAAACACAGAAATTGCATCCGAATTTAATACAAAAGGCACATTGACGACTTAAGTACAATAGGTCTGACACTCTAACTTCCTATGATTTGAACCTCTCCTGTGAGTCCAGTTTTAGGTTCCGATGCTTCACATCAGGTTTACGGTATCCCTTGGACCTTCTTATTGACGATGAAACACAGAGTTTGCATCCGCATTTAATACAAAAGGCACAATGACGACTTACATACAAGAGGACTGACACTCTAACTCTCTATGATTTGAACCTCTCCTGTGAGTCCAGTTTTAGATTCCGATGCTTCACTTCAGGTTTACTGTATCCCTTGGACTTTCTTAATGACGATGAAACACAGAAATTGCATCCGAATTTAATACAAAAGGCACAATGCCGACTTAAGTAAAAGAGGTCTGACACTCCCACTTTCTGTGATTTGAACCTCTCCTGTCAGTCCAGTTTTAGATTCCGATGCTTCTCTTCAGGTTTACTTTATATCTTGCAC
Organism: Schistocerca americana; assembly: GCF_021461395.2. Classification (NCBI taxonomy): domain Eukaryota; kingdom Metazoa; phylum Arthropoda; class Insecta; order Orthoptera; family Acrididae; genus Schistocerca; species Schistocerca americana. Next base: position 36,947,930 of record NC_060128.1, read on the forward strand.
CTTCTTATTGACGATGAAGCACAGAAGTTGCATCCGAATTTACTACAAAATGCACAATGCCGACTTAAGTACAAGAGGACTGACACTCCCACTTTCGACGATTTGAACCTCTCCTGTGAGTACAGTTTTAGATTCCGATGCTTCACTTCAGGTTTACTGTATACCTTGCACCTTCGTGTTGACGATGAAACACAGAAATTGCATCCGAATTTAATACAAATGGCACAATGCCGACTTAAGTACAAGAGGACTGACACTCTCACTTTCTACGATTTGATCCTCTCCTGTGAGTCCAGTTTTAGATTCCGATGCTTTACTTCAAGATCACTGTATCCCTAGGACCTTCTTATTGACGATGTAACACAGATATTGCATCCGAATTTAATACAAAAGGCACAATGCCGACTTAAGTACAAGAGGACTGACACTCTCACTTTCTACAATTTGAACCTCTCCTTTGAGTCCAGTTCTAGATTCCGATGCTTCACTTCAGGTTTACTGAATACCTTGCACCTTCTTATTGACGATGGAACACAGAAATTGCATCCGAATTTAATACAAAATGCTCAATGCCGACTTAAGTACAAGAGGACTGACAATCTCACTTTCTACGATTAGAACCTCTCCTGTGAGTCCAGTTTTAGATTCCGATGCTTCACTTCAAGATTACTATATACCTTGCACCTTCTTATTGACGATGAAACACAGAAATTGCATCCGAATTTAATACAAAAGGCACAATGCCGACTTAAGTACAAGAGGACTGATACTCTCACTTTCTATGATTTGAACCTCTCCTGTGAGTCCAGTTTTAGATTCCGATGCTTCACTTCAGGTTTACTGTATACCTTGCACCTTCGTGTTGACGATGAAACACAGAAATTGCATCCGAATTTAACACAAATGGCACAATGCCGACATAAGTACAAGAGGACTGACACTCTCACTTTCTACGATTTGATCCTCTCCTGTGAGTCCAGTTTTAGATTCCGATGCTTTACTTCAAGATCACTGTATCCCTAGGACCTTCTTATTGACGATGTAACACAGAGTTTGCATCCGAATTTAATACAAAAGTCACAATGCCGACTTAAGTACAAGAGGACTGACACTCTTACTTTCTATGATTTGAACCTCTCCTGTGAGTCCAGTTTTAGATTCCGATGCTTCACTTCAAGATTACTGTATACCTTGCACCTTCTTATTGACGATGAAACACAGGAATTGCATCGGAATTAAATTCAAAAGTCACAATGTCGACTTAAGTACAAGAGGACTGACACTCTAACTTTCTATGATTTAAACCTCTCCTGTGAGTCCAGTTTTAGATTCCGATGCTTCACTTCAGGTTTACTGTATCCCTTGGACCTTCTTATTGACGATGAAACACAGAAATTGCATCCGAATTTAATACAAAAGGCACAATGCCGACTTAAGTAAAAGAGGACTGACACTCTCACTTTCTGTGATTTGGACCTCGCCTGTGAGTCCAGTTATAGATTCCGATGCTTCACTTGAGGTTTACTGTATACCTTGGACCATCTTATTGACGAGGAGACACAGAAATTGCATCCGAATTTAATACAAAAGGCTTAAGGCCGACCTAAGTACAAGAGGACTACCACTCTAACTGTCTATGCTTTGAACCTCTCCTGTGAGTCCACTTTTAGATTCCGATGCTTCACTTCAGGTTTACTGTATCACTTGGACCTTCTTATTGACGATGAAACACAGAGTTTGCACCCGAATTTAATACAAAAATCACAATGACGACTTAAGTACAATAGGTCTGACACTCTAACTTTATATGATTGGAACATCTCCTGTGAGTCCAGTTTTAGGTTCCCATGCTTCACATCAGGTTTACGGTATCCCTTGGACCTTCTTATTGACGATGAAACACAGAGTTTGCATCCGAGTTCAATACAAAAGACACAATGACGACTTACGTACAGGAGGACTGACACTCTAACTTTCTATTAATTGAACCTCTCCTGTGAGTCCAGTTTTAGATTCCAATGCTTCACTTCAGGTTTACTGTATCCCATGGACTTTCTTAATGACGATGAAACACAGAAATTGCATCCGAATTTAATACAAAAGGCACAATGCCGACTTAAGTACAAGAGGACTGACACTCTCACTTTCTACGATTTGAACCTCTCCTGTGAGTCCAGTTTTAGATTCCGATGCTTCACTTCAAGATCACTGTATCCCTAGGACCTTCTTATTGACGATGTAACACAGAGTTTGCATCCGAATTTAATACAAAAGTCACAATGCCGACTTAAGTACAAGAGGACTGACACTCTTACTTTCTATTATTTGAACCACTCCTGTGAGTCCAGTTTTAGATTCCGATGCATCACTTCAGGATTACTGTATCCCTTGGACCTTCGTATTGACGATGAAACACAGAAATTGCATCGGAATTAAATTCAAAATGCACAATGCCGACTTAAGCACAAGAGGACTGACACTCTAACTTTCTATGATTTAAACCTCTCCTGTGAGTCCAGTTTTAGATTCCGATGCTTCACTTCAGGTTCACTGTATTCCTTGGACCTTCTTATTGACGATGAAACACAGAAATTGCATCCGAATTTAATACAAAAGGCACAATGCCGACTTAAGTAAAAGAGGACTGACACTCTCACTTTCTGTGATTTGAACCTCTCCTGTGAGTCCAGTTACAGATTCCGATGGTTCACTTTAGGTTTACTGGATACCTTGGACCATCTTATTGACGAGGAGACACAGAAATTGCATCCGAATTTAATACAAAAGGCACAATGCCGACTTAAGTACAAGAGGACTGACACTCTCACTTTCTACGATTTAACCTGTCCTGTGAGTCCAGTTTTAGATTCTGATGCTTCACTTCTCGTATACTGTATACCTTGCACCTTCTTATTGACGATGTAACACAGAATTTGCATCCGTATTTAATACAAAAGGCACAATGGCGACTTAAGTACAAGAGGACTGACACTCTCACTTTCTACAATTTGAACCTCTCCTTTGAGTCCAGTTTTAGATTCCGATGCTTCACTTCAGGTTTACTGTATACCTTGCACCTTCGTGTTGACGATGAAACACAGAAATTGCATCCGAATTTAATACAAAAGGCACAATGCCGACTTAAGTACAAGAGGACTGACACTCTCACTTTCTACGATTTGAACCTCTCCTGTGAGTCCAGTTTCAGATTCCGATGCTTCACTTCAAGATCACTGTATCCCTAAGACCTTCTTATTGACGATGTAACACAGAGTTTGCATCCGAATTTAATACAAAAGTCACAATGCCGACCTAAGTACAAGAGGACTGACACTCTTACTTTCTATGATTTGAACCTCTCCTGTGAGTCCAGTTTTAGATTCCGATGCTTCACTTCAGGATTACTGAGTCCCTTGGACCTTTGTATTGACGATGAAACACAGAAATAGCATCCGAATTTAATACAAAAGGCACAATGCCGACTTAAGTAAAAGAGGACTGACACTCTCAATTTCTATGATTTGAACCTCTCCTGTGAGTCCAGTTTAAGATACCGATGCTTCACTTCAGGTTTATTGTATACCTTGTACCCTCTTATTGACGATGAAACGCAGAAATTGCATCCGAATTTAATACAAAAGGCACAATGCCGACTTAAGTACAAGATGACTGATACTCTCACTTTCTACGATTTGAACCTCTCCTGTGAGTCCAGTTTTAGATTCCGATGCTTCACTTCAGGTTTACTGTATACCTTGCACCTTCTTATTGTCGATGATCCCTAGATATTGCATCCGAATTTAATACAAAAGGCACATTGCCGACTTAAGTACAAGAGGACAGACACTCTCGCTTTCTATGATTTGAATCTCTCCCGTGAGTCCAGTTTTAGATTCCGATGCTTCACTTCAGGTTTACTGTATACCTTGCACCTTCTTATTGACGATGAAACACAGAAATTGCATCGGAATTAAATACAAAATGCACAATGCTGACTTAAGTACAAGGGGACTGACACTCTCACTTTCTACGATTTGAACCTCTCCTGTGAGTCCAGTTTCAGATTCCGATGCTTCACTTCCACATTACTGTATATCTTGCACCTACTTATTGACGATGAAACACAGAAATTGCATCCGAATTTAATACAAAAGTCCCAATGCCGACCTAAGTACAAGAGGACTGACACTCTCACTTTCTATGATTTGAACCTCTCCTGTTAGTCCAGTTTTAGATTCCGATGCTTCACTTCAGGTTTACTGTATACCTTGCACCTTCTTATTGTCGATGATCCACAGATATTGCATCCGAATTTAATACAAAAGTCACAATGCCGACTTAAGTACAAGAGGACTGACACTCTCTCTTTCTATGATTTGAGCCTCTCCTGTGCGTCTAGATTTAGATTCTGATGCTTCACTTCAGGTTTACTGTATACCTTGCCCCGTCTTATTGACGAAGAAACACAGAAATTGCATCGGAATTTTATACAAAAGGCACAATGCCGACTTAAGTACAAGAGGACTGACACTCTCACTTTCTATGATTTGAACCTCTCCTGTGAGTCCAGTTTTAGATTCGGATCCTTCAATTCAAGATTACCGTACACTTTGCACCTTCTTATTGACGATGAAACACAGAAATTGCATCCGGATTTTATACAAAAGGCACAATGCCGACTTAAGTACAAGAGGACTGACACACTCACTTTCTATGATTTGAACCTCTCCTGTGAGTCCAGTTTTAGATTCCGATGCTTCAATTCAGGTTTACTGTATCCCTTGGACCTTGTTATTGACGATGAAATACAGAGATTGCATCCGAATTTAATACAAAATGCACAATGACGACTTAAGTACAAGAGGAATGACACTCTCACTTGCTACGATTTGAACCTCTCCTGTGAGTCCAGTTTTAGATTTCGATGCTTAACTTCAAGTTTACTGTATACCTTGCACCTTCTGATTGACGATGAAACACAGAAATTGCATCCGAATTTAATATAAAAGGCACAATGCCGACTTAAGTACAAGAGGACTGACACTCTCACTTTCTACGATTTGAACCTCTCCTGTGAGTCCAGTTTTAGATTCCGATGCTTCACTTCAAGATCACTGTATCCCTAGGACCTTCTTATTGACGATGTAACACAGAGCTTGCATCCGAATTTAATACGAAAGTCACAATGCCGACATAAGTACAAGAGGACTGACACTCTTACTTTCTTTGATTTGAACCTCTCCTGTGAGTCCAGTTTTAGATTCCGATGCTTCACTTCAGGATTACTGTGTCCCATGGACCTTCGTATTGACGATGAAACACAGAAATTGCATCCGAATTTAATACAACAGGCACAATGCCGACTTAAGTACAAGAGGACTGACACTCTCACTTTCTACGATTTGAACCTCTCCTGTGAGTCCAGTTTTAGATTCCGATGCTTCACTTCAAGATCACTGTATCCCTAGGACCTTCTTATTGACGATGTAACACAGAGTTTGCATCCGATTTTAATACAAAAGTCACAATGCCGACTTAAGTACAAGAGGACTGACACTCTTACTTTCTATGATTTGAACCTCTCCTGTGAGTCCAGTTTTAGATTCCGATGCTTCACTTCAGGATTACTGTGTCCCTTGGACCTTCGTATTGACGAAGAAACACAGAAATTGCATCCAAATTTAATACAAAAGGCACAATGCCGACTTAAGTAAAAGAGGACTGACACTCTCAATTTCTATGATTTGAACCTCTCCTGTGAGTAGAGTTTAAGATACCGATGCTTCACTTCAGGTTTATTGTATACCTTGTACATTCTTATCGACGATGAAACACAGAAATTGCATCCGAATTTAATACAAAAGGCACAATGCCGACTTAAGTACAAGATGACTGATACTCTCACTCTCTACGATTTGTACCTCTCCTGTGAGTCCAGTTTTAGATTCCGATGCTTCACTTCAGGTTTACTGTATACCTTGCACCTTCTTATTGTCGATGATCCACAGATATTGCATCCGAATTTAATACAAAAGGCACAATGCCGACTTAAGTACAAGAGGACAGACATTCTCACTTTCTATGATTTCAATCTCTCGAGTGAATCCAGTTTTAGATTCCGATGCTTCACTTCAGGTTTACTGTATACCTTGCACCTTCTTATTGACGATGAAACACAGAAATTACATCGGAATTAAATACAAAAGGCACAATGCTGACTTAAGTACAAGGGGACTGACACTCTCACTTTCTACGATTTGAACCTCTCCTGTGAGTCCAGTTTCAGATTCCGATGCTTCACTTCCACATTACTGTATATCTTGGACCCACTTATTGACGCTGAAACACAGAAATTGCATCCGAATTTAATACAAAAGTCACAATGCCGACCTAAGTACAAGAGGACGGACACTCTCACTTTCTATGATTTGAACCTCTCCTGTGAGTCCAGTTTTAGATTCGGATCCTTCAATTCAAGATTACCGTATACCTTGCACCTTCTTATTGACGATGAAACACAGAAATTGCATCGGAATTTTATACAAAAGGCACAATGCCGACTTAAGTACAAGAGGACAGACACTCTCACTTTCTACGATTTGAACCACTCCTGTGAGTCCAGTTTTAGATTCCGATGCTTCACTTCAAGATCACTGTATCCCTAAGACCTTCTTATTGACGATGTAACACAGAGTTTGCATCCGAATTTAATACAAAAGTCACAATGCCGACCTAAGTACAAGAGGACTGACACTCTTACTTTCTATGATTTGAACCTCTCTTGTGAGTCCAGTTTTAGATTCCGATGCTTCACTTCAGGATTACTGAGTCCCTTGGACCTTCGTATTGACGATGAAACACAGAAATTGCATCCGAATTTAATACAAAAGGCACAATGCCGACTTAAGTAAAAGAGGACTGACACTCTCAATTTCTATGATTTGAACCTCTCCTGTGAGTCCAGTTTAAGATACCGATGCTTCACTTCAGGTTTATTGTATACCTTGTACCTTCTTATTGACGATGAAACGCAGAAATTGCATCCGAATTTAATACAAAAGGCACAATGCCGACTTAAGTACAAGATGACTGATACGCTCACTTTCTACGATTTGAACCTCTCCTGTGAATCCAGTTTTAGATTCCGATGCTTCACTTCAGGTTTACTGTATACCTTGCACCTTCTTATTGTCGATGATCCCTAGATATTGCATCGGAATTTAATACAAAAGGCACAATGCCGACTTAAGTACAAGAGGACAGACACTCTCACTTTCTATGATTTGAATCTCTCCCGTGAGTCCAGTTTTAGATTCCGATGCTTCACTTCAGGTTTACTGTATACCTTGCACCTTCTTATTGACGATGAAACACAGAAATTGCATCGGAATTAAATACAAAATGCACAATGCTGACTTAAGTACAAGGGGACTGACACTCTCACTTTCTACGATTTGAACCTCTCCTGTGAGTCCAGTTTCAGATTCCGATGCTTCACTTCCACATTACTGTATATCTTGCACCTACTTATTGACGATGAAACACAGAAATTGCATCCGAATTTAATACAAAAGTCACAATGCCGACCTAAGTACAAGAGGACTGACACTCTCACTTTCTATGATTTGAACCTCTCCTGTTAGTCCAGTTTTAGATTCCGATGCTTCACTTCAGGTTTACTCTATATACCTTGCACCTTCTTATTGTCGATGATCCACAGATATTGCATCCGAATTTAATACAAAAGTCACAATGCCGACTTAAGTACAAGAGGACAGACACTCTCTCTTTCTATGATTTGAACCTCTCCTGTGAGTCTAGATTTAGATTCTGATGCTTCACTTCAGGTTTACTGTATACATTGCCCCGTCTTATTGACGAAGAAACACAGAAATTGCATCGGAATTTTATAAAAAAGGCACAATAACGACTTAAGTACAAGAGGACTGACACTCTCACTTTCAACGATTTGAACCTCTCCTATGAGTCTAGATTTAGATTCTGATGCTTCATTTCAGGTTTACTGTATACCTTGCCCCGTCTTATTGACGAAGAAACACAGAAATTGCATCGGAATTTAATACAAAAGGCACAATGCCGACTTAAGTACAAGAGGACTGACACTTTCACTTTCTATGATTTGAACCTCTCCTGTGAGTCCAGTTTTAGATTCGGATCCTTCAATTCAAGATTACCGTACGCCTTGCACCTTCTTATTGACGATGAAACACAGAAATTGCATCCGAATTTTATACAAAAGGCACAATGCCGACTTAAGTACAAGAGGACTGACACACTCACTTTCTATGATTTGAACCTCTCCTGTGAGTCCAGTTTTAGATTCCGATGCTTCACTTCAGGTTTACTGTATCCCTTGGACCTTGTTATTGACGATGAAACGCAGAGATTGCATCCGAATTTAATACAAAATGCACAATGACGACTTAAGTACAAGAGGAATGACACTCTCACTTGCTACGATTTGAACCTCTCCTGTGAGTCCAGTTTTAGATTTCGATGCTTAACTTCAGGTTTACTGTATACCTTGCACCTTCGTGTTGACGATGAAACACAGAAATTGCATCCGAATTTAATATAAAAGGCACAATGCCGACTTAAGTACAAGAGGACTGACACTCTCACATTCTACGATTTGAACCTCTCCTGTGAGTCCAGTTTTAGATTCCGATGCTTCACTTCAAGATCACTGTATCCCTAGGACCGTCTTATTGACGATGTAACACAGAGTTTGCATCCGAATTTAATACAAAAGTCACAATGCCGACTTAAGTACAAGAGGACTGACACTCTTAATTTCTATGATTTGAACCTCTCCTGTGAGTCCAGTTTTAGATTCCGATGCTTCACTTCAGGATTACTGTGTCCCATGGACCTTCGTATTGACGATGAAACACAGAAATTGCATCCGAATTTAATACAAAAGGCACAATGCCGACTTAAGTACAAGAGGACTGACACTCTCACTTTCTACGATTTGAACCTCTCCTGTGAGTCCAGTTTTAGATTCCGATGCTTCACTTCAAGATCACTGTATCCCTAGGACCTTCTTATTGACGATGTAACACAGAGTTTGCATCCGAATTTAATACAAAAGTCACAATGCCGACTTAAGTACAAGAGGACTGACACTCTTACTTTCTATGATTTGAACCTCTCCTGTGAGTCCAGTTTTAGATTCCGATGCTTCACTTCAGGATTACTGTGTCCCTTGGAGCTTCGTATTGACGATGAAACACAGAAATTGCATCCGAATTTAATACAAAAGGCACAATGCCGACTTAAGTAAAAGAGGACTGACACTCTCAATTTCTATGATTTTAACCTCTCCTGTGAGTCCAGTTTAAGATACCGATGCTTCACTTCAGGTTTATTGTATACCTTGTACCTTCTTATCGACGATGAAACACAGAAATTGCATCCGAATTTAATACAAAAGGCACAATGCCGACTTAAGTACAAGATGACTGATACTCTCACTCTCTACGATTTGTACCTCTCCTGTGAGTCCAGTTTTAGATTCCGATGCTTCACTTCAGGTTTACTGTATACCTTTCACCTTCTTATTGTCGATGATCCACAGATATTGCATCCGAATTTAATACAAAAGGCACAATGCCGACTTAAGCTCAAGAGGACAGACACTCTCACTTTCTATGATTTCAATCTCTCCTGTGAGTCCAGTTTTAGATTCCGATGCTTCACTTCCACATTACTGTATATCTTGGACCCACTTATTGACGATGAAACACAGAAATTGCATCCGAATTTAATACAAAAGTCACAATGCCGACCTAAGTACAAGAGGACGGACACTCTCACTTTTTATGATTTGAACCTCTCCTGTTAGTCCAGTTTTAGATTCCGATGCTTCACTTCAGGTTTACTGTATACCTTGCACCTTCTTATTGTCGATGATCCACAGATATTGCATCCGAATTTAATACAAAAGTCACAATGCCGACTTAAGTACAAGAGGACAGACACTCTCACTTTCTATGATTTGAACCTCTCCTGTGAGTCCAGTTTTAGATTCGGATCCTTCAATTCAAGATTACCGTATACCTTGCACCTTCTTATTGACGATGATACACAGAAATTGCATCGGAATTTTATACAAAAGGCACAATGCCGACTTAAGTACAAGAGGACAGACACTCTCACTTTCTACGATTTGAACCACTCCTGTGAGTCCAGTTTTAGATTCCGATGCTTCACTTCAAGATCACTGTATCCCTAAGACCTTCTTATTGACGATGTAACACAGAGTTTGCATCCGAATTTAATACAAAAGTCACAATGCCGACCTAAGTACAAGAGGACTGACACTCTTACTTTCTATGATTTGAACCTCTCTTGTGAGTCCAGTTTTAGATTCCGATGCTTCACTTCAGGATTACTGAGTCCCTTGGACCTTCGTATTGACGATGAAACACAGAAATTGCATCCGAATTTAATACAAAAGGCACAATGCCGACTTAAGTAAAAGAGGACTGACACTCTCAATTTCTATGATTTCAACCTCTCCTGTGAGTCCAGTTTAAGATACCGATGCTTCACTTCAGGTTTATTGTATACCTTGTACCTTCTTATTGACGATGAAACGCAGAAATTGCATCCGAATTTAATACAAAAGGCACAATGCCGACTTAAGTACAAGATGACTGATACGCTCACTTTCTACGATTTGAACCTCTCCTGTGAATCCAGTTTTAGATTCCGATGCTTCACTTCAGGTTTACTGTATACCTTGCACCTTCTTATTGTCGATGATCCCTAGATATTGCATCCGAATTTAATACAAAAGGCACAATGCCGACTTAAGTACAAGAGGACAGACACTCTCACTTTCTATGATTTGAATCTCTCCCGTGAGTCCAGTTTTAGATTCCGATGCTTCACTTCAGGTTTACTGTATACCTTGCACCTTCTTATTCACGATGAAACACAGAAATTGCATCGGAATTAAATACAAAATGCACAATGCTGACTTAAGTACAAGGGGACTGACACTCTCACTTTCTACGATTTGAACCTCTCCTGTGAGTCCAGTTTCAGATTCCGATGCTTCACTTCCACATTACTGTATATCTTGCACCTACTTATTGACGATGAAACACAGAAATTGCATCCGAATTTAATACAAAAGTCACAATGCCGACCTAAGTACAAGAGGACTGACACTCTCACTTTCTATGATTTGAACCTCTCCTGTTAGTCCAGTTTTAGATTCCGATGCTTCACTTCAGGTTTACTGTATACCTTGCACCTTCTTATTGTCGATGATCCACAGATATTGCATCCGAATTTAATACAAAAGTCACAATGCCGACTTAAGTACAAGAGGACAGACACTCTCTCTTTCTATGATTTGAACCTCTCCTGTGAGTCTAGATTTAGATTCTGATGCTTCACTTCAGGTTTACTGTATACCTTGCCCCGTCTTATTGACGAAGAAACACAGAAATTGCATCGGAATTTTATACAAAAGGCACAATGCCGACTTAAGTACAAGAGGACTGACACTCTCACTTTCAACGATTTGAACCTCTCCTGTGAGTCTAGATTTAGATTCTGATGCTTCATTTCAGGTTTACTGTATACCTTGCCCCGTCTTATTGACGAAGAAACACAGAAATTGCATCGGAATTTTATACAAAAGGCACAATGCCGACTTAAGTACAAGAGGACTGACACTTTCACTTTCTATGATTTGAACCTCTCCTGTGAGTCCAGTTTTAGATTCGGATCCTTCAATTCAAGATTACCGTACACCTTGCACCTTCTGATTGACGATGAAACACAGAAATTGCATCCGAATTTTATACAAAAGGCACAATGCCGACTTAAGTACAAGAGGACTGACACACTCACTTTCTATGATTTGAACCTCTCCTGTGAGTCCAGTTTTAGATTCCGATGCTTCACTTCAGGTTTACTGTATCCCTTGGACCTTGTTATTGACGATGAAACACAGAGATTGCATCCGAATTTAATACAAAATGCACAATGACGACTTAAGTACAAGAGGAATGACACTCTCACTTGCTACGATTTGAACCTCTCCTGTGAGTCCAGTTTTAGATTTCGATGCTTAACTTCAGGTTTACTGTATACCTTGCACCTTCGTGTTGACGATGAAACACAGAAATTGCATCCGAATTTCATATAAAAGGCACAATGCCGACTTAAGTACAAGAGGACTGACACTCTCACTTTCTACGATTTGAACCTCTCCTGTGAGTCCAGTTTTAGATTCCGATGCTTCACTTCAAGATCACTGTATCCCTAGGACCTTCTTATTGACGATGTAACACAGAGTTTGCATCCGAATTTAATACAAAAGTCACAATGCCGACTTAAGTACAAGAGGACTGACACTCTTACTTTCTATGATTTGAACCTCTCCTGTGAGTCCAGTTTTAGATTCCGATGCTTCACTTCAGGATTACTGTGTCCCATGGACCTTCGTATTGACGATGAAACACAGAAATTGCATCCGAATTTAATACAAAAGGCACAATGCCGACTTAAGAACAAGAGGACTGACACTCTCACTTTCTACGGTTTGAACCTCTCCTGTGAGTCCAGTTTTAGATTCCGATGCTTCACTTCAAGATCACTGTATCCCTAGGACCTTCTTATTGACGATGTAACACAGAGTTTGCATCCGAATTTAATACAAAAGTCACAATGCCGACTTAAGTACAAGAGGACTGACACTCTTACTTTCTATGATTTGAACCTCTCCTGTGAGTCCAGTTTTAGATTCCGATGCTTCACTTCAGGATTACTGTGTCCCTTGGAGCTTCGTATTGACGATGAAACACAGAAATTGCATCCGAATTTAATACAAAAGGCACAATGCCGACTTAAGTAAAAGAGGACTGACACTCTCAATTTCTATGATTTGAACCTCTCCTGTGAGTCCAGTTTAAGATACCGATGCTTCACTTCAGGTTTATTGTATACCTTGTACCTTCTTATCGACGATGAAACACAGAAATTGCATCCAAATTTAATACAAAAGGTACAATGCCGACTTAAGTACAAGATGACTGATACTCTCACTCTCTACGATTTGTACCTCTCCTGTGAGTCCAGTTTTAGATTCCGATGCTTCACTTCAGGTTTACTGTATACCTTGCACCTTCTTATTGTCGATGATCCACAGATATTGCATCCGAATTTAATACAAAAGGCACAATGCCGACTTAAGTACAAGATGACAGACACTCTCACTTTCTATGATTTCAATCTCTCCTGTGAGTCCAGTTTTAGATTCCGATGCTTCACTTCAGGTTTACTGTATACCTTGCACCTTCTTATTGACGATGAAACACAGAAATTGCATCGGAATTAAATACAAAAGGCACAATGCTGACTTAAGTACAAGGGGACTGACACTCTCACTTTCTACGATTTGAACCTCTCCTGTGAGTCCAGTTTCAGATTCCGATGCTTCACTTCCTCATTACTGTATATCTTGGACCCACGTATTGACGATGAAACACAGAAATTGCATCCGAATTTAATACAAAAGTCACAATGCCGACTTAAGTACAAGAGGACTGACACTCTTACTTTCTATGATTTGAACCTCTCCTGTGAGTCCAGATTTAGATTCCGATGCTTCACTTCAGGTTTACTGTATACCTTGCACCGTCTTATTGACGATGAAACACAGAGATTGCATCGGAATTTTATACAAAAGGCACAATGCCAACTTAAGTACAAGAGGACTGACACTCTCACTTTCTATGATTTTAACCTCTCCTGTGAGTCCAGTTTTCGATTCGGATCCTTCACTTCAAGATTACCGTATACCTTGCAACCTTCTTATTGACGATGAAACACAGTAATTGCATCCGAATTTTATACAAAAGGCACAATGCCGACTTAAGTTCAAGAGGACTGACACTCTCACTTTCTACGATTTGACCTCTCCTGTGAGTCCAGTTTTGGATTCCGATGCTACACTTCAACATTACTGTATACCTTGCACTTTCTTATTGACGATGAAACACAGAAATTGTATATGAATTTAATACAATATGCACATTGCCGACTTAAGTACAAGGGGGCTGACACTCTCACCTTCTATGATTTGAACCTCTCCTGTGAGTCCAGTTTTAGATTCCAATGCTTCACTTCAAGATTACTGTATACCTTGCACCTTCTTATTGATGATGAAACACAGAAATTGCATCCAAATTTAATACAAAATGCACAATGCCGACTTATGTACAAGCGGACTGACACCCTCACTTTCTATGATTTGAACATCTCCTGTGAGTTTAGTTATAGATTCCGATGCTACACTTCAGGTTTACTGTATACCTTGCACCTTCTTATTGACGATGAAACACAGAAATTGCATCGGAATTTAATACAAAAGGCACAATGCTGACTTAAGTACAAGAGGACTGACACTCTCACTTTCTACGATTTGAACCTCTCCTGTGAGTCCAGTTTCAGATTCCGATGCTTCACTTCCACATTACTGTATATCTTGCACCTACTTATTGACGATGAAACACAGAAATTGCTTCCGAATTTAATACAAAAGTCACAATGCCGACCTAAGTACAAGAGGACTGACACTCTCACTTTCTATGATTTGAACCTCTCCTGTGAGTCCAGTTTTAGATTTCGATGCTTCACTTCAGGTTTACTGTATACCTTGCACCTTCTTATTGTCGATGATCCACAGATATTGCATCCGAATTTAATACAAAAGGCACAATGCCGACTTAAGTACAAGAGGACAGACACTCTCACTTTCCATGATTTGAACCTCTCCTGTGAGTCCAGTTTTAGATTCCGATGCTTCACTTCAGGTTTACTGTATACCTTGCACCTTCTTATTGACGATGAAACACAGAAATTGCATCGGAATTAAATACAAAAGGCACAATGTCCGACTTAAGTACAAGAGGACTGACACTCTCACTTTCAACGATTTGAACCTCTCCTGTGAGTCCAGATTTAGATTCCGATGCTTCCCTTCAGGTTTACTGTATACCTTGCCCTGTCTTATTGACGATGAAACACAGATATTGCATCGGAATTTTATACAAAAGGCACAATGCCGACTTAAGTAGAAGAGGACTGACACTCTCACTTTCTATGATTTGAACCTCTCCTGTGAGTCCAGTTTTAGATTCGGATCCTTCAATTCAAGATTACCGTATACCTTGCACCTTCTTATTGACGATGAAACACAGAAATTGCATCCGAATTCTATACAAAATTCACAATGCCGACATAAGTACAAGAGGACAGACACTCTCACTTTCTACGATTTGAACCTCTCCTGCGAGTCCAGTTTTGGATTCCGATGCTACACTTCAAGATTACTGTATACCTTGCACTTTCTTATTGATGATGAAACACAGAAATTGCATATGAATTTAATACAATATGCACAATGCCGACTTAAGTTCAAGAGGACTGACACTCTCACTTTTTACGATTTGACCTCTCCTGTGAGTCCAGTTTTGGATTCCGATGCTACACTTCCAGATTACTGTATACCTTGCACTTTCTTATTGACGATGAAACACAGAAATTGCATCGGAATTTAATACAAAAGGCACAATGCTGACTTAAGTACAAGAGGACTGACACTCTCACTTTCTACGATTTGAACCTCTCCTGTGAGTCCAGTTTCAGATTCCGATGCTTCACTTCCACATTACTGTATATCTTGCACCTACTTATTGACGATGAAACACAGAAATTGCATCCGAATTTAATACAAAAGTCACAATGCCGACCTAAGTACAAGAGGACTGACACTCTCACTTTCTATGATTTGAACCTCTCCTGTGAGTCCAGATTTAGATTCCGATGCTTCACTTCAGGATTACTGTGTCCCATGGACCTTCGTATTGACGATGAAACACAGAAATTGCATCCAAATTTAATACAAAAGGCACAATGCCGACTTAAGTACAAGAGGACTGACACTCTCACTTTCTACGATTTGAACCTCTCCTGTGAGTCCAGTTTTAGATTCCGATGCTTCACTTCAAGATCACTGTATCCCTAGGACCTTCTTATTGACGATGTAACACAGAGTTTGCATCCGAATTTAATACAAAAGTCACAATGCCGACTTAGGTACAAGAGGACTGACACTCTTACTTTCTATGATTTGAACCTCTCCTGTGAGTCCAGTTTTAGATTCCGATGCTTCACTTCAGGATTACTGTGTCCCTTGGACCTTCGTATTGACGATGAAACACAGAAATTGCATCCGAATTTAATACAAAAGGCACAATGCCGACTTAAGTAAAAGAGGACTGACACTCTCAATTTCTATGATTTGAACCTCTCCTGTGAGTCCAGTTTAAGATACCGATGCTTCACTTCAGGTTTACTGTATACCTTGCACCTTCTTATTGTCGATGATCCACAGATATTGCATCCGAATTTAATACAAAAGGCACAATGCCGAGTTAAGTACAAGAGGACAGACACTCTCTCTTTCTATGATTTGAATCTCTCCTGTGAGTCCAGTTTTAGATTCCGATGCTTCACTTCAGGTTTACTGTATACCTTGCGCCTTCTTATTGACGATGAAACACAGAAATTGCATCGGAATTAAATACAAAAGGCACAATGCCGACTTAAGTACAAGAGGACTGACACTCTCACTTTCAACGATTTGAACCACTCCCGTGAGTCCAGATTTAGATTCCGATGCTTCACTTCAGGTTTACTGTGTACGTTGCACCGTCTTATTGACGATGAAACACAGAGATTGCATCGGAATTTTATACTAAAGGCACAATGCCAACTTAAGTACAAGAGGACTGACACTCTCACTTTCTATGATTTGAACCTCTCCTGTGAGTCCAGTTTTAGATTCGGATCCTTCACTTCAAGATTACCGTATACCTTGCAACCTTCTTATTGACGATGAAACACAGAAATTGCATCCGAATTTTATACAAAAGGCACAATGCCGACTTAAGTTCAAGAGGACTGACACTCTCACTTTTTACGATTTGACCTCTCCTGTGAGTCCAGTTTTGGATTCCGATGCTACACTTCAAGATTACTGTATACCTTGCACTTTCTTATTGACGATGAAACACAGAAATTGCATATGAATTTAATACAATATGCACATTGCCGACTTAAGTACAAGAGGACTGACACTCTCACTTTCTACGATTTGAAGCTCTCCTGTGAGTGCAGTTTCAGATTCCGATGCTTCACTTCCACATTACTGTATATCTTGCACCTACTTATTGACGATGAAACACAGAAATTGCATCCGAATTTAATACAAAAGTCACAATGCCGACCTAAGTACAAGAGGACTGACACTCTCACTTTCTATGATTTGAACCTCTCCTGTGAGTCCAGTTTTAGATTTCGATGCTTCACTTCAGGTTTACTGTATACCTTGCACCTTCTTATTGTCGATGATCCACAGATATTGCATCCGAATTTAATACAAAAGGCACATTGCCGACTTAAGTACAAGAATACAGACACTCTCACTTTCCATGATTTGAACCTCTCCTGTGAGTCCAGTTTTAGATTCCGATGCTTCACCTCAGGTTTACTGTATACCTTGCACCTTCTTATTGACGATGAAACACAGAAATTGCATCGGAATTAAATACAAAAGGCACAATGCCGACTTAAGTACAAGAGGACTGACACTCTCACTTTCAACGATTTGAACCTCTCCTGTGAGTCCAGATTTAGATTCCGATGCTTCCCTTCAGGTTTACTGTATACCTTGCCCTGCCTTATTGACGATGAAACACAGATATTGCATCGGAATTTTATACAAAAGGCACAATGCCGACTTAAGTACAAGCGGACAGACACTCTCACTTTCTACGATTTGAACCTCTCCTGCGAGTTCAGTTTTGGATTCCGATGCTACACTTCAAGATTACTGTATACCTTGCACTTTCTTATTGATGATGAAACACAGAAATTGCATATGAATTTAATACAATATGCACAATGCCGACTTAAGTACAAGAGGACTGACACTCTCACTTTCAACGATTTGAACCTCTCCTGTGAGTCCAGATTTAGATTCCGATGCTTCACTCAGGTTTACTGTATACCTTGCACCTTCTTATTGACGATGATACACAGAAATTGCATCTGAATTTAATACAAAAGTCACAATGCCGACCTAAGTACAAGAGGACTGACACTCTCACTTTCTATGATTTGAACCTCTCCTGTGAGTCCAGTTTTAGATTCCGATGCTTCACTTCAGGTTTACTGTATACCTTGCACCTTCTTATTGTGATGATCCACAGATATTGCATCCGAATTTAATACAAAAGGCACAATGCCGACTTAAGTACAAGAGGACAGACACTCTCACTTTCTATGATTTGAACCTCTCCTGCGAGTCCAGTTTTAGATTCCGATGCTTCACTTCAAGATCACTGTATCCCTAGGACCTTCTTATTGACGATGTAACACAGAGTTTGCATCCGAATTTAATACAAAAGTCACAATGCCGACTTAAGTACAAGAGGACTGACACTCTTACTTTCTATGATTTGAACCTCTCCTGTGAGTCCAGTTTTAGATTCCGATGCTTCACTTCAGGATTACTGTGTCCCTTGGACTTTCTTATTGTCGATGATCAACAGATATTGCATCCGAATTTAATACAAAAGGCACAATGCCGAGTTAAGTACAAGAGGACAGACACTCTCACTTTCTATGATTTGAATCTCTCCTGTGAGTCCAGTTTTAGATTCCGATGCTTCACTTCAGGTTTACTGTATACCTTGCACCTTCTTATTGACGATGAAACACAGAAATTGCATCGGAATTAAATACAAAAGGCACAATGCCGACTTAAGTACAAGAGGACTGACACTCTCACTTTCAACGATTTGAACCTCTCCTGTGAGTCCAGATTTAGATTCCGATGCTTCACTTCAGGTTTACTGTATACCTTGCACCGTCTTATTGACGATGAAACACAGAGATTGCATCGGAATTTTATACAAAAGGCACAATGCCAACTTAAGTACAAGAGGACTGACACTCTCACTTTCTATGATTTGAACCTCTCCTGTGAGTCCAGTTTTAGATTCCAATGCTTCACTTCAAGATTACCGTATACCTTGCAACCTGCTTATTGACGATGAAACACAGAAATTGCATCCGAATTTTATACAAAAGGCACAATGCCGACTTAAGTTCAAGAGGACTGACACTCTCACTTTTTACGATTTGACCTCTCCTGTGAGTCCAGTTTTGGATTCCGATGCTACACTTCAAGATTACTGTATACCTTGCACTTTCTTATTGACGATGAAACACAGAAATTGCATATGAATTTAATACAATATGCACATTGCCGACTTAAGTACAAGAGGACTGACACTCTCACCTTCTATGATTTGAACCTCTCCTGTGAGTCCAGTTTTAGATTCCAATGCTTCACTTCAAGATTACTGTATACCTTGCACCTTCTTATTGATGATGAAACACAGAAATTGCATCCGAATTTAATACAAAATGCACAATGCCGACTTATGTACAAGCGGACTGACACCCTCACTTTCTATGATTTGAACCTCTCCTGTGAGTCCAGTTATAGATTCCGATGCTACACTTCAGGTTTACTGTATACCTTGCACCTTCTTATTGACGATGAAACACAGAAATTGCATCATAATTTAATACAAAAGGCACAATGCTGACTTAAGTACAAGAGGACTGACACTCTCACTTTCTACGATTTGAACCTCTCCTGTGAGTCCAGTTTCAGATTCCGATGCTTCACTTCCACATTACTGTATATCTTGCACCTACTTATTGACGATGAAACACATAAATTGCATCCGAATTTTAATACAAAAGTCACAATGCCGACCTAAGTACAAGAGGACTGACACCCTCACTTTCTATGATTTGAAGCTCTCCTGTGAGTCCAGTTTTAGATTTCGATGCTTCACTTCAGGTTTACTGTATACCTTGCACCTTCTTATTGTCGATGATCCACAGATATTGCATCCGAATTTAATACAAAAGGCACATTGCCGACTTAAGTACAAGAATACAGACACTCTCACTTTCCATGATTTGAACCTCTCCTGTGAGTCCAGTTTTAGATTCCGATGCTTCACTTCAGGTTTACTGTATACCTTGCACCTTCTTATTGACGATGAAACACAGAAATTGCATCGGAATTAAATACAAAAGGCACAATGCCGACTTAAGTACAAGAGGACTGTCACTCTCACTTTCAACGATTTGAACCTCTCCTGTGAGTCCAGATTTAGATTCCGATGCTTCCCTTCAGGTTTACTGTATACCTTGCCCTGTCTTATTGACGATGAAACACAGATATTGCATCGGAATTTTATACAAAAGGCACAATGCCGACTTAAGTACAAGAGGACTGACACTCTCACTTTCTATGATTTGAACCTCTCCTGTGAGTCCAGTTTTAGATTCGGATCCTTCAATTCAAGATTACCGTATACCTTGCACCTTCTTATTGACGATGAAACACAGAAATTGCATCCGAATTCTATACAAAAGGCACAATGCCGACTTAAGTACAAGAGGACAGACACTCTCACTTTCTACGATTTCAACCTCTCCTGCGAGTCCAGTTTTGGATTCCGATGCTACACTTCAAGATTACTGTATCCCTTGCACTTTCCTATTGATGATGAAACACAGAAATTGCATATGAATTTAATACAATATGCACAATGCCGACTTAAGTACAAGAGGACTGACACTCTCACTTTCAACGATTTGAACCTCTCCTGTGAGTCCAGATTTAGATTCCGATGCTTCACTTCAGGTTTACTGTATACCTTGCACCTTCTTATTGACGATGAAACACAGAAATTGCATCGGAATTAAATGCAAAAGGCACAATGCTGACTTAAGTACAAGAGGACTGACATTCTCATTTCTACGATTTGAACCTCTCCTGTGAGTCCAGTTTCAGATTCCGATGCTTCACTTCCACATTACTGTATATCTTGCACCTACTTATTGACGATGATACACAGAAATTGCATCCGAATTTAATACAAAAGTCACAATGCCGACCTAAGTACAAGAGGACTGACACTCTCACTTTCTATGATTTGAACCTCTCCTGTGAGTCCAGTTTTAGATTCCGATGCTTCACTTCAGGTTTACTGTATCCCTTGGACCTTGTTATTGACGATGAAACACAGAGATTGCATCCGAATTTAATACAAAAGGCACATTGCCGACTTAAGTACAAGAATACAGACACTCTCACTTTCCATGATTTGAACCTCTCCTGTGAGTCCAGTTTTAGATTTCGATGCTTAACTTCAGGTTTACTGTATACCTTGCACCTTCGTGTTGACGATGAAACACAGAAGTTGCATACGAATTTTATACAAAAGGCACAATGCCGACTTAAGTACAAGAGGAACGACACTCTTCCTTTCTACGGTTTGAACCTCTCCTGTGAGTCCAGTTTTAGATTCCGATGCTTCACTTCAAGATCACTGTATCCCTAGGACCTTCATATTGACGATGTAACACAGAGTTTGCATCCGAATTTAATACAAAAGTCACAATGCCGACTTAAGTACAAGAGGACTGACACTCTTACTTTCTATGATTTGAACCTCTCCTGTGAGTCCAGTTTTAGATTCAGATGCTTCACTTCAGGATAACTGTGTCCCTTGGACCTTCGTATTGACGATGATACACAGAAATTGCATCCGAATTTAATACAAAAGGCACAATGCCGACATAAGTACAAGAGGACTGACACTCTCACTTTCTACGATTTGAACCTCTCCTGTGAGTCTAGTTTTAGATTCCGATGCTTCACTTCAAGATCACTGTATCCCTAGAACCTTCTTATTGACGATGTAACACAGAGTTTGCATCCGAATTTAATACAAAACTCACAATGCCGACTTAAGTACAAGAGGACTGACACTCTTACTTTCTATGTTTTGAACCTCTCCTGTGAGTCCAGTTTTAGATTCCGATGCTTCACTTCAGGATTACTGTGTCCCTTGGACCTTCGTATTGACGATGAAACACAGAAATTGCATCCGAATTTAATGCAAAAGGCACAATGCCGACGTAAGTAAAAGAGGACTGACACTCTCAATTTCTATGATTTGAACCTCTCCTGTGAGTCCAGTGTAAGATACCGATGCTTCACTTCAGGTTTATTGTATACCTTGTACCTTCTTATTGACGATGAAACACAGAAATTGCATCCGAATTTAATACAAAAAGCACAATGCCGACTTAAGTACAAGATGACTGATACTCTCACTTTCTACGATTTGAACCTCTCCTGTGCGTCCAGTTTTAGATTCCGATGCTTCACTTCAGGTTTACTGTATACCTTGCACCTTCTTATTGTCGATGATCCACAGATATTGCATCCGAATTTAATACAGAAGGCACAATGCCGACATAAGTACAAGAGGACAGACACTCTCACTTTCTATGATTTGAATCTCTCCTGTGAGTCCAGTTTTACATTCCGATGCTTCACTTTAGGTTTACATTATACCTTGCACCTTCTTATTGACGATGAAACACAGAAATTGCATCGGAATTAAATACAAAAAGCACAATGCCGACTTAAGTACAAGAGGACTGACACTCTCACTTTCAACGATTTGAACCTCTCCTGTGAGTCCAGATTTAGATTCCGATGCTTCACTTCAGGTTTACTGTATACCTTGCACCGACTTATTGACGATGAAACACAGAAATTGCATCGGAATTTTATACAAAAGGCACAATGCCAACTTAAGTACTAGAGGACTGACACTCTCACTTTCTATGATTTGAACCTCTCCTGTGAGTCCAGTTTTAGATTCGGATCCTTCACTTCAAGATTACCGTATACCTTGCACCTTCTTATTGACGATGAAACACAGAAATTGCATCCGAATTTTATACAAAGGGCACAATGCCGACTTAAGTTCAAGAGGACTGACACTCTCACTTTCTACGATTTGGACCTCTCCTGTGAGTCCAGTTTTGGATTCCGATGCTACACTTCAAGATTACTGTATACCTTGCACTTTCTTATTGACGATGAAACACAGAAATTGCATATGAATTTAATACAATATGCACAATGCCGACTTAAGTACAAGAGGACTGACACTCTCACCTTCTATGATTTGAACCTCTCCTGTGAGTCCAGTTTTAGATTCCAATGCTTCACTTCAAGATTACTGTATGCCTTGCACATTCTTATTGATGATGAAACACAGAAATTGCATCCGAATTTAATACAAAATGCACAATGCCGACTTATGTACTAGCGGACTGACACCCTCACTTTCTATGATTTGAACCTCTCCTGTGAGTCCAGTTTTAGATTCCGATGCTTCACTTCAGGTTTACTGTATACCTTGCACCTTCTTATTGTCGATGATCCACAGATATTGCATCCGAATTTAATACAAAAGGCACAATGCCGACTTAAGTACAAGAGGACAGACTCTCTCACTTTCCATGATTTGAAACTCTCCTGTGAGTCCAGTTTTAGATTCCGATGCTTCACTTCAGGTTTACTGTATACCTTGCACCTTCTTATTGACGATGAAACACAGAAATTGCATCGGAATTAAATACAAAAGGCACAATGCCGACTTAAGTACAAGAGGACTGACACTCTCACTTTCAACGATTTGAACCTCTCCTGTGAGTCCAGATTTAGATTCCGATGCTTCACTTCAGGTTTACTGTATACCTTGCCCCGTCTTATTGAGATGAAACACAGATATTGCATCGGAATTTTATACAAAAGGCACAATGCTGACTTAAGTACAAGAGGACTGACACTCTCACTTTCTACGATTTGAACCTCTCCTGTGAGTATAGTTTTAGATTCGGATCCTTCAATTCAAGATTACCGTATACCTTGCACCTTCTTATTGACGATGAAACACAGAAATTCCTCCGAATTTTATACAAAAGGCACAATGCCGACTTAAGTACAAGAGGACAGACACTCTCACTTTCTACGATTTTACCTCCCCTGTGAGTCCAGTTTTGGATTCCGATGCTACACTTCAAGATTACTGAATACCTTGCACTTTCTTATTGATGATGAAACACAGAAATTGCATATGAATTTAATACAACATGCACAATGCCGACTTAAGTACAAGAGGACTGACACTCTCACTTTCAACGATTTGAACCTCTCCTGTGAGTCCAGATTTAGATTCCGATGCTTCACTTCTGGTTTACTGTATACCTTGCACCGTCTTATTGACGATTAAACACAGAAATTGCATCGGAAATTTATACAAATGGCACAATGCCGACTTAAGTACAAGAGGACTGACACTCTCACTTTCTATGATTTGAACCTCTTCTGTGAGTCCAGTTTTAGATTCGAATCCTTCACTTCAAGATTACCGTATAGCTTGCACCTTCTTATTGACGATGAAACACAGAAATTGCATCCGAATTTTATACAAAAGTCACAATGCCGACTTAAGTACAAGAGGACTGACGCACTCACTTTCTATGATTTGAACCTCTCCTGTGAGTCCAGTTTTAGATTCCGATGCTTCACTTCAGGTTTACTGTATCCCTTGGACCTTGTTATTGACGATGAAACACAGAGATTGCATCCGAATTTAATACAAAATGCACAATGACGACTTAAGTACAAGAGGAATGACACTCTCACTTGCTACGATTTGAACCTCTCCTGTGAGTCCAGTTTTAGATTTAGATGCTTAACTTCAGGTTTACTGTATACCTTACATCGTCTTATTGACGATGAAACACAGAAATTGCATCCGAATTTAATACAAAAGGCATAATGCCGACTTAAGTACAATAGGACTGACACTCTCACATTCTACGATTTGTACCTCTCCTGTGAGTCCAGTTTTAGTTTCCGATGCTTCACTTCAGGTTTACTGTATACCTTGCACCTTCTTATTGACGATGATACACAGAAATTGCATTGAATTTAATACAAAAGGCACAATGCCGACTTAAGTAGAAGTGGACTGACATTCTCACTTTCTAATATTTGAACCTCTCCTGTGAGTCCAGTTTTAGATTTCGATGCTTCACTTCAGGTTTACTGTATACCTTACACCTTCTTATTGACGATGAAAGACAGAAATTGCATCCGAATTTAGTACAAAAAATCACAATGCCGACTTAAGTACAAGGGGACTGACACTCTCACTTTCTACGATTTCAACCTCTCCTATGAGTCCAGTTTTACATTCCGATGCTTCACTTCAGGTTTACTGTATACCTTGCACCTTCTTATTGACGATGAAACACAGAAATTGCATCCGAATTTAATACAAAAGGCACAATGCCGACTTAAGTACAAGAGGACCGACACTCTAACTGTCTATGTTTAGAACCTCTCCTGTGAGTCCAGTTTTAGATTCCGATGCTTCACTTCAGGTTTTCTGCATCCCTTGGACCTTCTTATTTACGATGAAACACAGAGTTTGCATCCGAATTTAATACAAAAGGCACAATGCCGACTTAAGTAAAAGAGGACTGTCACTCTCACTTTCCGTGATTTGAACCTCTGCTGTGAGTCCAGTTTTAGATTCCGATGCATCATTTCAGGTTTACTGTATACCTTGCCCCTTCTTATTGACGATGAAACACAGAAATTGTATCGGAATTAAATTCAAAACGCACAAAGCCGACTTAAGTACAAGAGGACAGACACTCTCACTTTCCATGATTTGAACCTCTCCTGTGAGCCCAGTTTTAGATTCCGATGCTTCACTTCAGGTTTACTGTATACCTTGCACCGACTTATTGACGATGAAACACAGAGATTGCATCGGAATTTTATACAAAAGGCCCAATGCCAACTTAAGTACACGAGGACTGACACTCTCACTTTCTATGATTTGAACCTCTCCTGTGAGTCCAGTTTTAGATTCGGATCCTTCACTTCAAGATTACCGTATACCTTGCACCTTCTTATTGACGATGAAACACAGAAATTGCATCCGAATTTTATACAAAAGCACAATGCCGACTTAAGTTCAAGAGGACTGACACTCTCACTTTCTACGATTTGACCTCTCCTGTGAGTCCAGTTTTGGATTCCGATGCTACACTTCAAGATTACTGTATACCTTGCACTTTCTTATTGACGATGAAACACAGAAATTGCATATGAATTTAATACAATATGCACAATGCCGACTTAAGTACAAGCGGACTGACACCCTCACTTTCTACGATTTGAACCTCTCCTGTGAGTCCAGTTTCAGATTCCGATGCTTCACTTCCACATTACTGTATATCTTGCACCTACTTATTGACGATGAAACACAGAAATTGCATCCGAATTTAATACAAAAGTCACAATGCCGACCTAAGTACAAAAGGACTGACACTCTCACTTTCTATGATTTAAACCTCTCCTGTGAGTCCAGTTTTAGATTTCGATGCTTCACTTCAGGTTTACTGTATACCTTGCACCTTCTTATTGTCGATGATCCACAGATATTGCATCCGAATTTAATACAAAAGGCACAAAGCCGACTTAAGTGCAAGAGGACAGATACTGTCACTTTCGATGATTTGAACCTCTCCTGTGAGTCCAGTTTTAGATTCCGATGCTTCACTTCAGGTTTACTGTATACCTTGCACCTTCTTATTGACGATGAAACACAGAAATTGCATTGGAATTAAATACAAAAGGCACAATGCCGACTTAAGTACAAGAGGACTGACACTCTCACTTTCAACGATTTGAACCTCTCCTGTGAGTCCAAATTTAGATTCCGATGCTTCCCTTGAGGTTTACTACATACCTTGCCCCGTCTTATTGACGATGAAACACAGATATTGCATCGGAATTTTATACAAAAGGCACAATGCCGACTTAAGTACAAGAGGACAGACACTCTTACTTTCTACGATTTGAACCTATCCTGCGAGTCCAGTTTTGGATTCCGATGCTACACTTCAAGATTACTGTATACCTTGCACTTTCTTATTGATGATGAAACACAGAAATTGCATATGAATTTAATACAATATGCACAATGCCGACTTAAGTACAAGAGGACTGACACTCTCACTTTCAACGATTTGAACCTCTCCTGTGAGTCCAGATTTAGATTCCGATGCTTCACTTCAGTTTTACTGTATACCTTGCACCTTCTTATTGACGATGAAACACAGAAATTGAATCGGAATTAAATACAAAAGGCACAATGCTGACTTAAGTACAAGAGGACAGACACTCTCACTTTCTACGATTTGAACCTCTCCTGTGAGTCCAGTTTCAGATTCCGATGCTTCACTTCCACATTACTGTATATCTTGCACCTACTTATTGACGATGATACACAGAAATTGCATCCGAATTTAATACAAAAGTCACAATGCCGACCTAAGTACAAGAGGACTGACACTCTCACTTTCTATGATTTGAACCTCTCCTGTGAGTCCAGTTTTAGATTCGGATCCTTCAATTCAAGATTACCGTATACCTTGCACCTTCTTATTGACGATGAAACACAGAAATTGCATCCGAATTTTATACAAAAGGCACAATGCCGACTTAAGTACAAGAGGACTGACACACTCACTTTCTATGATTTGAACCTCTGCTGTGAGTCCAGTTTTAGATTCCGATGCTTCACTTCAGGTTTACTGTATCCCTTGGACCTTGTCATTGACGATGAAACACAGAGATTGCATCCGAATTTAATACAAAATGCACAATGACGATTTAAGTACAAGAGGAATGACACTCTCACTTGCTACGATTTGAACCTCTCCTGTGAGTCCAGTTTTAGATTTCGATGCTAAACTTCAGGTTTACTGTATACCTTGCACCTTCGTGTTGACGATGAAACACAGAAGTTGCATCCGAATTTAATCCAAAGGCACAATGCCGACTTAAGTACAAGAGGAACGACACTCTCACTTTCTACGGTTTGAACCTCTCCTCTGAGACCAGTTTTACATTCCGATGCTTCACTTCAAGATCACTGTATCCCTAGGACCTTCTTGTTGACGATATAACACAGAGTTTGCATCCGAATTTAATACAAAAGTCACAATGCCGACTTAAGTACAAGAGGACTGACACTCTTACTTTCTATGATTTGAACCTCTCCTGTGAGTCCAGTTTTAGATTCAGATGCTTCACTTCAGGATTACTGTGTCCCTTGGACCTTCGTATTGACGATGATACACAGAAATTGCATCTGAATATAATACAAAAGGCACAATGCCGACATAAGTACAAGAGGACTGACACTCTCACTTTCTACGATTTGAACCTCTCCTGTGAATCCAGTTTTAGATTCCGATGCTTCACTTCAAGATCACTGTATCCCTAGGTTCTTCTTATTGACGATGTAACACAGAGTTTGCATCCGAATTTAATACAAAAGTCACAATGCCGACTTAAGTACAAGAGGACTGACACTCTTACTTTCTATGATTTGAACCTCTCCTGTGAGTCCAGTTTTAGATTCCGATGCTTCACTTCAGGATTACTGTGTCCCTTGGACCTTCGTATTGACGATGAAACACAGAAATTGCATCCGAATATAATACAAAAGGCACAATGCCGACTTAAGTGAAAGAGGACTGACACTCTCAATTTCCATGATTTGAACCTCTCCTGAGAGTCCAGTTTAAGATACCGATGCTTCACTTCAGGTTTATTGTATACCTTGTACCTTCTTATTGACGATGAAACACAGAAATTGCATCCGAATTTAATACAAAAGGCACCATGCCGACTTAAGTACAAGATTACTGATACTCTCACTTTCTACGATTTGAATCTCTCTTGTGAGTCCAGTTTTAGATTCCGATGCTTCACTTCAGGTTTACTGTATACCTTTCACCTTCTTATTGTCGATGATCCACAGATATTGCATCCGAATTTAATACAAAAGGCACAATGCCGACTTAAGTACAAGAGGACAGACACTCTCACTTTCTATGGTTTGAATCTCTCCTGTGAGTCCAGTTTTAGATTCCGATGCTTCACTTCAGGTTTACTGTATACCTTGCACCTTCTTATTGACGATGAAACACAGAAATTGCATCGGAATTAAATACAAAAGGCACAATGCCGACTTAAGTACAAGAGGACTGACACTCTCACTTTCAACGATTTGAACCTCTCCTGTGAGCCCAGATTTAGATTCCGATGCTTCACTTCAGGTTTACTGTATACCTTGCACCGTCTTATTGACGATGAAACACAGAAATTGCATCGGAATTTCATACAAAAGCACAATGCCAACTTAAGTACAAGAGGACTGACACTCTCACTTTCTATGATTTGAACCTCTCCTGTGAGTCCAGTTTTAGATTCGGATCCTTCACTTCAAGATTACTGTATACCTTGCACCTTGTTATTGACGATGAAACACAGAAATTGCATCCGAATTTAATACAAAAGCCACAATGCCGACCTAAGTACAAGAGGACTGACACTCTCACTTTCTATGATTTGAACCTCTCCTGTGAGTCCAGTTCTAGATCCCGATGCTTCACTTCAGGTTTACTGTATACCTTGCACCTTCTTATTGTCGATGATCCACAGATATTGCATCCGTATTTAATACAAAAGGCACAATGCCGACTTAAGTACAAGAGGACAGACACTCTCACTTTCCATTATTTGAACCTCTCCTGTGAGTCCAGTTTTAGATTCCGATGCTTCACTTCAGGTTTACTGTATACCTTGCACCTTCTTATTGACGATGAAACACAGAAATTGCATCGGAATTAAATACAAAAGGCACAATGCCGACTCAAGTACAAAAGGACTGACACTCTCACTTTCAACGATTTGAACCTCTGCTGTGAGTCCAGATTTAGATTCCGATGCTTCAATTCAGGTTTACTGTATACCTTGCCCCGTCTTATTGACGATGAAACACAGATATTGCATCGGAATTTTATACAAAAGGCACAATGCCGACTTAAGTACAAGAGGACTGACACTCTCACTTACTATGATTTGAACCTCTCCTGTGAGTCCAGTTTTAGATTCGGATCCTTCAATTCAAGATTACCGTATACCTTGCACCTTCTTATTGACGATGAAACACAGAAATTGCATCCGAATTTAGTACAAAAAATCACAATGCCGACTTAAGTACAAGGGGACTGACACTCTCACTTGCTACGATTTGAACCTCTCCTGTGAGTCCAGTTTTAGATTTAGATGCTTAACTTCAGGTTTACTGTATACCTTGCATTTTCTTATTTACGATGAAACACAGAGTTTGCATCCGAATTTAATACAAAAGGCACAATGCCGATTTAAGTAAAAGATGACTGACACTCTCACTGTCCGTGATTTGAACCTCTGCTGTGAGTCCAGTTTTAGATTCCGATGCATCATTTCAGGTTTACTGTATACCTTGCACCTTCTTATTGACGATGAAACACAGAAATTGTATCGGAATTAAATTCAAAACGCACAAAGCCGACTTAAGTACAAGAGGACGGACACTCTTACTTTCTCAGATTTGAACCTCTCCTGTGAGTCCAGTTTAAGATTCCGATGCTTCACTTCAGGTTTACTGTATACCTTGGCCCTTCTTACTGACGATGAAGCACAGAAATTGCATCCGAATTTAGTACAAAAGGCACAATGCCGACTTAAGTACAAGAGGACTGACACACTCACTTTCTATGATTTGAACCTCTCCTGTGAGTCCACTATTAGATTCCGATGCTTCACTTCAGGTTTACTGTATCCCTTGGACCTTCTTATTGACGATAAAACACAGAAATTGCATCCGAATTTAATACAAAAGGTACAATGCCGACTTTAGTAAAAGAGGACTGACACTCTCATTTTCTATGATTTGAACCTCTCCTGTGAGTCCAGTTTTAGATTCCGATGCTTCACTTCAGGATTACTGTGTCCCTTGGACCTTCGTATTGACGATGAAACACAGAAATTGCATCCGAATATAATACAAAAGGCACAATGCCGACTTAAGTGAAAGAGGACTGACACTCTCAATTTCTATGATTTGAACCTCTCCTGAGAGTCCAGTTTAAGATACCGATGCTTCACTTCAGGTTTATTGTATACCTTGTACCTTCTTATTGACGATGAAACACAGAAATTGCATCCGAATTTAATACAAAATGCACAATGCCGATTTAGGTACAAGAGGACTGACACTCTCACTATATACGATTTAAACCTCTCCTGTGAGTACAGTTTTAGATTCCGATGCTTCACTTCAGGTGTACTTTATACCTTGCACCTTGTTATTGACGATGAAACACAGAAATTGCATCCGAATATAATACAAAATGCACAATGCTGACTTAAGAAGAAGAGGACTGACACTCTCACTTTCTACGATTTGAACCTCTCCTGTGAGTCCACTTTTAGAATCCGATGCTTCACTTCAGGTTTACTGTATACCTTGCACCTTCTTATTGACGATGAAACACAGAAATTGCATCCGAATTAAATACAAAAGGCACAATGCCGACTTAAGTACAGGAGGACTGACACTCACACTGTCTATGATTTGAACCTCTCCTGTGAGTTCAGTTTTAGATTCCGATGCTTCTCTTTAAGTTTACTGTATCCCTAGGTCCTTCTTATTGTCGATGAAACACAGAAATTGCATCCGAATTTAATACAAAAGGCACAAAGCCGAGTTAAGTAAAAGAGGACTGACACTCTCACTTTCTATGATTTGAACCTCTCCTGTGAGTCCAGTTTTAGATTCCGATGCTTCACTTCAGGTTTACTATATCCCTTGGACCTTCTCATTGACGATGAAACACAGATATTGCATCCGAATTTAATACAAAAGGCCCAATGCCGACCTAAGTAAAAGAGAACTGACACTCTCACTTTCTATGTTTTGAACCTCTCCTGTGAGTCCAGTTTAAGATTCCGATGCTTCACTTCAGGTTTACTGTATACCTTGCACCTTCTTATTGACGAAGATACACAGAAATTGCATCCGAACTTAATACAAAACGCACAATGCCGACTTAAGTACACGAGGACTGACACTCTCACTTTCTACGATTTGAACCTTACCTGTGAGTCCAGTTTTAGATTCCGATGCTTCACTTCAGGTTTACTGTATACCTTGCACCATCTTATTGAGGAAGAAACACAGAAATTGCATCCGAATTTAATACAAAAGGCACAATGATGACTTAAGTACAAGTGGACTGACACTCTCACTTTCTATGATTTGAACCTCTCCTGTGAGTCCAGTTTTAGATTAAGATGCTTCACTTCAGGTTTACTGTATACCTTGCGCCTTCTTATTGACGATGAAACACACAAATTGCATCCGAATTTAGTACAAAAGGCACAATGCCGACTTAAGTGCAAGGGGACTGACACTCTCACTTTCTACGATTTGAACCTCTCCTATGAGTCCAGTTTTAGATTCCGATGCTTTACTTCAGGTTTACTGTATACCTTGCACCTTCTTATTGACGATGAAACACAGAAATCGCATTCGAATTTAATACAAAAGGCACAATGCCGACTTAAGTACAAGAGGACTGACACTCTCACTTTCTACGATTTGAACCTCTCCTGTGAGACCAGTTTTAGTTTCTGATGCTTCACTTCAGGTTTACTGTATACCTTGCACCTTCTTATTGACGATGAAACACAGAAATTGTATCGGAATTAAATTCAAAACGCACAAAGCCGACTTAAGTACAAGAGGACGGACACTCTTACTTTCTCAGATTTGAACCTCTCCTGTGAGTCCAGTTTAAGATTCCGATGCTTCACTTCAGGTTTACTGTATACCTTGGCCCTTCTTACTGACGATGAAGCACAGATATTGCATCCGAATTTAGTACAAAAGGCACAATGCCGACTTAAGTACAAGAGGACTGACACACTCACTTTCTATGATTTGAACCTCTCCTGTGAGTCCACTATTAGATTCCGATGCTTCACTTCAGGTTTACTGTATCCCTTGGACCTTCTTATTGACGATAAAACACAGAAATTGCATCCGAATTTAATACAAAAGGTACAATGCCGACTTTAGTAAAAGAGGACTGACACTCTCATTTTCTATGATTTGAACCTCTCCTGTGAGTCCAGTTTTAGATTCCGATGCTTCACTTCAGGATTACTGTGTCCCTTGGACCTTCTTATTGACGATGAAACACAGAAATCGCATTCGAATTTAATACAAAAGGCACAATGCCGACTTAAGTACAAGAGGACTGACACTCTCACTATATACGATTTAAACCTCTCCTGTGAGTACAGTTTTAGATTCTGATGCTTCACTTCATGTGTACTTTATACCTTGCACCTTGTTATTGACGATGAAACACAGAAATTGCATCCGAATATAATACAAAATGCACAATGCTGACTTAAGAAGAAGAGGACTGACACTCTCACTTTCTACGATTTGAACCTCTCCTGTGAGTCCACTTTTAGAATCCGATGCTTCACTTCAGGTTTACTGTATACCTTGCACCTTCTTATTGACGATGAAACACAGAAATTGCATCCGAATTAAATACAAAAGGCACAATGCCGACTTAAGTACAGGAGGACTGACATTCTCACTGTCTATGATTTGAACCTCTCCTGTGAGTTCAGTTTTAGATTCCGATGCTTCTCTTTAGGTTTACTGTATCCCTTGGTCCTTCTTATTGTCGATGAAACACAGAAATTGCATCCGAATTTAATACAAAAGGCACAAAGCCGAGTTAAGTAAAAGAGGACTGACACTCTCACTTTCTATGATTTGAACCTCTCCTGTGAGTCCAGTTTTAGATTCCGATGCTTCACTTCAGGTTTACTAAATCCCTTGGACCTTCTCATTGACGATGAAACACAGATATTGCATCCGAATTTAATACAAAAGGCACAATGCCGACCTAAGTAAAAGAGAACTGACACTCTCACTTTCTATGTTTTGAACCTCTCCTGTGAGTCCAGTTTAAGATTCCGATGCTTCACTTCAGGTTTACTGTATACCTTGCACCTTCTTATTGACGAAGATACACAGAAATTGCATCCGAATTTAATACAAAAAGCACAATGCCGACTTAAGTACACGAGGACTGACACTCTCACTTTCTACGATTTGAACCTTTCCTGTGAGTCCAGTTTTAGATTCCGATGCTTCACTTCAGGTTTACTGTATACCTTGCACCATCTTATTGAGGAAGAAACACAGAAATTGCATCCGAATTTAATACAAAAGGCACAATGCTGACTTAAGTACAAGTGGACTGACACTCTCACTTTCTATGATTTGAACCTCTCCTGTGAGTCCAGTTTTAGTTTCTGATGCTTCACTTCAGGGTTACTGTATACCTTGCACCTTCTTATTGACGATGAAACACAGAAATTGCATCCGAATTTAGTACAAAAGGCACAATGCCGATTTAAGTACAAGAGGACTGACACTCTCACCTTCTACGATTTGAACCTCTCCTGTGAGTCCAGTTTCAGATTCCGATGCTTCACTACCAGATTACTGTATTCCTTGCACCTACTTATTGACGATGAAACACAGAAATTGCATCCGAATCTGATACAAAAGTCACAATGCCGACCTAAGTACATGAGGCCTGACACTCTCACTTTCTATGATTTGAACCTCTCCTGTGAGTCCAGTTTTAGATTCCGATGCTTCACTTCAGGTTTACTGTATCCCTTGGACCTTCTTATTGACGATGAAACACAGAAATTGCATCGGAATTTAATACAAAAGGCACAATGCCAACTTAAGTAAAAGAAGGCTGACACTATCACTTTCTATGATTTGAACCTCTCCTGTGAGTCCAGTTTTAGATTCCGCTGCTTCACTTCAGGTTTACTGTATACCTTGCACCTTCTTATTGACGATGAAACACAGAAATTGCATCCGAACTTAATACAAAAGGCACAATGCCGACTTAAGTACAAGAGGACTGACACAGTCACTTTCTACGATTTGAGCCTCTCCTGTGAGTCCAGCTTAGATTCCGATGCTTCACTTCAGGTTTACTGTATACCTTCCACCTTCTTATTGACGATGAAACACAGAAATTGCATCTGAATGTCATAAAAAAGGCACAATGCCGACTTTAGTAAAAGAGGACTGACACTCTCATTTTCTATGATTTGAACCTCTCCTGTGAGTCCAGTTTTAGATTCCGATGCTTCACTTCAGGATTACTGTGTCCCTTGGACCTTCGTATTGACGATGAAACACAGAAATTGCATCCGAATATAATACAAAAGGCACAATGCCGACTTAAGTGAAAGAGGACTGACACTCTCAATTTCTATGATTTGAACCTCTACTGAGAGTCCAGTTTAAGATACCGATGCTTCACTTCAGGTTTATTGTATACCTTGTACCTTCTTATTGACGATGAAACACAGAAATTGCATCCGAATTTAATACAAAATGCACAATGCCGATTTAGGTACAAGTGGACTGACACTCTCACTATATACGATTTAAACCTCTCCTGTGAGTACAGTTTTAGATTCCGATGCTTCACTTCAGGTGTACTTTATACCTTGCACCTTGTTATTGACGATGAAACACAGAAATTGCATCCGAATATAATACAAAATGCACAATGCTGACTTAAGAAGAAGAGGACTGACACTCTCACTTTCTACGATTTGAACCTCTCCTGTGAGTCCACTTTTAGAATCCGATGCTTCACTTCAGGTTTACTGTATACCTTGCACCTTCTTATTGACGATGAAACACAGAAATTGCATCCGAATTAAATACAAAAGGCACAATGCCGACTTAAGTACAGGAGGACTGACACTCTCACTGTCTATGATTTGAACCTCTCCTGTGAGTTCAGTTTTAGATTCCGATGCTTCTCTTTAGGTTTACTGTATCCCTAGGTCCTTCTTATTGTCGATGAAACACAGAAATTGCATCCGAATTTAATACAAAAGGCACAAAGCCGAGTTAAGTAAAAGAGGACTGACACTCTCACTTTCTATGATTTGAACCTCTCCTGTGAGTCCAGTTTTAGATTCCGATGCTTCACTTCAGGTTTACTATATCCCTTGGACCTTCTCATTGACGATGAAACACAGATATTGCATCCGAATTTAATACAAAAGGCACAATGCCGACCTAAGTAAAAGAGAACTGACACTCTCACTTTCTATGTTTTGAACCTCTCCTGTGAGTCCAGTTTAAGATTCCGATGCTTCACTTCAGGTTTACTGTATACCTTGCACCTTCTTATTGACGAAGATACACAGAAATTGCATCCGAACTTAATACAAAACGCACAATGCCGACTTAAGTACACGAGGACTGACACTCTCACTTTCTACGATTTGAACCTTTCCTGTGAGTCCAGTTTTAGATTCCGATGCTTCACTTCAGGTTTACTGTATACCTTGCACCATCTTATTGAGGAAGAAACACAGAAATTGCATCCGAATTTAATACAAAAGGCACAATGATGACTTAAGTACAAGTGGACTGACACTCTCACTTTCTATGATTTGAACCTCTCCTGTGAGTCCAGTTTTAGATTAAGATGCTTCACTTCAGGTTTACTGTATACCTTGCGCCTTCTTATTGACGATGAAACACACAAATTGCATCCGAATTTAGTACAAAAGGCACAATGCCGACTTAAGTGCAAGGGGACTGACACTCTCACTTTCTACGATTTGAACCTCTCCTATGAGTCCAGTTTTAGATTCCGATGCTTTACTTCAGGTTTACTGTATACCTTGCACCTTCTTATTGACGATGAAACACAGAAATCGCATTCGAATTTAATACAAAAGGCACAATGCCGACTTAAGTACAAGAGGACTGACACTCTCACTTTCTACGATTTGAACCTCTCCTGTGAGACCAGTTTTAGTTTCTGATGCTTCACTTCAGGTTTACTGTATACCTTGCACCTTCTTATTGACGATGAAACACAGAAATTGTATCGGAATTAAATTCAAAACGCACAAAGCCGACTTAAGTACAAGAGGACGGACACTCTTACTTTCTCAGATTTGAACCTCTCCTGTGAGTCCAGTTTAAGATTCCGATGCTTCACTTCAGGTTTACTGTATACCTTGGCCCTTCTTACTGACGATGAAGCACAGATATTGCATCCGAATTTAGTACAAAAGGCACAATGCCGACTTAAGTACAAGAGGACTGACACACTCACTTTCTATGATTTGAACCTCTCCTGTGAGTCCACTATTAGATTCCGATGCTTCACTTCAGGTTTACTGTATCCCTTGGACCTTCTTATTGACGATAAAACACAGAAATTGCATCCGAATTTAATACAAAAGGTACAATGCCGACTTTAGTAAAAGAGGACTGACACTCTCATTTTCTATGATTTGAACCTCTCCTGTGAGTCCAGTTTTAGATTCCGATGCTTCACTTCAGGATTACTGTGTCCCTTGGACCTTCTTATTGACGATGAAACACAGAAATTGCATCGGAATTTAATACAAAAGGCACAATGCCAACTTAAGTAAAAGAAGGCTGACACTATCACTTTCTATGATTTGAACCTCTCCTGTGAGTCCAGTTTTAGATTCCGCTGCTTCACTTCAGGTTTACTGTATACCTTGCACCTTCTTATTGACGATGAAACACAGAAATTGCATCCGAACTTAATACAAAAGGCACAATGCCGACTTAAGTACAAGAGGACTGACACAGTCACTTTCTACGATTTGAGCCTCTCCTGTGAGTCCAGCTTAGATTCCGATGCTTCACTTCAGGTTTACTGTATACCTTCCACCTTCTTATTGACGATGAAACACAGAAATTGCATCTGAATTTCATAAAAAAGGCACAATGCCGACTTTAGTAAAAGAGGACTGACACTCTCATTTTCTATGATTTGAACCTCTCCTGTGAGTCCAGTTTTAGATTCCGATGCTTCACTTCAGGATTACTGTGTCCCTTGGACCTTCGTATTGACGATGAAACACAGAAATTGCATCCGAATATAATACAAAAGGCACAATGCCGACTTAAGTGAAAGAGGACTGACACTCTCAATTTCTATGATTTGAACCTCTCCTGAGAGTCCAGTTTAAGATACCGATGCTTCACTTCAGGTTTATTGTATACCTTGTACCATCTTATTGACGATGAAACACAGAAATTGCATCCGAATTTAATACAAAATGCACAATGCCGATTTAGGTACAAGAGGACTGACACTCTCACTATATACGATTTAAACCTCTCCTGTGAGTACAGTTTTAGATTCCGATGCTTCACTTCAGGTGTACTTTATACCTTGCACCTTGTTATTGACGATGAAACACAGAAATTGCATCCGAATATAATACAAAATGCACAATGCTGACTTAAGAGGAAGAGGACTGACACTCTCACTTTCTACGATTTGAACCTCTCCTGTGAGTCCACTTTTAGAATCCGATGCTTCACTTCAGGTTTACTGTATACCTTGCACCTTCTTATTGACGATGAAACACAGAAATTGCATCCGAATTAAATACAAAAGGCACAATGCCGACTTAAGTACAGGAGGACTGACACTCTCACTGTCTATGATTTGAACCTCTCCTGTGAGTTCAGTTTTAGATTCCGATGCTTCTCTTTAGGTTTACTGTATCCCTAGGTCCTTCTTATTGTCGATGAAACACAGAAATTGCATCCGAATTTAATACAAAAGGCACAAAGCCGAGTTAAGTAAAAGAGGACTGACACTCTCACTTTCTATGATTTGAACCTCTCCTGTGAGTCCAGTTTTAGATTCCGATGCTTCACTTCAGGTTTACTATATCCCTTGGACCTTCTCATTGACGATGAAACACAGATATTGCATCCGAATTTAATACAAAAGGCACAATGCCGACCTAAGTAAAAGAGAACTGACACTCTCACTTTCTATGTTTTGAACCTCTCCTGTGAGTCCAGTTTAAGATTCCGATGCTTCACTTCAGGTTTACTGTATACCTTGCACCTTCTTATTGACGAAGATACACAGAAATTGCATCCGAATTTAATACAAAAAGCACAATGCCGACTTAAGTACACGAGGACTGACACTCTCACTTTCTACGATTTGAACCTTTCCTGTGAGTCCAGTTTTAGATTCCGATGCTTCACTTCAGGTTTACTGTATACCTTGCACCATCTTATTGAGGAAGAAACACAGAAATTGCATCCGAATTTAATACAAAAGGCACAATGCTGACTTAAGTACAAGTGGACTGACACTCTCACTTTCTATGATTTGAACCTCTCCTGTGAGTCCAGTTTTAGATTAAGATGCTTCACTTCAGGTTTACTGTATACCTTGCGCCTTCTTATTGACGATGAAACACACAAATTGCATCCGAATTTAGTACAAAAGGCACAATGCCGACTTAAGTGCAAGGGGACTGACACTCTCACTTTCTACGATTTGAACCTCTCCTATGAGTCCAGTTTTAGATTCCGATGCTTTACTTCAGGTTTACTGTATACCTTGCACCTTCTTATTGACGATGAAACACAGAAATCGCATTCGAATTTAATACAAAAGGCACAATGCCGACTTAAGTACAAGAGGACTGACACTCTCACTTTCTACGATTTGAACCTCTCCTGTGAGACCAGTTTTAGTTTCTGATGCTTCACTTCAGGTTTACTGTATACCTTGCACCTTCTTATTGACGATGAAACACAGAAATTGTATCGGAATTAAATTCAAAACGCACAAAGCCGACTTAAGTACAAGAGGACGGACACTCTTACTTTCTCAGATTTGAACCTCTCCTGTGAGTCCAGTTTAAGATTCCGATGCTTTACTTCAGGTTTACTGTATACCTTGCACCTTCTTATTGACGATGAAACACAGAAATCGCATTCGAATTTAATACAAAAGGCACAATGCCGACTTAAGTACAAGAGGACTGACACTCTCACTATATACGATTTAAACCTCTCCTGTGAGTACAGTTTTAGATTCCGATGCTTCACTTCATGTGTACTTTATACCTTGCACCTTGTTATTGACGATGAAACACAGAAATTGCATCCGAATATAATACAAAATGCACAATGCTGACTTAAGAAGAAGAGGACTGACACTCTCACTTTCTACGATTTGAACCTCTCCTGTGAGTCCACTTTTAGAATCCGATGCTTCACTTCAGGTTTACTGTATACCTTGCACCTTCTTATTGACGATGAAACACAGAAATTGCATCCGAATTAAATACAAAAGGCACAATGCCGACTTAAGTACAGGAGGACTGACATTCTCACTGTCTATGATTTGAACCTCTCCTGTGAGTTCAGTTTTAGATTCCGATGCTTCTCTTTAGGTTTACTGTATCCCTTGGTCCTTCTTATTGTCGATGAAACACAGAAATTGCATCCGAATTTAATACAAAAGGCACAAAGCCGAGTTAAGTAAAAGAGGACTGACACTCTCACTTTCTATGATTTGAACCTCTCCTGTGAGTCCAGTTTTAGATTCCGATGCTTCACTTCAGGTTTACTATATCCCTTGGACCTTCTCATTGACGATGAAACACAGATATTGCATCCGAATTTAATACAAAAGGCACAATGCCGACCTAAGTAAAAGAGAACTGACACTCTCACTTTCTATGTTTTGAACCTCTCCTGTGAGTCCAGTTTAAGATTCCGATGCTTCACTTCAGGTTTACTGTATACCTTGCACCTTCTTATTGACGAAGATACACAGAAATTGCATCCGAATTTAATACAAAAAGCACAATGCCGACTTAAGTACACGAGGACTGACACTCTCACTTTCTACGATTTGAACCTTTCCTGTGAGTCCAGTTTTAGATTCCGATGCTTCACTTCAGGTTTACTGTATACCTTGCACCATCTTATTGAGGAAGAAACACAGAAATTGCATCCGAATTTAATACAAAAGGCACAATGCTGACTTAAGTACAAGTGGACTGACACTCTCACTTTCTATGATTTGAACCTCTCCTGTGAGTCCAGTTTTAGTTTCTGATGTTTCACTTCAGGGTTACTGTATACCTTGCACCTTCTTATTGACGATGAAACACAGAAATTGCATCCGAATTTAGTACAAAAGGCACAATGCCGATTTAAGTACAAGAGGAATGACACTCTCACCTTCTACGATTTGAACCTCTCCTGTGAGTCCAGTTTCAGATTCCGATGCTTCACTACCAGATTACTGTATACCTTGCACCTACCTATTGACGATGAAACACAGAAATTGCATCCGAATCTGATACAAAAGTCACAATGCCGACCTAAGTACATGAGGCCTGACACTCTCACTTTCTATGATTTGAACCTCTCCTGTGAGTCCAGTTTTAGATTCCGATGCTTCACTTCAGGTTTACTGTATCCCTTGGACCTTCTTATTGACGATGAAACACAGAAATTGCATCGGAATTTAATACAAAAGGCACAATGCCAACTTAAGTAAAAGAAGGCTGACACTATCACTTTCTATGATTTGAACCTCTCCTGTGAGTCCAGTTTTAGATTCCGCTGCTTCACTTCAGGTTTACTGTATACCTTGCACCTTCTTATTGACGATGAAACACAGAAATTGCATCCGAACTTAATACAAAAGGCACAATGCCGACTTAAGTACAAGAGGACTGACACAGTCACTTTCTACGATTTGAGCCTCTCCTGTGAGTCCAGCTTACATTCCGATGCTTCACTTCAGGTTTACTGTATACCTTCCACCTTCTTATTGACGATGAAACACAGAAATTGCATCTGAATTTCATAAAAAAGGCACAATGCCGACTTAAGTACAAGAGGGCTGGGACCCTCAGTTTCTACGATTTGAACCTCTCCTGTGAGTCCAGTTTTAGATTCCGATGCTTCACTTCAAGATCACTGTATCCCTAGGACCTTCTTATTGACGATGTAACACAGAGTTTGCATCCGATTTTAATACAAAAGTCACAATGCCGACTTAAGTACAAGAGGACTGACACTCTTACTTTCTATGATTTGAACCTCTCCTGTGAGTCCAGTTTTAGATTCCGATGCTTCACTTCAGGATTACTGTGTCCCATGGACCTTCGTATTGACGATGAAACACAGAAATTGCATCCGAATTTAATACAAAAGGCACAATGCCGACTTAAGTACAAGAGGACTGACACTCTCCCTTTCTACGATTTGAACCTCTCCTGTGAGTCCAGTTTTAGATTCCGATGCTTTACTTCAAGATCACTGTATCCCTAGGACCTTCTTATTGACGATGTAACACAGAGTTTGCATCCGAATTTAATACAAAAGTCACAATGCCGTCTTAAGTACAAGAGGACTGACACTCTTACTTTCTATGATTTGAACCTCTCCTGTGAGTCCAGTTTTAGATTCCGATGCTTCACTTCAGGATTACTGTGTCCCTTGGACCTTCGTATTGACGATGAAACACAGAAATTGCATCCGAATTTAATACAAAAGGCACAATGCCGACTTAAGTAAAAGAGGACTGACACTCTCAATTTCTATGATTTGAACCTCTCCTGTGAGTCCAGTTTAAGATACCGATGCTTCACTTCAGGTTTATTGTATACCTTGTACCTTCTTATTGACGATGAAACACAGAAATTGCATCCGAATTTAATACAAAAGGCACAATGCCGACTTAAGTACAAGATGACTGATACTCTCACTTTCTACGATTTGAACCTCTCCTGTGAGTCCAGTTTTAGATTCCGATGCTTCACTTTAGGTTTACTGTATACCTTGCACCTTCTTATGGTCGATGATCCACAGATATTGCATCCGAATTTAATACAAAAGTCACAATGCCGACTTAAGTACAAGAGGACAGACACTATCACTTTCTATGATTTGAATCTCTCCTGTGAGTCCAGTTTTAGATTCCGATGCTTCACTTCAGGTTTACTGTATACCTTGCACCTTCTTATTGACGATGAAACACAGAAATTGCATCGGAATTAAATACAAAAGGCACAATGCCGACTTATGTACAAGAGGACTGACACTCTCACTTTCAACGATTTGAACCTCTCCTGTGAGTCCAGATTTAGATTCCGATGCTTCACTTCAGGTTTACTGTATACCTTGCACCGTCTTATTGACGATGAAACACAGAAATTGCATCGGAATTTTATACAAAAGGCACAATGCCAACTTAAGTACAAGAGGACTGACACTCTCACTTTCTATGATTTGAACCTCTCCCGTGAGTCCAGTTTTAGATTCGGATCCTTCACTTCAAGATTACCGTATACCTTGCACCTTCTTATTGACGATAAAACACAGAAATTGCATCCGAATTTTATACAAAAGGCACGCTGCCGACTTAAGTTCAAGAGGACTGACACTCTCACTTTCTACGATTTGGACCTCTCCTGTGAGTCCAGTTTTGGATTCCGAAGCTACACTTCAAGATTGCTGTATACCTTGCACTTACTTATTGACGATGAAACACAGAAATTGCATATGAATTTAATACAATATGCACAATGCCGACTTAAGTACAAGAGGACTGACACTCTCACCTTCTATGCTTTGAACCTCTCCTGTGAGTCCAGTTTTAGATTCCAATGCTACACTTCAGGTTTACTGTATACCTTGCACCTTCTTATTGACGATGAAACACAGAAATTGCATCGGAATTTAATACAAAAGGCACAATGCTGACTTAAGTACAAGAGGACTGACACTCTCACTTTCTACGATTTGAACCTCTCCTGTGAGTCCAGTTTCAGATTCCGATGCTTCACTTCCACATTACTGTATATCTTGCACCTACTTATTGACGATGAAACACAGAAATTGCATCGGAATTTAATACAAAAGTCACAATGCCGACCTAAGTACAAGAGGACTGACACTCTCACATTCTATGATTTGAACCTCTCCTGTGAGTCCAGTTTTAGATTTCGATGCTTCACTTCAGGTTTACTGTATACCTTGCACCTTCTTATTGTCGATGATCCACAGATATTGCTTCCGAATTTAATACAAAAGGCACAATGCCGACCTAAGTACTAGAACACAGACACTCTCACTTTCCATGATTTGAACCTCTCCTGTGAGTCCAGTTTTAGATTCCGATGCTTCACTTCAGGTTTACTGTATACCTTGCACCTTCTTATTGATGATGAAACACAGAAATTGCATCGGAATTAAATACAAAAGGCACAATGCCGACTTAAGTACAAGAGGACTGACACTCTCACTTTCAACGATTTGAACCTCTCCTGTGAGTCCAGATTTAGATTCCGATGCTTCACTTCAGGTTTACTGTATACCTTGCCCCGTCTTATTGACGATGAAACACAGATATTGCATCGGAATTTTATACAAAAGGCACAATGCCGACTTAAGTACAAGAGGACTGACACTCTCACTTTCTATGATTTGAACCTCTCCCGTGAGTCCAGGTTTAGATTCGTATCCTTCAATTCAAGATTACCGTATACCTTGCACCT
Source organism: Schistocerca americana (assembly GCF_021461395.2). Taxonomy (NCBI): domain Eukaryota; kingdom Metazoa; phylum Arthropoda; class Insecta; order Orthoptera; family Acrididae; genus Schistocerca; species Schistocerca americana. The sequence goes on from NC_060128.1 coordinate 36,992,382, forward strand.
TCTTATTGACGATGAAACAAAGAAATTGCATCCGAATTTTATACAAAAGGCACAATGCCTACTTAAGTACAAGAGGACAGACACTCTCACTCTCTACGACTTGACCCTCTCCTGTGAGTCCAGTTTTGGATTCCGACGCTACACTTCAAGATTACTCTATACCTTGCACTTTCTTATTGATGATGAAACACAGATATTGCACATGAATTTAATACAATACTCACAATGCCGACTCAAGTACAAGAGGACTGACACTCTCACTTTCAACGATTTGAACCTCTGCTGTGAGTCCAGATTTAGATTCCGATGCTTCACTTCAGAATTACTGTGTCCCTTGGACCTTCGTATTGACGATGATACACAGAAATTGCATCCGAATTTAATACAAAAGGCACAATGCCGACTTAAGTAAAAGAGGACTGACACTCTCAATTTCTATGATTTGAACCTCTCCTGTGAGTCCAGTTTAAGATACCGATGCTTCACTTCAGGTTTATTGTATACCTTGTACCTTCTTATTGACGATGAAACACAGAAATTGCATCCGAATTTAATACAAAAGGCACAATGCCGACTTAAGTACAAGATGACTGATACTCTCACTTTCTACGATTTGAACCTCTCCTGTAAGTCCAGTTTTAGATTCCGATGCTTCACTTCAGGTTTACTGTATACCTTGCGCCTTCTTATTGTCGATGATCCACAGATATTGCATCCGAATTTAATACAAAAGGCACAATGTCGACTTAAGTACAAGAGGACAGACACTCTCACTTTCTATGATTTTAATCTCTCCTGTGAGTCCAGTTTTAGATTCCGATGCTTCACTTCAGGTTTACTGTATACCTTGCACCTTCTTATTGACGATGAAACACAGAAATTGCACGGATTAAATACAAAAGGCACAATGCTGACTTAAGTACAAGAGGACTGACACTCTTACTTTCTATGATTTGAACCTCTCCTGTGAGTCCAGTTTTAGATTCCGATGCTTCACTTCGGGATTACTGTGTCCCTTGGACCTTCGTATTGACGATGAAACACAGAAATTGCATCCGAATTTAATACAAAAGGCACAATGCCGACTTAAGTTCAAGAGGTCTGACACTCTCACTTTCTACGATTTGGACCTCTCCTGTGAGTCCAGTTTTGGATTCCGATGCTACACTTCAAGATTACTGTATACCTTGCACTTTCTTATTGACGATGAAACACAGAAATTGCATATGAATTTAATACAATATGCACAATGCCGACTTAAGTACAAGAGGACTGACACTCTCACCTTCTATGATTTGAACCTCTCCTGTGAGTCCAGTTTTAGATTCCAATGCTTCACTTCAAGATTACTGTATACCTTGCACCTTCTTCTTGATGATGAAACACAGAAATTGCATCCGAATTTAATACAAAATGCACAATGCCGACCTATGTACAAGCGGACTGACACCCTCACTTTCTATGATTTGAACCTCTCCTGTGAGTCCAGTTATAGATTCTGATGCTACACTTCAGGTTTACTGTATACCTTGCACCTTCTTATTGACGATGAAACACAGAAATTGCATCGGAATTTAATACAAAAGGCACAATGCTGACTTAAGTACAAGAGGACTGACACTCTTACTTTCTATGATTTGAACCTCTCCTGTGAGTCCAGTTTTAGATTCCGATGCTTCACTTCAGGATTACTGTGTCCCTTGGACCTTCGTATTGACGATGAAACACAGAAATTGCATCCGAATTTAATACAAAAGGCACAATGCCGACTTAAGTAAAAGAGGACTGACACTCTCAATTTCTATGATTTGAACCTCTCCTGTGAGTCCAGTTTAAGATACCGATGCTTCACTTCAGGTTTATTGTATACCTTGTACCTTCTTATTGACGATGAAACACAGAAATTGCATCCGAATTTAATACAAAAGGCACAATGCAGACTTAAGTACAAGATGACTGATACTCTCACTTTCTACGATTTGAACCTCTCCTGTGAGTCCAGTTTTAGATTCCGATGCTTCACTTTAGGTTTACTGTATACCTTGCACCTTCTTATGGTCGATGATCCACAGATATTGCATCCGAATTTAATACAAAAGTCACAATGCCGACTTAAGTACAAGAGGACAGACACTATCACTTTCTATGATTTGAATCTCTCCTGTGAGTCCAGTTTTAGATTCCGATGCTTCACTTCAGGTTTACTGTATACCTTGCACCTTCTTATTGACGATGAAACACAGAAATTGCATCGGAATTAAATACAAAAGGCACAATGCCGACTTAAGTACAAGAGGACTGACACTCTCACTTTCAACGATTTGAACCTCTCCTGTGAGTCCAGATTTAGATTCCGATGCTTCACTTCAGGTTTACTGTATACCTTGCACCGTCTTATTGACGATGAAACACAGAAATTGCATCGGAATTTTATACAAAAGGCACAATGCCACCTTAAGTACAAGAGGACTGACACTCTCACTTTCTATGATTTGAACCTCTCCCGTGAGTCCAGTTTTAGATTCGGATCCTTCACTTCAAGATTACCGTATACCTTGCACCTTCTTATTGACGATAAAACACAGAAATTGCATCCGAATTTTATACAAAAGGCACAATGCCGACTTAAGTTCAAGAGGACTGACACTCTCACTTTCTACGATTTGGACCTCTCCTGTGAGTCCAGTTTTGGATTCCGAAGCTACACTTCAAGATTGCTGTATACCTTGCACTTACTTATTGACGATAAAACACAGAAATTGCATATGAATTTAATACAATTTGCACAATGCCGACTTAAGTACAAGAGGACTGACACTCTCACCTTCTATGCTTTGAACCTCTCCTGTGAGTCCAGTTTTAGTTTCCAATGCTTCACTTCAAGATTACTGTATACCTTGCACCTTCTTATTGATGATGAAACACAGAAATTGCATCCGAATTTAATACAAAATGCACAATGCCGACTTATGAACAAGCGGACTGACACCCTCACTTTCTATGATTTGAACCTCTCCTGTGAGTCCAGTTATAGATTCCGATGCTACACTTCAGATTTACTGTATACCTTGCACCTTCTTATTGACGATGAAACACAGAAATTGCATCCGAATTTAATACAAAAGTCACAATGCCGACCTAAGTACAAGAGGACTGACACTCTCACATTCTATGATTTGAACCTCTCCTGTGAGTCCAGTTTTAGATTTCGATGCTTCACTTCAGGTTTACTGTATACCTTGCACCTTCTTATTGTCGATGATCCACAGATATTGCTTCCGAATTTAATACAAAAGGCACAATGCCGACCTAAGTACAAGAACACAGACACTCTCACTTTCCATGATTTGAACCTCTCCTGTGAGTCCAGTTTTAGATTCCGATGCTTCACTTCAGGTTTACTGTATACCTTGCACCTTCTTATTGACGATGAAACACAGAAATTGCATCGGAATTAAATACAAAAGGCACAATGCCGACTTAAGTACAAGAGGACTGACACTCTCACTTTCAACGATTTGAACCTCTCCTGTGAGTCCAGATTTAGATTCCGATGCTTCACTTCAGGTTTACTGTATACCTTGCCCCGTCTTATTGACGATGAAACACAGATATTGCATTGGAATTTTATACAAAAGGCACAATGCCGACTTAAGTACAAGAGGACTGACACTCTCACTTTCTATGATTTGAACCTCTCCTGTGAGTCCAGTTTTAGATTCGTATCCTTCAATTCAAGATTACCGTATACCTTGCACCTTCTTATTGACGATGAAACACAGAAATTGCATCCGAATTTTATACAAAAGGCACAATGCCTACTTAAGTACAAGAGGACAGACACTCTCACTCTCTACGACTTGACCCTCTCCTGTGAGTCCAGTTTTGGATTCCGACGCTACACTTCAATATTACTGTATACCTTGCACTTTCTTATTGATGATGAAACACAGATATTGCACATGAATTTAATACAATATGCACAATGCCGACTCAAGTACAAGAGGACTGACACTCTCACTTTCAACGATTTGAACCTCTCCTGTGAGTCTAGATTTAGATTCCGATGCTTCACTTCAGGTTTACTGTGTACCTTGCCCCGTCTAATTGACGAAGAAACACAGAAATTGCATCGAAATTTTATACAAAAGGCACAATGCCGACTTAAGTACAAGAGGACTGACACTCTCACTTTCTATGATTTGAACCTCACCTGTGAGTCCAGTTTTAGATTCGGATCCTTCAATTCAAGATTACCGTATACCTTGCACCTTCTTATTAACGATGAAACACAGAAATTGCATCCGAATTTTATGCAAAAGGCACAATGCCGACTTAAGTACAAGAGGTCTGACACACTCACTTTCTATGATTTGAACCTCTCCTGTGAGTCCAGTTTTAGATTCCGATGCTTCACTTCAGGTTTACTGTATCCCTTGGACCTTGTTATTGACGATGAAACACAGAGATTTCATCCGAATATAATACAAAATGCACAATGACGATTTAAATACAAGAGGAATGACACTCTCACTTGCTACGATTTGAACCCCTCCTGTGAGTCCAGTTTTAGATTTCGATGCTTAACTTCAGGTTTACTGTATACCTTGCACCTTCGTGTTGACGATGAAACACAGAAATTGCATCCGAATTTAATACAAAAGGCACAATGCCGACTTAAGTACAAGAGGACTGACACTCTCACTTTCTACGATTTGAACCTCTCCTGTGAGTCCAGATTTAGATTCCGATGCTTCACTTCAGAATTACTGTGTCCCTTGGACCTTTGTATTGACGATGAAACACAGAAATTGCATCCGAATTTAATACAAAAGGCACAATGCCGACTTAAGTACAAGATGACTGATACTCTCACTTTCTACGATTTGAACCTCTCCTGTGAGTCCAGTTTTAGATTCCGATGCTTCACTTTAGGTTTACTGTATACCTTGCACCTTCTTATGGTCGATGATCCACAGATATTGCATCCGAATTTAATACAAAAGTCACAATGCCGACTTAAGTACAAGAGGACAGACACTATCACTTTCTATGATTTGAATCTCTCCTGTGAGTCCAGTTTTAGATTCCGATGCTTCACTTCAGGTTTACTGTATACCTTGCACCTTCTTATTGACGATGAAACACAGAAATTGCATCGGAATTAAATACAAAAGGCACAATGCCGACTTAAGTACAAGAGGACTGACACTCTCACTTTCAACGATTTGAACCTCTCCTGTGAGTCCAGATTTAGATTCCGATGCTTCACTTCAGGTTTACTGTATACCTTGCACCGTCTTATTGACGATGAAACACAGAAATTGCATCGGAATTTTATACAAAAGGCACAATGCCAACTTAAGTACAAGAGGACTGACACTCTCACTTTCTATGATTTGAACCTCTCCCGTGAGTCCAGTTTTAGATTCGGATCCTTCACTTCAAGATTACCGTATACCTTGCACCTTGTTATTGACGATAAAACACAGAAATTGCATCCGAATTTTATACAAAAGGCACAATGCCGACTTAAGTTCAAGAGGACTGACACTCTCACTTTCTACGATTTGGACCTCTCCTGTGAGTCCAGTTTTGGATTCCGAAGCTACACTTCAAGATTGCTGTATACCTTGCACTTACTTATTGACGATAAAACACAGAAATTGCATATGAATTTAATACAATATGCACAATGCCGACTTAAGTACAAGAGGACTGACACTTTCACCTTCTATGCTTTGAACCTCTCCTGTGAGTCCAGTTTTAGATTCCAATGCTTCACTTCAAGATTACTGTATACCTTGCACCTTCTTATTGATGATGAAACACAGAAATTGCATCCGAATTTAATACAAAATGCACAATGTCGACTTATGAACAAGCGGACTGACACCCTCACTTTCTATGATTTGAACCTCTCCTGTGAGTCCAGTTATAGATTCCGATGCTACACTTCAGGTTTACTGTATACCTTGCACCTTCTTATTGACGATGAAACACAGAAATTGCATCGGAATTTAATACAAAAGGCACAATGCTGACTTAAGTACAAGAGGACTGACACTCTCACTTTCTACGATTTGAACCTCTCCTGTGAGTCCAGTTTCAGATTCCGATGCTTCACTTCCACATTACTGTATATCTTGCACCTACTTATTGACGATGAAACACAGAAATTGCATCCGAATTTAATACAAAAGTCACAATGCCGACCTAAGTACAAGAGGACTGACACTCTCACATTCTATGATTTGAACCTCTCCTGTGAGTCCAGTTTTAGATTTCGATGCTTCACTTCAGGTTTACTGTATACCTTGCACCTTCTTATTGTCGATGATCCACAGATATTGCTTCCGAATTTAATACAAAAGGCACAATGCCGACCTAAGTACAAGAACACAGACACTCTCACTTTCCATGATTTGAACCTCTCCTGTGAGTCCAGTTTTAGATTCCGATGCTTCACTTCAGGTTTACTGTATACCTTGCACCTTCTTATTGACGATGAAACACAGAAATTGCATCGGAATTAAATACAAAAGGCACAATGCCGACTTAAGTACAAGAGGACTGACACTCTCACTTTCAACGATTTGAACCTCTCCTGTGAGTCCAGATTTAGATTCCGATGCTTCACTTCAGGTTTACTGTATACCTTGCCCCGTCTTATTGACGATGAAACACAGATATTGCATCGGAATTTTATGCAAAAGGCACAATGCCGACTTAAGTACAAGAGGACTGACACTCTCACTTTCTATGATTTGAACCTCTCCCGTGAGTCCAGTTTTAGATTCGTATCCTTCAATTCAAGATTACCGTATACCTTGCACCTTCTTATTGACGATGAAACACAGAAATTGCATCCGAATTTTATACAAAAGGCACAATGCCTACTTAAGTACAAGAGGACAGACACTCTCACTCTCTACGACTTGACCCTCTCCTGTGAGTCCAGTTTTGGATTCCGACGCTACACTTCAATATTACTGTATACCTTGCACTTTCTTATTGATGATGAAACACAGATATTGCACATGAATTTAATACAATATGCACAATGCCGACTCAAGTACAAGAGGACTGACACTCTCACTTTCAACGATTTGAACCTCTCCTGTGAGTCTAGATTTAGATTCCGATGCTTCACTTCAGGTTTACTGTGTACCTTGCCCCGTCTAATTGACGAAGAAACACAGAAATTGCATCGAAATTTTATACAAAAGGCACAATGCCGACTTAAGTACAAGAGGACTGACACTCTCACTTTCTATGATTTGAACCTCTCCTGTGAGTCCAGTTTTAGATTTCGATGCTTAACTTCAGGTTTACTGTATACCTTGCACCTTCGTGTTGACGATGAAACACAGAAATTGCATCCGAATTTAATACAAAAGGCACAATGCCGACTTAAGTACAAGAGGACTGACACTCTCACTTTCTACGATTTGAACCTCTCCTGTGAGTCCAGATTTAGATTCCGATGCTTCACTTCAGAATTACTGTGTCCCTTGGACCTTCGTATTGACGATGATACACAGAAATTGCATCCGAATTTAATACAAAAGGCACAATGCCGACTTAAGTAAAAGAGGACTGACACTCTCAATTTCTATGATTTGAACCTCTCCTGTGAGTCCAGTTTAAGATACCGATGCTTCACTTCAGGTTTATTGTATACCTTGTACCTTCTTATTGACGATGAAACACAGAAATTGCACCCAAATTTAATACAAAAGGCACAATGCCGACTTAAGTACAAGATGACTGATACTCTCACTGTCTACGATTTGAACCTCTCCTGTGAGTCCAGTTTTAGATTCCGATGCTTCACTTCAGGTTTACTGTATACCTTGCGCCTTCTTATTGTCGATGATCCACAGATATTGCATCCGAATTTAATACAAAAGGCACAATGTCGACTTAAGTACAAGAGGACAGACACTCTCACTTTCTATGATTTTAATCTCTCCTGTGAGTCCAGTTTTAGATTCCGATGCTTCACTTCAGGTTTACTGTATACCTTGCACCTTCTTATTGATGATGAAACACAGAAATTGCATCGGATTAAATACAAAAGGCACAATGCCGATTTAAGTACAAGAGGACTGACACTCTCACTTTCAACGATTTGGACCTCTCCTGTGAGTCCAGTTTTGGATTCCGATGCTACACTTCAAGATTACTGTATACCTTGCACTTTCTTATTGACGATGAAACACAGAAATTGCATATGAATTTAATACAATATGCACAATGCCGACTTAAGTACAAGAGGACTGACACTCTCACCTTCTATGATTTGAACCTCTCCTGTGAGTCCAGTTTTAGATTCCAATGCTTCACTTCAAGATTACTGTATACCTTGCACCTTCTTCTTGATGATGAAACACAGAAATTGCATCCGAATTTAATACAAAATGCACAATGCCGACCTATGTACAAGCGGACTGACACCCTCACTTTCTATGATTTGAACCTCTCCTGTGAGTCCAGTTATAGATTCTGATGCTACACTTCAGGTTTACTGTATACCTTGCACCTTCTTATTGACGATGAAACACAGAAATTGCATCGGAATTTAATACAAAAGGCACAATGCTGACTTAAGTACAAGAGGACTGACACTCTCACTTTCTACGATTTGAACCTCTCCTGTGAGTCCAGTTTCAGATTCCGATGCTTCACTTCCACATTACTGTATATCTTGCACCTACTTATTGACGATGAAACACAGAAATTGCATCCGAATTTAATACTAAAGTCACAATGCCGACCTTAGTACAAGAGGACTGACACTCTCACTTTCTATGATTTGAACCTCTCCTGTGAGTCCAGTTTTAGATTCCGATGCTTCACTTCAGGTTTACTGTATACCTTGCACCTTCTTACTGTCGATGATCCACAGATATTGCATCCGAATTTAATACAAAAGGCACAATGCCGACTTAAGTACAAGAGGATAGACACTCTCACTTTCCATGATTTGAACCTCTCCTGTGAGTCCAGTTTTAGAATCCGATGCTTCACTTCAGGTTTACTGTATACCTTGCACCTTCTTATTGACGATGAAACACAGAAATTGCATCGGAATTAAATACATAAGGCACAATGCCGACTTAAGAACAAGAGGACTGACTCTCTCACTTTCAACGATTTGAACCTCTCCTGTGAGTCCAGATTTAGATTCCGATGCTTCACTTCAGGTTTACTGTATACCTTGCCCCGTCTTATTGACGATGAAACACAGATATTGCATCGGAATTTTATACAAAACGCACAATGCCGACTTAAGTACAAGAGGACTGACACTCTCACTTTCTATGATTTGAACCTCTCCTGTGAGTCCAGTTTTGGATTCCGATGCTACACTTCAAGATTACTGTATACCTTGCACTTTCTTATTGATGATGAAACACAGAAATTGCATATGAATTTAATACAATATGCACAATGCCGACTTAAGTACAAGAGGACTGACACGCTCACTTTCAACGATTTTAACCTCTCCTGTGAGTCCAGATTTAGATTCCGATGCTTCACTTCAGGTTTACTGTATACCTTGCACCGTCTTATTGACGATGAAACACAGAAATTGCATCGGAATTTTATAGAAAAGGCACAATGCCGACTTAAGTACAAGAGGACTGACACTCACACTTTCTATGATTTGAACCTCTTCTGTGAGTCCAGTTTTAGATTCGGATCCTTCTCTTCAAGATTACCGTATACCTTGCACCTTCTTATTGACGATGAAACACAGAAATTGCATCCGAATTTTATACAAAAGGCACAAAGCCGACTTAAGTACAAGAGGACAGACACTCTCACTTCCTACGATTTGACCCTCTCCTGTTAGTCCAGTTTTGGATTCCGACGCTACACTTCAAGATTACTGTATACCTTGCACTTTCTTATTGATGATGAAACACAGATATTGCATATGAATTTAATACAATATGCACAATGCCGACTCAAGTACAAGAGGACTGACACTCTCACTATCAACGATTTGAACCTCTCCTGTGAGTCTAGATTTAGATTCCGATGCTTCACTTCAGGTTTACTGTATACCTTGCCCCGTCTAATTGACGAAGAAACACAGAAATTGCATCGGAATTTTATACAAAAGGCACAATGCCGACTTAAGTACAAGAGGACTGACACTCTCACTTTCTATGATTTGAACCTCTCCTGTGAGTCCAGTTTTAGATTCGGATCCTTCAATTCAAGATTACCGTATACCTTGCACCTTCTTATTAACGATGAAACACAGAAATTGCATCCGAATTTTATACAAAAGGCACAATGCCGACTTAAGTACAAGAGGACTGACACACTCACTTTCTATGATTTGAACCTCTCCTGTGAGTCCAGTTTTAGATTCCGATGCTTCACTTCAGGTTAACTGTATCCCTTGGACCTTGTTATTGACGATGAAACACAGAGATATCATCCGAATATAATACAAAATGCACAATGGCGATTTAAATACAAGAGGAATGACACTCTCACTTGCTACGATTTGAACCTCTCCTGTAAGTCCAGTTTTAGATTTCGATGCTTAACTTCAGGTTTACTGTATACCTTGCACCTTCGTGTTGACGATGAAACACAGAAATTGCATGCGAATTTAATACAAAAGGCACAATGCCGACTTAAGTACAAGAGGACTGACACTCTCACTTTCTACGATTTGAACCTCTCCTGTGAGTCCAGTTTTAGATTCCGATGCTTCACTTCAGGATTACTGTGTCCCTTGGACCTTCGTATTGACGATGATACACAGAAATTGCATCCGAATTTAATACAAAAAGCACAATGCCGACTTAAGTAAAAGAGGACTGACACTCTCAATTTCTATGATTTGAACCTCTCCTGTGAGTCCAGTTTAAGATACCGATGCTTCACTTCAGGTTTATTGTATACCTTGTACCTTCTTATTGACGATGAAACACAGAAATTGCATCCGAATTTAATACAAAAGGCACAGTGCCGACTTAAGTACAAGATGACTGATACTCTCACTTTCTACGATTTGAACCTCTCCTGTGAGTCCAGTTTTAGATTCCGATGCTTCACTTCAGGTTTACAGTATACCTTGCGCCTTCTTATTGTCGATGATCCACAGATATTGCATCCGAATTTAATACAAAAGGCACAATGTCGACTTAAGTACAAGAGGACAGACACTCTCACTTTCTATGATTTTAATCTCTCCTGTGAGTCCAGTTTTAGATACCGATGCTTCACTTCAGGTTTACTGTATACCTTGCACCTTCTCATTGACGGGGAAACACAGAAATTGCATCGGAATTAAATACAAAAGGCACAATGCCGACTTAAGTACAAGAGGACTGACACTCTCACTTTCAACGGTTCGAACCTCTCCTGCGAGTCCAGATTTAGATTCCGATGCTTCACTTCAGGTTTACTGTATACCTTGAACCGTCTTATTGACGATGAAACACAGAAATTGCATCGGAATTTTATACAAAAGGCACAATGCCAACTTAAGTACAAGAGGACTGACACTCTCACGTTCTATGATTTGAACCTCTCCTGTGAGTCCAGTTTTAGATTCCAATGCTTCACTTCAAGATTACTGTATACCTTGCACCTTCTTATTGATGATGAAACACAGAAATTGCATCCGAATTTAATACAAAATGCACAATGCCGACCTATGTACAAGCGGACTGTCACCCTCACTTTCTATGATTTGAACCTCTCCTGTGAGTCCAGTTATAGATTCCGATGCTACACTTCAGGTTTACTGTATACCTTGCACCTTCTTATTGACGATGAAACACAGAAATTGCATCGGAATTTAATACAAGAGGCACAATGCTGACTTAAGTACAAGAGGACTGACACTCTCACTTTCTACGATTTGAACCTCTCCTGTGAGTCCAGTTTCAGATTCCGATGCTTCACTTCCACATTACTGTATATCTTGCACCTACTTATTGACGATGAAACACAGAAATTGCATCCGAATTTAATACTAAAGTCACAATGCCGACCTAAGTACAAGTGGACTGACACTCTCACTTTCTATGATTTGAACCTCTCCTGTGAGTCCAGTTTTAGATTCCGATGCTTCACTTCAGGTTTACTGTATACCTTGCACCTTCTTATTGTCGATGATCCACAGATATTGCATCCGAATTTAATACAAAAGGCACAATGCCGACTTAAGTACAAGAGGACAGACACTCTCACTTTCCATGATTTGAACCTCTCCTGTGAGTCCAGATTTAGATTCCGATGCTTCACTTCAGGTTTACTGTATACCTTGCCCCGTCTTACTCACGATGAAACACAGATATTGCATCGGAATTTTATACAAAACGCACAATGCCGACTGAAGTACAAGAGGACTGACACTCTCACTTTCTATGATTTGAACCTCTCCTGTGAGTCCAGTTTTAGATTCGGATCCTTCAATTCAAGATTACCGTATACCTTGCACCTTCTTATTGACGATGAAACACAGAAATTCCATCCGAATTTTATACAAAAGGCACAATGCCGACTTAAGTACAAGAGGACAGACACTCTCACTTTCTACGATTTGAACCTCTCCTGTGAGTCCAGTTTTGGATTCCGATGCTACACTTCAAGATTACTGTATACCTTGCACTTTCTTATTGATGATGAAACACAGAAATTGCATATGAATTTAATACAATATGCACAATGCCGACTTAAGTACAAGAGGACTGACACGCTCACTTTCAAAGATTTGAACCTCTCCTGTGAGTCCAGATTTAGATTCCGATGCTTCACTTCAGGTTTACTGTATACCTTGCACCGTCTTATTGACGATGAAACACAGAAATTGCATCGGAATTTTATACAAAAGGCACAATGCCGACTTAAGTACAAGAGGACTGACACTCACACTTTCTATGATTTGAACCTCTTCTGTGAGTCCAGTTTTAGATTCGGATCCTTCTCTTCAAGATTACCGTATACCTTGCACCTTCTTATTGACGATGAAACACAGAAATTGCATCCGAGTTTTATACAAAAGGCACAATGCCGACTTAAGTACAAGAGGACAGACAGACTCACTTTCTATGATTTGAACCTCTCCTGTGAGTCCAGTTTTGGATTCCGATGCTTCACTTCAGGTTTACTGTATCCCTTGGACCTTGTTATTGACGATGAAACACAGAGATTGCATCCGAATGTAATACAAAATACACAATGACCACTTAAGTACAAGAGGAATGACACTCTCACTTGCTACGATTTGAACCTCTCCTGTGAGTCCAGTTTTAGATTTCGATGCTTAACTTTAGGTTTACTGTATACCTTGCACCTTCTTATTGACGATCAAACACAGAAATTGCATCCGAATTTAATACAAAAGGCACAATGCCGACTTAAGTACAATAGGACTGACACTCTCACATTCTACGATTTGTACCTCTCCTGTGAGTCCAGTTTTAGATTCCGATGCTTCACTTCAGGTTTACTGTATACCTTGCACCTTCTTATTGACGATGATACACAGAAATTGCATTGAATTTATTACAAAAGGCACAATGCCGACTTAAGTACAAGTGGACTGACATTCTCACTTTCTAATATTTGAACCTCTCCTGTGAGTCCAGTTTTAGATTCCGATGCTTCACGTCAGGTTTACTGTATACCTTACACCTTCTTATTGACGATGAAAGACAGAAATTGCATCGGAATTCAGTACAAAAAATCACAATGCCGACCTAAGTACAAGGGGACTGACACTCTCACTTTCTACGATTTGAACCTCTCCTATGAGTCCAGTTTTACATTCCGATGCTTCACTTCTGGTTTACTGTATACCTTGCACCTTCTTATTGACGATGAAACACAGAAATTGCATCCGAATTTAATACAAAAGGCACAATGCCGACTTAAGTACAAGAGGACCGACACTCTAACTGTCTATGTTTAGAACCTCTCCTGTGAGTCCAGTTTTAGATTCCGATGCATCATTTCAGGTTTACTGTATAGCTTGCACCTTCTTATTGACGATGAAACACAGAAATTGTATCGGAATTAAATTCAAAACGCACAAAGCCGACTTAAATACAAGAGGACGGACACTCTTACTTTCTCAGATTTGAACCTCTCCTGTGAGTCCAGTTTTAGATTCCGATGCTTCACTTCAGGTTTACTGTATACCTTGGCCCTTCTTACTGACGATGAAGCACAGAAATTGCATCCGAATTTAGTACACAAGGCAGAACGCCGACTTAAGTACAAGAGGACTGACAGTCTCACTTTCTATGATTTGAACCTCTCCTGTGAGTCCAGTATTAGATTCCGATGCTTCACTTCAGGTTTACTGTATCCCTTGGACCTTCTTATTGACGATAAAACACAGAAATTGCATCCAAATTTGATACAAAAGGTACAATGCCGACTTTAGTAAAAGAGGACTGACACTCACATTTTCTATGATTTGAACCTCTCCTGTGAGTCCACTTTTAGATTTCGATGCCTCACTTCAGGTTCACTGTATACCTTGCACCTTCCTATTGACGATGAAACACAGAAATTGCATCCGAATTTAGTAGATAAGGCACAATGCCGATTTAGGTACAAGAGGACTGACACTCTCACTATATACGATTTGAACCTCTCCTGTGAGTACAGTTTTAGATTCCGATGCTTCACTTCAGGTGTACTGTATACCTTGCACCTTGTTATTGACGATGAAACACAGAAATTGCATCCGAATATAATACAAAATGCACAATGCTGACTTAAGAAGAAGAGGACTGACACTCTCACTTTCTACGATTTGAACCTCTCCTGTGAGTCCACTTTTAGAATCCGATGCTTCACTTCAGGTTTACTGTATACCTTGCACCTTCTTATAGACGATGAAACACAGAAATTGCATCCGAATTAATTACAAAAGGCACAATGCCGACTTAAGTACAGGAGGACTGACACTCTCACTGTCTATGATTTGAACCTCTCCTGTGAGTTCAGTTTTAGATTCCGATGCTTCTCTTCAGGTTTACTGTATCCCTTGGTCCTTCTTATTGTCGATGAAACACAGAAATTGCATCCGAATTTAATACAAAAGGCACAATGCCGAGTTAAGTAAAAGAGGACTGAGACTCTCATTTTCTATGATTTGAACATCTCCTGTGAGTCCAGTTTTAGATTCCGATGCTTCACTTCAGGTTTACTATATCCCTTGGACCTTCTCATTGACGATGAAACACAGAAATTTCATCCGAATTTAATACAAGAGGCACAATGCCGACTTAAGTAAAAGAGAACTGACACTCCCACATTCTATGATTTGAACCTCTCCTGTGAGTCCAGTTTAAGATTCCGATGCTTCCCTTCAGGTTTACTGTATACCTTGCACCTTCTTATTGACGAAGAAACACAGAAATTGGATCCGAATTTAATACAAAAAGCTCAATGCCGACTTAAGTACAAGAGGATTGACACTCTCTCTTTCTACGATTTGAACCTTTCCTGTGAGTCCAGTTTTAGATTCCGATGCTTCACTTCAGGTTTACTGTATACCTTGCACCTTCTTATTGACGAAGAAACACAGAAATTGCATCCGAATTTAATACAAAAGGCACAATGCCGACTTAAGTACAAGTGGACTGACACACTCACTTTCTACGATTTGAACCTCTCCTGTGAGTCGAGTTTTAGATTCCGATGCTTCACTTCAGGTTTACTGTATACCTTGCACCTTCTTATTGACGATGAAACACAGAAATTGCATCCGAACTTAATACAAAAGGCACAATGCCGACTTAAGTACAAGAGGACTGACACTCTCACTTTCTACGATTTGAACCTCTCCTGTGAGTCCAGTTTTAGATTCCGATGCTTCACTTCAAGATCACTGTATCCGTAGGACCTTCTTATTGACGATGTAACACAGAGTTTGCATCCGAATTTAATACAAAAGTCACAATGCCGACTTAAGTACAAGAGGACTGACACTCTTACTTTCTATGATTTGAACCTCTCCTGTGAGTCCAGTTTTAGATTCCGATGCTTTACTTCAGGATTACTGTGTCCCTTGGACCTTCGTATTGACGATGATACACAGAAATTGCATCCGAATTTAATACAAAAGGCACAATGCCGACCTAAGTACAAGAGGACTGACACTCTCACTTTCTACGATTTGAACCTCTCCTGTGAGTCCAGTTTTAGATTCCGATGCTTCACATCAGGATTACTGTGTCCCTTGGACCTTCGTATTGACGATGATACACAGCAATTGCATCCGAATTTTATACAAAAGGCACAATGCCGACTTAAGTAAAAGAGGACTGACACTCTCAATTTCTATGATTTGAACCTCTCCTGTGAGTCCAGTTTAAGATACCGATGCTTCACTTCAGGTTTATTGTATACCTTGTACCTTCTTATTGACGATGAAACACAGAAATTGCATCCGAAATTAATAAAAAAGGCACAATGCCGACTTAAGTACAAGATGACTGATACGCTCACTTTCTACGATTTGAACCTCTCCTGTGAGTCCAGTTTTAGATTCCGATGCTTCACTTCAGGTTTACTGTATACCTTGCGCCTTCTTATTGTCGATGATCCACAGATATTGCATCCGAATTTAATACAAAAGGCACAATGTCGACTTAAGTACAAGAGGACAGACACTCTCACTTTCTATGATTTTAATCTCTCCTGTGAGTCCAGTTTTAAATTCCGATGCTTCACTTCAGGTTTACTGTATACCTTGCACCTTCTTATTGACGATGAAACACAGAAATTGCATCGGAATTAAATACAAAAGGCACAATGCCGACTTAAGTACAAGAGGACTGTCACTCTCACTTTCAACGATTTGAACCTCTCCTGTGAGTCCAGATTTAGATTCCGATGCTTCACTTCAGGTTTACTGTATACCTTGCACCGTCTTATTGACGATGAAACACAGAAATTGCATCGGAATTTTATACAAAAGGCACAATGCCAACTTAAGTACAAGAGGACTGACACTCTCACTTTCTATGATTTGAACCTCTCCTGTGAGTCCAGTTTTAGATTCGGATCCTTCACTTCAAGATTACCGTATACCTTGCACCTTCTTATTGACGACGAAACACAGATATTGCATCCGAATTTTATACAAAAGGCACAATGCCGACTTAAGTTCAAGAGGACTGACACTCTCACTCTCTACGATTTGGACCTCTCCTGTGAGTCCAGTTTTGGATTCCGATGCTACACTTCAAAATTACTGTATACCTTGCACTTTCTTATTGACGATGAAACACAGAAATTGCATATGAATTTAATACAATATGCACAATGCCGACCTATGTACAAGCGGACTGACACCCTCACTTTCTATGATTTGAACCTCTCCTGTGAGTCCAGTTATAGATTCCTATGCTACACTTCAGGTTTACTGTATACCTTGCACCTTCTTACTGACGATGAAACACAGAAATTGCATCGGAATTTAATACAAAAGGCACAATGCTGACTTAAGTACAAGAGGACTGACACTCTAGCTTTCTACGATTTGAACCTCCCCTGTGAGTCCAGTTTCAGATTCCGATGCTTCACTTCCACATAACTGTATATCTTGCACCTACTTATTGACGATGAAACACAGAAATTGCATCCGAATTTAATACAAAAGTCACAATGCCGACCTAAGTACAAGAGGACTGACACTCTCACTTTCTATGATTTGAACCTCTCCTGTGAGTCCATTTTTAGATTCCGATGCTTCACTTCAGGTTTACTGTATACCTTGCACCTTCTTATTGTCGATGATCCACAGATATTGCATCCGAATTTAATACAAAAGGCACAATGCCGACTTAAGTACAAGAGGACAGACACTCTCACTTTCCATGATTTGAACCCCTCCTGTGAGTCCAGTTTTAGATTCCGATGCTTCACTTCGGGTTTACTGTATACCTTGCACCTTCTTATTGACGATGAAACACAGAAATTGCATCGGAATTAAATACAAAAGGCACAATGCCGACTTAAGTACAAGAGGACTGACACTCTCACTTTCTATGATTTGAACCTCTCCTGTGAGTCCAGTTTTAGATTCGGATCCTTCAATTCAAGATTACCATATACCTTGCATCTTCTTATTGACGATGAAACACAGAAATTCCATCCGAATTTTATACAAAAGGCACAATGCCGACTTAAGTACAAGAGGACAGACACTCTCACTTTCTACGATTTGAACCTCTCCTGCGAGTCCAGTTTTGGATTCCGTTGCTATACTTCAAGATTACTGTATACCTTGCACTTTTTTATGGATGATGAAACACAGAAATTGCATATGAATTTAATACAATATGCACAATGCCGACTTAAGTACAAGAGGACTGGCACTCTCACTTTCAACGATTTGAACCTCTCCTGTGAGTCCAGATTTAGATTCCGATGCTTCACTTCAGGTTTACTGTATACCTTGCACCGTCTTATTGACAATGAAACACAGAAATTGCATCGGAATTTTATACAAAAGGCACAATGCCGACTTAAGTACAAGAGGACTGACACTCTCACTTTCTATGTTTTGAACCTCTTCTGTGAGTCCAGTTTTAGATTCGGATCCTTCACTTCAAGATTACCGTATACCTTGCACCTTCTTATTGACCATGAAACACAGAAATTGCATCCGTATTTTATACAAAAGGCACAATGCCGACTTAAGTACAAGAGGACTGACACACTCACATTCTATGATTTGAACCTCTCCTGTGAGTCCAGTTTTAGATTCCAATGCTTCACTTCAGGTTTACTGTATCCCTTGGACCTTGTTATTGACGATGAAACACAGAGATTGCATCCGAATTTAATACAAAATGCACAATGACGACTTAAGTACAAGAGGAATGACACTCTCACTTGCTACGATTTGAACCTCTCCTGTGAGTCCAGTTTTAGATTTCGATGCTTAACTTCAGGTTTACTGTATACCTTGCAACTTCTTATTGACGATGAAACACAGACATTGCATCCGAATTTAATACAAAAGGCACAATGCCGACTTAAGTACAATAGGACTGACACTCTCACATTCTACGATTTGTACCTCTCCTGTGAGTCCAGTTTTAGATTCCGATGCTTCACTTCAGGTTTACTGTATACCTTGCACCTTCTTATTGACGATGATACACAGAAATTGCATTGAATTTAATACACAATGCACAATGCCGACTTAAGTGCAAGTGGACTGACATTCTCACTTTCTAATATTTGAACCTCTCCTGTGAGTCCAGTTTTAGATTCCGATGCTTCACTTCAGGTTTACTGTATACCTTACACCTTCTTATTGACGATGAAAGACAGAAATTGCATCCGAATTTAGTACAAAAAATCACAATGCCGACTTAAGTACATGGGGACTGACACTCTCACTTTCTACGATTTGAACCTCTCCTATGAGTCCAGTTTTACATTCCGATGCTTCACTTCTGGTCTACTGAATACCTTGCACCTTCTTATTTACGATGAAACACAGAAATTGCATCCGAATTTAATACAAATGGCACAATGCTGACTTAAGTACAAGAGGACCGACACTCTAACTGTCTATGTTTAGAACCTCTCCTGTGAGTCCAGTTTTAGATTCCGATGCTTCACTTCAGGTTTTCTGCATCCCTTGGACCTTCTTATTTACGATGAAACACAGAGTTTGCATCCGAATTTAATACAAAAGGCACAATGCCGACTTAAGTGAAAGAGGACTGACACTCTCACTTTCCGTGATTTGAACTTCTGCTGTGAGTCCAGTTTTAGATTCCGATGCATCATTTCAGGTTTACTGTATACCTTGCACCTTCGTATTGACGATGAAACACAGAAATTGAATCGGAATTAAATTCAAAACGCACAAAGCCGACTTATGTACAAGAGGACGGACACTCTTACTTTCTCAGATTTGAACCTCTCCTGTGAGTCCAGTTTTAGATTCCGATGCTTCACTTCAGGTTTACTGTATACCTTGGCCCTTCTTACTGACGATGAAGCACAGAAATTGCATCCGAATTTAGTACAAAAGGCACAATGCCGACTTAAGTACAAGGGGACTGACACTCGCACTTTCTATGATTTGAACCTCTCCTGTAAGTCCAGTATTAGATTCCGATGCTTCACTTCAGGTTTTCTGTATCCCTTGGACCTTCTTATTGACGATAAAACACAGAAATTGCATCCAAATTTAATACAAAAGGTACAATGCCGACTTTAGTAAAAGAGGACTGACACTCTCATTTTCTATGATTTGAACCTCTCCTGTGAGTCCACTTTTAGATTCCGATGCTTCACTTCAGGTTTACTGTATACCTTGCACCTTCCTATTGACGATGAAACACAGAAATTGCATCCGAATTTAGTAGATAAGGCACAATGTCGATTTAGGTACAAGAGGACTGACACTCTCACTATATACGATTTGAACCTCTCCTGTGAGTACAGTTTTAGATTCCGATGCTTCACTTCAGGTGTACTGTATACCTTGCACCTTGTTATTGACGATGAAACACAGAAATTGCATCCGAATATAATACAAAATGCACAATGCTGACTTAAGAAGAAGAGGACTGACACTCTCACTTTCTACGATTTGAACCTCTCCTGTGAGTCCACTTTTAGAATCCGATGCTTCACTTCAGGTTTACTGTATACCTTGCACCTTCTTATTGTCGATGAAACACAGAAATTGCATCCGAATTAATAAAAAAAGGCACAACGCCGACTTAAGTACAGGAGGACTGACACTCTCACTGTCTATGATTTGAACCTCTCCTGTGAGTTCAGTTTTAGTTTCCGGTGCTTCTCTTCAGGTTTACTGTATCCCTTGGTCCTTCTTATTGTCGATGAAACACAGAAATTGCATCCGAATTTAATACAAAAGGCACAATGCCGAGTTAAGTAAAAGAGGACTGACACTCTCACTTTCTATGATTTGAACCTCTCCTGTGAGTCCAGTTTTAGATTCCGATGCTTCACTTCAGGTTTACTATATCCCTTGGACCTTCTCATTGACGATGAAACACAGAAATTGCATCCGAATTTAATACAAAAGGCACAATGCCGACTTAAGTAAAAGAGAACTGACACTCTCACTATCTATGATTTGAACCTCTCCTGTGAGTCCACTTTAAGATTCCGATGCTTCACTTCAGGTTTACTGTATACCTTGCACCTTGTTATTGACGAAGAAACACAGAAATTGCATCCGAATTTAATACAAAAAGCACAATGCCGGCTTAAGTACAAGAGGACTGACACTCTCACTTTCTACGATTTGAACCTTTCCTGTGAGTCCAGTTTTAGATTCCGATGCTTCACTTCAGGTTTACTGTATGCCTTGCACCTTCTTATTGACGAAGAAACACAGAAATTGCATCCGAATTTAATACAAAAGGCACAATGCCGACTTAAGTACAAGTGGACTGACACTCTCACTTTCTACGATTTGAACCTCTCCTGTGAGTCGAGTTTTAGATTCCGATGCTTCACTTCAGGTTTACTGTATACCTTGAACCTTCTTATTGACGATGAAACACAGAAATTGCATCCGAACTTAATACAAAAGGCACAATGCCGACTTAAGTACAAGAGGACCGACACTCTATCAGTCTATGATTTGAACCTCTCCTGTGAGTCCAGTTTTAGATTCCGATGCTTCACTTCAGGTTTACTGCATCCCTTGGACCTACTTATTTACGATGTAACACAGAGTTTGCATCCGAATTTAATACAAAAGGCACAATGCCTACTTAAGTAAAAGGGTATTGACACTCTCACTTTCTGTGATTTGAACCTCTGCTGTGAGTCCAGTTTTAGATTCCGATGCATCATTTCAGGTTTACTGTATACCTTGCACCTTCTTATTGACGATGAAACACAGAAATTGTATCGGAATTAAATTCAAAACGCACAAAGCCGACTTAAGTACAAGAGGACGGACACTCTAACTTTCTCAGATTTGAACCTCTCCTGTGAGTCCAGTTTTAGATTCCGATGCTTCACTTCAGGTTTACTGTATCCCTTGGACCTTCTTATTGACGATAAAACTCAGAAATTGCATCGGAATTTAATACAAAAGGCACAATGCTGACTTAAGTACAAGAGGACTGACACTCTAACTTTCTACGATTTGAACCTCTCCTGTGAGTCCAGTTTCAGATTCCGATGCTTCACTTCCACATTACTGTATATCTTGCACCAACTTATTGACGATGAAACACAGAAATTGCATCCGAATTTAATACAAAAGTCACAATGCCGACCTAAGTACAAGAGGACTGACACTCTCACTTTCTATGATTTGAACCTCTCCTGTGAGTCCAGTTTTAGATTCGGATCCTTCAATTCAAGATTACCGTATACCTTGCACCTTCTTATTGACGATGAAACACAGAAATTCCATCCGAATTTTATACAAATGGCACAATGCCGACTTAAGTACAAGAGGACAGACACTCTCACTTTCTACGATTTCAACCTCTCCTGTGAGTCCAGTTTTGGATTCCGATGCTACACTTCAAGATTACTGTATACCTTGCACTTTTTTATGGATGATGAAACACAGAAATTGCATATGAATTTAATACAATATGCACAATGCCGACATAAGTACAAGAGGACTGGCACTCTCACTTTCAACGATTTGAACCTCTCCTGTGAGTCCAGTTTTAGATTCCGATGGTTCACTTCAGGTTTACTGTATCCCTTGGACCTTGTTATTGACGATGAAACACAGAGATTGCATCCGAATTTAATACAAAATGCACAATGACGACTTAAGTACAAGAGGAATGACACTCTCACTTGCTACGATTTGAACCTCTCCTGTGAGTCCAGTTTTAGATTTCGATGCTTAACTTCAGGTTTACTGTATACCTTGCAACTTCTTATTGACGATGAAACACAGAAATTGCATCCGAATTTAATACAAAAGGCACAATGCCGACTTAAGTACAATAGGACTGACACTCTCACATTCTACGATTTGTACCTCTCCTGTGAGTCCAGTTTTAGATTCCGATGCTTCACTTCAGGTTTACTGTATACCTTGCACCTTCTTATTGACGATGATACACAGAAATTGCATTGAATTTAATACAAAAGGCACAATGCCGACTTAAGTACAAGTGGACTGACATTCTCACTTTCTAATATTTGAACCTCTCCTGTGAGTCCAGTTTTAGATGCCGATGCTTCACTTCAGGTTTACTGTATACCTTACACCTTCTTATTGACGATGAAAGACAGAAATTGCATCCGAATTTAGTACAAAAAATCACAATGCCGACTTAAGTACAAGGGGACTGACACTCTCACTTTCTACGATTTGAACCTCTCCTATGAGTCCAGTTTTACATTCCGATGCTTCACTTCTGGTTTACTGTATACCTTGCACCTTCTTATTGACGATGAAACACAGAAATTTCATCCGAATTTAATACAAAACGCACAAAACCGACTTAAGTACAAGAGGACCGACACTCTAACTGTCTATGTTTAGAACCTCTCCTGTGAGTCCAGGTTTAGATTCCGATGCTTCACTTCAGGTTTTCTGCATCCCTTGGACCTTCTTATTTACGATGAAACACAGAGTTTGCATCCGAATTTAATACAAAAGGCACAATGCCGACTTAAGTGAAAGAGGACTGACACTCTCACTTTCCGTGATTTGAACTTCTGCTGTGAGTCCAGTTTTAGATTCCGATGCATCATTTCAGGTTTACTGTATACCTTGCACCTTCTTATTGACGATGAAACACAGAAATTGTATCCGAACTTAGTACAAAAGGCACAATGCCGACTTAAGTACAAGAAGACTGACACTCTCACTTTCTATGATTTGAACCTCTCCTGTGAGTCCAGTATTAGATTCCGATGCTTCATTTTAGGTTTTCTGTATCCCTTGGACCTTCTTATTGACGATAAAACACAGAAATTGCATCCAAATTTAATACAAAAGGTACAATGCCGACTTTACTAAAAGAGGACTGACACTCTCATTTTCTATGATTTGAACCTCTCCTGTGAGTCCACTTTTAGATTCCGATGCTTCACTTCAGGTTTACTGTATACCTTGCACCTTCCTATTGACGATGAAACACAGAAATTGCATCCGAATTTAGTAGATAAGGCACAATGCCGATTTAGGTACAAGAGGACTGACACTCTCACTATATACGATTTGAACCTCTCCTGTGAGTACAGTTTTAGATTCCGATGCTTCACTTCAGGTGTACTGTATACCTTGCACCTTGTTATTGACGATGAAACACAGAAATTGCATCCGAATATAATACAAAATGCACAATGCTGACTTAAGAAGAAGAGGACTAACACTCTCACTTTCTACGATTTGAACCTCTCCTGTGAGTCCACTTTTAGAATCCGATGCTTCACTTCAGGTTTACTGTATACCTTGCACCTTCTTATTGACGATGAAACACAGAAATTGCATCCGAATTTAATACAAAAGGCACAATGCCGACTTAAGTACAAGAGGACCGACACTCTATCAGTCTGTGTTTTGAACCTCTCCTGTGAGTCCAGTTTTAGATTCCGATGCTTCACTTCAGGTTTACTGCATCCCTTGGACCTTCTTATTTACGATGAAACACGGACTTTGCATCCGAATTTAATACAAAAGGCACAATGCCGACTTAAGTAAAAGGGTACTGACACTCTCACTTTCTGTGATTTGAACCTCTGCTGTGAGTCCAGTTTTAGAGTCCGATGCATCATTTCAGGTTTACTGTATACCTTGCACCTTCTTATTGACGATGAAACACAGAAATTGTATCGGAATTAAATTCAAAACGCACAAAGCCGACTTAAGTACAAGAGGACGGACACTCTAACTTTCTCAGATTTCAACCTCTCCTGTGAGTCCAGATTTAGATTCCGATGCTTCACTTCAGGTTTACTGTATCCCTTGGACCTTCTTATTGACGATAAAACACAGAAATTGCATCGGAATTTAATACAAAAGGCACAATGCTGACTTAAGTACAAGAGGACTGACACTCTAACTTTCTACGATTTGAACCTCTCCTGTGAGTCCAGTTTCAGATTCCGATGCTTCACTGCCACATTACTGTATATCTTGCACCTACTTATTGACGATGAAACACAGAAATTGCATCCGAATTTAATACAAAAGTCACAATGCCGACCTAAGTACAAGAGGACTGACACTCTCACTTTCTATGATTTGAACCTCTCCTGTGAGTCCAGTTTTAGATTCCGATGCTTCACTTCAGGTTTACTGTATACCTTGCACCTTCTTATTGTCGATGATCCACAGATATTGCATCCGAATTTAATACAAAAGGCACAATGCCGACTTAAGTACAAGAGGACAGACACTCTCACTTTCCATGATTTGAACCACTCCTGTGAGTCCAGATTTAGATTCCGATGCTTCACTTCAGGTTTACTGTATACCTTGCCCCGTCTTATTGACGATGAAACACAGATATTGCATCGGAATTTTATACAAAAGGCACAATGCCGACTTAAGTACAAGAGGACTGACACTCTCACTTTCTATGATTTGAACCTCTCCTGTGAGTCCAGTTTTAGATTCGGATCCTTCAATTCAAGATTACCGTATACCTTGCACCTTCTTATTGACGATGAAACACAGAAATTCCATCCGAATTTTATACAAAAGGCACAATGCCGACTTAAGTACAAGAGGACAGACACTCTCACTTTCTACGATTTCGACCTCTCCTGTGAGTCCAGTTTTGGATTCCGATGCTACACTTCAAGATTACTGTATACCTTGCACTTTTTTATGGATGATGAAGCACAGAAATTGCATATGAATTTAATACGATATGCACAATGCCGACTTAAGTACAAGAGGACTGGCACTCTCACTTTCAACGATTTGAACCTCTCTTGTGAGTCCAGATTTAGATTCCGATGCTTCACTTCAGGTTTACTGTATACCTTGCACCGTCTTATTGACGATGAAACACAGAAATTGCATCGGAATTTTATACAAAAGGCACAATGCCGACTTAAGTACAAGAGGACTGACACTCTCACTTTCTATGATTTGAACCTCTTCTGTGAGTCCAGTTTTAGATTCGGATCCTTCACTTCAAGATTACCGTATACCTTGCACCTTCTTATTGACGATGAAACACAGAAATTGCATCCGAATTTTATACAAAAGGCACAATGCCGACTTAAGTACAAGAGGACTGACGCACTCACATTCTATGATTTGAACCTCTCCTGTGAGTCCAGTTTTAGATTCCGATGCTTCACTTCAGGTTTACTGTATCCCTTGGACCTTGTTATTGACGATGAAACACAGAGATTGCATCCGAATTTAATACAAAATGCACAATGACGACTTAAGTACAAGAGGAATGACACTCTCACTTGCTACGATTTGAACCTCTCCTGTGAGTCCAGTTTTAGATTTCGATGCTTAACTTCAGGTTTACTGTATACCTTGCAACTTCTTATTGACGATGAAACACAGAAATTGCATCCGAATTTAATACAAAAGGCACAATGCCGACTTAAGTACAATAGGACTGACACTCTCACATTCTACGATTTGTACCTCTCCTGTGAGTCCAGTTTTAGATTCCGATGCTTCACTTCAGGTTTACTGTATACCTTGCACCTTCTTATTGACGATGATACACAGAAATTGCATTGAATTTAATACAAAAGGCACAATGCCGACTTAAGTACAAGTGGACTGACATTCTCATTTTCTAATATTTGAACCTCTCCTGTGAGTCCAGTTTTAGATTCCGATGCCTCACTTCAGGTTTACTGTATACCTTACACCTTCTTATTGACGATGAAAGACAGAAATTGCATCCGAATTTAGTACAAAAAATCACAATGCCGACTTAAGTACAAGGGGACTGACACTCTCACTTTCTACGATTTGAACCTCTCCTATGAGTCCAGTTTTACATTCCGATGCTTCACTTCTGGTTTACTGTATACCTTGCACCTTCTTATTGACGATGAAACACAGAAATTGCATCCGAATTTAATACAAAACGCAGAAAGCCGACTTAAGTACAAGAGGACCGACACTCTAAATGTCTATGTTTAGAACCTCTCCTGTGAGTCCAGGTTTAGATTCCGATGCTTCACTTCAGGTTTTCTGCATCCCTTGGACCTTCTTATTTACGATGAAACACAGAGTTTGCATCCGAATTTAATACAAAAGGCACAATGCCGACTTAAGTGTAAGAGGACTGACACTCTCACTTTCCGTGATTTGAACTTCTGCTGTGAGTCCAGTTTTAGATTCCGATGCATCATTTCAGGTTTACTGTATACCTTGCACCTTCTTATTGACGATGAAACACAGAAATTGTATCGGAATTAAATTCAAAACGCACAAAGCCGACTTAAGTACAAGAGGACGGACACTCTTACTTTCTCAGATTTGAACCTCTCCTGTGAGTCCAGTTTTAGATTCCGATGCTTCACTTCAGGTTCACTGTATACCTTGGCCCCTCTTACTAACGATGAAGCACAGAAATTGCATCCGAATTTAGTACAAAAGGCACAATGCCGACTTAAGTACAAGAGGTCTGACACTCTCACTTTCTATGATTTGAACCTCTCCTGTGAGTCCAGTATTAGATTCCGATGCTTCACTTCAGGTTTTCTGTATCCCTTGGACCTTCTTATTGACGATAAAACAAAGAAATTGCATCCAAATTTAATACAAAAGGTACAATGCCGACTTTAGTAAAAGAGGACTGACACTCTCATTTTCTATGATTTGAACCTCTCCTGTGAGTCCACTTTTAGATTCCGATGCTTCACTTCAGGTTTACTGTATACCTTGCACCTTCCTATTGACGATGAAACACAGAAATTGCATCCGAATTTAGTAGATAAGGCACAATGCCGATTTAGGTACAAGAGGACTGACACTCTCACTATATACGATTTGAACCTCTCCTGTGAGTACAGTTTTAGATTCCGATGCTTCACTTCAGGTGTACTGTATACCTTGCACCTTGTTATTGACGATGAAACACAGAAATTGCATCCGAATATAATACAAAATGCACAATGCTGACTTAAGAAGAAGAGGACTGACACTCTCACTTTCTACGATTTGAACCTCTCCTGTTAATCCACTTTTAGAATCCGATGCTTCACTTCAGGTTTACTGTATACCTTGCACCTTCTTATTGACGATGAAACACAGAAATTGCATCCGAATTAATTACAAAAGGCACAATGCCGACTTAAGTACAGGAGGACTGACACTCTCACTGTCTATGATTTGAACCTCTCCTGTGAGTTCAGTTTTAGATTCCGATGCTTCTCTTCAGGTTTACTGTATCCCTTGGTCCTTCTTATTGTCGATGAAACACAGAAATTGCCTCCGAATTTAATACAAAAGGCACAATGCAGAGTTAAGTAAAAGGGGACTGACAATCTCACTTTCTATGATTTGAACCTCTCCTGTGAGTCCAGTTTTAGATTCCGATGCTTCACTTCAGGTTTACTATATCCCTTGGACCTTCTCATTGACGATGAAACACAGAAATTGCATCCGAATTTAATACAAAAGGCACAATGCCGACTTAAGTAAAAGAGAACTGACACTTTCACTTTCTTTGATTTGAACCTCTCCTGTGAGTCCACTTTAAAATTCCGATGCTTCACTTCAGGTTTACTGTATACCTTGCACCTTCTTATTGACGATGAAACACAGAAATTGCATCCGAATTTAGTACAAAAAGCACAATGCCGACTTAAGTGCAAGGGGACTGACACACTCAGTTTCTACGATTTGAACCTCTCCTATGAGTCCAGTTTTAGTTTCCGATGCTTTACTTCAGGTTTACTGTATACCTTGCACCTTCTTATTGACGATGAAACACAGAAATTGCATTCGAATTTAATACAAAAGGCACAATGCCGACTTAAGTACAAGAGGACTGACACTCTCACTTTCTACGATTTGAACCTCTCCTGTGAGTCCAGTTTTAGTTTCTGATGCTTCACTTCAGGTTTACTGTATACCTTGCACCTTCTTATTGACGATGAAACACAGAAATTGCATCCGAATTTAATACAAAAGGCACAATGCCGACTTAAGTACAAGAGGACCGACACTCTATCTGTCTATGTTTTGAACCTCTCCTGTGAGTCCAGTTTTAGATTCCGATGCTTCACTTCAGGTTTACTGCATCCCTTGGACCTTCTAATTTACGATGAAACACAGAGTTTGCATCCGAATTTAATACAAAGGGCACAATGCCGACTTAAGTAAAAGAGTGCTGACACTCTCACTTTCTGTGATTTGAACCTCTGCTGTGCGTCCAGTTTTAGATTCCGATGCATCATTTCAGGTTTACTGTATACCTTGCACCTTCTTATTGACGATGAAACACAGAAATTGTATCGGAATTAAATTCAAAACGCACAAAGCCGACTTAAGTACAAGAGGACGGACACTCTAACTTTCTCAGATTTGAACCTCTCCAGTGAGTCCAGTTTTAGATTCCGATGCTTCACTTCAGGTTTACTGTATCCCTTGGACCTTCTTATTGACGATAAAACACAGAAATTGCATCCGAATTTAATACAAAAGGCACAATGCCGATTTAAGTAAAAGAGGACTGACACTCTCACTTTCTATGATTTGAACCTCTCCTGTGAGTCCAGTATTAGATTCCGATGCTTCACTTCAGGTTTACTGTATACCTTGCACCTTCTTATTGACGAAGAAACACAGAAAATACTTCTGAATTTAATACAAAAAGCACAATGCCGACTTAAGTACAAGAGGACTGACACTCTCACTTTCTACGATTTGAACCTCTCCTGTGAGTCCAGTTTTAGATTCCGATGCTTCACTTCAGGTTTACTGTATACCTTGCACCTTCTTATTGACGATGAAACACAGAAATTGCATCCGAATTTAATACAAAAGGCACAATGCCGACTTAAGTACAATAGGACTCACACTCTCACGTTCTACGATTTGAACCTTTCCTGTCAGTCCAATTTTAGATTCCGATGCTTCGCTTCAGGTTTACTGTATACATTGCACCTTCTTATTGACGATGAAACAAAGAAATTGCATCCGAATTTAATACAAAAGGCACAATGCCGACTTAAGTACAAGTGGACTGACACTCTCACTTTCTACGATTTGAACCTCTCCTGTGAGTCCAGTTTTAGATTCCGTAGCTTCACTTCAGGTTTACTGTATACCTTGCA
Organism: Schistocerca americana; assembly: GCF_021461395.2. Classification (NCBI taxonomy): domain Eukaryota; kingdom Metazoa; phylum Arthropoda; class Insecta; order Orthoptera; family Acrididae; genus Schistocerca; species Schistocerca americana. The sequence goes on from NC_060128.1 coordinate 37,022,643, forward strand.
CCATCTTATTGACGATAAAACACAGAAATTGCATCCGAACTTAATACAAAAGGCACAATGCCGACTTAAGTACAAGAGGACTGACACAGTCACTTTCTACGATTTGAGCCTTTCCTGTGAGTCCAGTTTTAGATTCCGATGCTTCACTTCAGGTTTACTGTATACCTTTTACCTTCTTATTGACGATGAAACACAGAAATTGCATCTGAATTTCAAAAAAAAGGCACAATGCCGACTTAAGTACAATAGGACTGAGACTCTCACTTTCTACGATTTGAACCTCTCCTGTGAGTCCTGTTTTAGATTCCGATACCTCACTTGAGGTTCACCGTATACCTTGCACCTTCTTACTGACGATGAAACAGAAATTGCATCCGAATTTAATACAAAAGGCACAATGCCGACATAAGTACAAGAGGACAGACACTTTCCCTTTCTATGATTTGAACCTCTCCTGTGAGTCCAGTTTTAGATTAAGATGCTTCACTTCAGGTTCACTGTATACCTTGCACCTTCTTATTGACGATGAAACACAGAAATTGCATCCGAATTTAGTACAAAAGGCACAATGCCGACTTAAGTACAAGGGGACTGACACTCTCACTTTCTACGACTTGAACCTCTCCTATGAGTCCAGTTTTAGATTCCGATGCTTCACTTCAGGTTTACTGTATACCTTGCACCTTCTTATTGACGATGAAACACAGAAATTGCATTCGAATTTAATACAAAAGGCACAATGCCGACATAAGTACAAGAGGACTGACACTCTCACTTTCTACGATTTGAACCTCTCCTGTGAGTCCAGTTATAGATTCCGATGCTTCACTTCAGGTTTACTGTATACCTTGCACCTTCTTATTGACGATGAAACACAGAAATTGCAACCGAATTTAATACAAAAGGCACAATGCCGACTTAAGTACAAGAGGACCGACACTCTATCTGTCTATGCTTTGAACCTCTCCTGTGAGTCCAGTTTTAGATTCCGATGCTTCACTTCAGGTTTACTGCATCCCTTGGACCTTCTTATTTACGATGAAACACAGAGTTTGCATCCGAATTTAACACAAAAGGCACAATGCCGACTTAAGTAAAAGAGTACTGACACTCTCACTTTCTGTGATTTGAACCTCTGCTGTGAGTCCAGTTTTAGATTCCGATGCATCATTTTAGGTTTACTGTATACCTTGCACCTTCTTATTGACGATGAAACACAGAAATTGTATCGGAATTACATTCAAACGCACAAAGCCGACTTAAGTACAAGAGGACGGACACTCTAACTTTCTCAGATTTGAACCTCTCCTGTGAGTCCAGTTTTTGATTCCGATGCTTCACTTCAGATTTACTGTATCCCTTGGACCTTCTTATTGACGATAAAACACAGATATTGCATCCGAATTTAATACAAAACACACAATGCCGACTTAAGTAAAAGAGGTCTGACACTCTCACATTCTATGATTTGAACCTCTCCTGTGAGTCCAGTTTTAGATTCCGATGCTTCACTTCAGGTTTACTGTATACCTTGCACCTTCTTATTGACGAAGAAACACAGAAATTGCTTCCGAATTTAATACAAAAAGCACAATGAAGACTTAAGTACAAGAGGACTGACACTCTCACTTTCTACGATTTGAACCTCTCCTGTGAGTCCAGTTTTAGATTCCGATGCTTCACTTCAGGTTTACTGTATACCTTGCACCTTCTTATTGACGAAGAAACACAAAAATTGCATCCGAATTTAATACAAAAGCCACAATGCCGACTTAAGTACAATAGGATTCACACTCTCACTTTCTACGATTTGAACCTCTCCTGTGAGTCCAATTTTAGATTCCGATGCTTCGCTCCAGGTTTACTATATACATTGCACCTTCTTATTGACGATGAAACAAAGAAATTGCATCCGAATTTAATACAAAAGGCACAATGCCGACTTAAGTACAAGTGGACTGACACTCTCACTTTCTACGATTTGAACCTCTCCTGTGAGTCCAGTTTTAGATTTCGTAGCTTCACTTCAGGTCTACTGTATACCTTGCACCTTCTTATTGACGATGAAACACAGAAATTGCATCCGAACTTAATACAAAAGGCACAATGCCGACTTAAGTACAAGAGGACTGACACAGTCACTTTCTACGATTTGAGCCTCTCCTGTGAGTCCAGTCTTAGATTCCGATGCTTCACTTCAGCTTTACTGTATACCTTCCACCTTCTTATTGACGACGAAACACAGAAATTGCATCTGAATTTCAAAAAAAAGGCACAATGCCGACATAAGTACGAGAGGACTGAGACTCTCACTTTCTACGATTTGAACCTCTCCTGTGAGTCCTGTTATAGAATCTGATGCTTCCCCTCAGGTTTACCGTATACCTTGCACCTTCTTACTGACAAAAAATTGCATCCGAATTTAATACATAAGGCACAATGCCGACATAAGTACAAGAGGACTGACACTTTCCCTTTCTATGATTTGAACCTCTCCTGAGAGTCCAGTTTTAGATTAAGATGCTTCACTTCAGGTTTACTGTATACCTTGCACCTTCTTATTGACGATGAAACACAGAAATTGCATCCGAATTTAGTACATAAGGCACAATGCCGACTTAAGTACAAGGGGACTGACAATCTCTCTTTCTACGATTTGAACCTCTCCTATGAGTCCAGTTTTAGATTCCGATGCTTCACTTCAGGTTTACTGTATACCTTGCACCTTCTTATTGACGATGAAACACAGAAATTGCATTCGAATTTAATACAAAAGGCACAATGCCGACATAAGTACAAGAGGACTGACACTCTGACTTACTACGATTTGAACCTCACCTATGAGTCCAGTTTTAGATTCCGATGCTTCACTTCAGGTTTACTGTATACCTTGCAGCTTCTTATTGACGATGAAACACAGAAATCGCATCCGAATTTAGTACAAAAGGCACAATGCCGATTTAAGTACAAGAGGACTGACACTCTCACTTTCTACGATTTGAACCTCTCCTGTGAGTCCAGTTTTGGATTCCGATGCTTCACTTCAGGTTTACTGTATACCTTGCACCTTCTTATTGACGATGAAACACAGAAATTGCATCCGAATTTAATACAAAATGAACAATGCCGACTTAAGTACAAGAGGACTGACACTCTCACATTCTACGATTTTAACCTCACCTGTGAGTCCAGTTTTAGATTCCGATGCTTCACTTCAGGTTTACTGTATACCCTGCACCTTCTTATTGACGATGAAACACAGAAATTGCATCCGAATTCAATACAAAAATCACAATGCCGACTTAATTACTAGAGGACTGACACTATCACTTTCTATGATTTGAACCTCTCCTATGAGTCCAGCTTTAGACTCCGATGCTTCACTTCAGGTTTACTGTATCCCTTGGACCTTTTTATTGACGATGAAACACAGAGTTTGCATCCGAATTTAATACAAAAGGCACAATGCCATCTTAAGTACGAGACGACTGACACTCCTACTTTCTATGATTTGAACCTCGCTTTGAGTCCAGTTTCAGATTCTAATGCTTCACTTCGGGTTTACTGTCTCCCTTGGACCTTCTTACTGACGATGAAACACAGAAATTGCATCCGAATTTAATACAAAAGGCACAATGCCGACATAAGTAAAAGAGGGCTGACACTCTCACTTTCTGTGATTTGAAAATCTTCTGTGAGTCCAGTTTTAGATTCCGATGCTTCACTTCAGGTTTACTGTATACCTTGGAACTTCTTATTGACGATGATACACAGAAATTGCATTGAATTTAATACAAAAGGCACAATGCCGACTTAAGTACAAGTGGACTGAAACTCTCACTTTCTACGATTTGAACCTCTCCTGGGAGTCCAGTTTTAGATTCCGATGCTTCATTTCAGGTTTACTGTATACCTTACACCTTCTTATTGACGATGAAACACAGAAATTGCATCCTAATTTAATACAAAAGGCACAATGCCGACTTAAGTACAAGAGGACTGACACTGTCACTTTCTACGATTTGAACCTCTCCTGTGAGTCCAGTCTTAGTTTCCTATGCTTCACTTCAGGTTTACCATATACCTTGCTCCATCTTATTGACGATGAAACACAGTAATTGCTTCCGAACTTAATACAAAAGGCACAATGCCGACTTAAGAACAAGAGGACTGACACTCTAACTTGCTATGATTTGAACCTCTCCTGTGAGTCCAGTTTTAGATTCCGATGCTTCACTTCAGGTTTACTGTATTCCTTGGACCTTCTTATTGACGATGAAACACAGAAATTGCATCCGAATTTAATACAAAGGGCACAATGCCGACTAAAGTACAAGAGGACTGTCACTCTCACTTTCTATAATTTGAACCTCTCCTGTGAGTCCAGTTTTAGATTCCGATGCTTCACTTCAGGTTTACTATATACCTTGCACCTTCTTATTGACGATGAAACACAGAAATTGCATCCGAATTTAATACAAAGGGCACAATGCTGACTTATGTACAAGAGGACTGACACTCTCCCTTTCTATGATTTGAACCTCTCCTGTGAGTCCAGTTTTTGATTCCGATGCTTTACTTCAGGTTTACTGTATCCCTTGGACCTTCTTATTGACGATGAAACACAGAAATTTCTGCGGAATTTAATACAAAAGGCACAATGCCGACTTAAGTAAAAGAGGACTGTCACTCTCTCTTTCTATGATTTGAACCTCTCCTGTGGGTCCAGTTTTAGATTCCGATGCTTCACTTCAGGTTTACTGTATAACTTGCACCTTCTTATTGACTTTGAAACAAAGGAATTGCATCGGAATTTAATACATAAGGCACAATGCGGACTTAGGTACAAGAGGACTGACACGCTAACTATCTACGATTTGAACCTCTCCTGTGAGTCCAGTTTTAGATTCCGATGCTTCACTTCAGATTTACTATATGCCTTGGAGCTTCTTGTTGACGATGAAATACAGAAATTGCATCCGAATTTAATACAAAAGGCACAATGCCTACTTAAGTAAAAGAGGACTGACACTCTCGCTTTCTATGATTTGAACCTCTCCTGTGAGTCCAGTTTTAGATCCTGATGCTTCACTTCAGGTTTACTGTATTCTTTGCACCTTCTTATTGACGATGAAACACAGAAATTGCATCGGAATTAAATTCAAAAGGCACAATGCCGACTTAAGTACAAGAGGATTGACAGTCTCACTTTCTATGATTTGAACCTCTCCTGTGAGTTTAGTTTTAGATTCCGATGCTTCCCTTCAGGTTTACTATATACCTTGCACCTTCATATTGACGATGAAACACAGAAATTGCATCCGAATTTAATACAACGGGCACAATGCCGACTTAAGTACAAGAGGAGTGACACTCTCCCTTTCTATGATTTGAACCTCTCCTGTGAGTCCAGTTTTAGATTCCGATGCTTCACTTCAGGTTTACTGTATCCTTTGGAGCTTCTTATTGACGATGAAACACAGAAATTGCATCGGAATTAAATTCAAAAGGCACAATGCCGACTTAAGTACAAGAGGACTGACACTCTAACTCTCTATGATTTGAACCTCTCCTGTGAGTCCAGTTTTAGATTCCGATGCTTCACTTCAGGTTTACTGTATAATTTGCACCTTCTTACTGACGATGAAACACAGAAATTGCATCCGAATTTAACACAAAAGTCACAATGCCGACTCAAGTAAAAGAGGACTGTCACTCCCTCATTCTATGATTTGAACCTCTCCTGTGAGTCCAGTTTTAGATTCCAATGCTTCACTTCACGTTTACTGTATTCCTTGGACCTTCTTATTGACGATGAAACACAAAAATTGCATCGGAATTAAATTCAAAAGTCACAATGCCCACTTAAGGACAAGAGGACTGACACTCTAACTTTCTATGATTTGAACCTCTCCTGTGAGTCCAGTTTTAGATTCCGATGCTTCACTTCAGGTTTACTGTATACCTTGCACCTTCTTATTGACGATGAAACACAGAAATTGCATCCGAATTTAATACAAAAGGCACAATGCCGACTTAAGTAAAAGAGGACTGTCACTCTCTTTTTCTATGATTTGAACCTCTCCTGTGAGTCCAGTTTTAGATTCCGATGTTTCACCTCAGGCTTACTGTATCCCTTGGACCTTCTTATTGACGATGAAACACAGAAATATCAACCGAATTTAATACAAAGTCACAATGCCGACTTAAGTAAAAGAGGACTGTCACTCCCTCTTTCTATGATTTGAACCTCCCCTGTGAGTCCAGTTTTAGATTCCGATGCTTCACTTCAGGTTTACTGTATTCCTTGGACCTTCTTATTGAGGATGAAACATAGAAATTGCATCCGAATTTAATACAAAAGGCACAATGTCGACTTAAGTACAAGAGGATTGACACTCTCACTTTCTATGACTTGAAACTCTCCTGTGAGTCCAGTTTTAGATTCCGATGCTTCACTTCAAGTTTACTATTTACCTTGCACCTTCTTATTGACGATGAAACACAGAAATTGCATCCGAATTTAATACAACGGGCACAATGCCGACTTAAGTACAAGAGGACTGACACTCTCCCTTTCTATGATTTGAACCTCTCCTGTGAGTCCAAATTTAGATTCCGATGCTTCACTTCAGGTTCACTTTATCCCTTGGACCTTCTTATTGACGATGAAACACAGTAATTGCATCCGATTTTAATACAAAAGGCACAATGCCGACTTAAGTAAAAGAGGACTGTCACTCTCTCTTTCTATGATTTGAACCTCTCCTGTGAGTCCAGGTTTAGATTCCGATGCTTCACTTCCGGTATACTGTATAACTTGCACCTTCTTATTGACGATGAAACATAGGAATTGCATCGGAATTTAATACAAAAGGCACAATGCCGACTTAAGTGCAAGAGGACTGAAACTCTAACTTTCTATGATTTGAACCTCTCCTGTGATTCCAGTTGCAGATTCCGATGCTTCACTTCTGGTTTACTGTATACCTTGCACCGTCTCTTTGACGATGAAACACAAAAATTGCATCGGAATTAAATTCAAATGTCACAATGCCGACATAAGTACAAGAGGACTGACACTCTAACTTTCTAAGATTTGAACCTCTCCTGTGAGTCCAGTTTTAGATTCCGATGCTTCACTTCAGGTTTACTGTATACCTTGCACCTTCTTATTGACGATGAAACACAGAAATTGCATCCGAATTTAATACAAAAGGCACAAGCCGACTTAAGTAAAAGAGGACTGTCACTCTCTTTTTCTATGATTTGAACCTCTCCTGTGAATCCAGTTTTAGATTCCGTTGCTTCACTTCAGGTTTACTGTATAACTTGCACCTTCTTATTGACGATTAAACACAGTAATTGCATCGGAATTTAATACAAAAGGCACAATGCCGACTTAAGTACAAGAGGACTGACACTCTAACTTTCTATGATTTGAACCTCTCCTGTGAGTCCAGTTTTAGATTCTGATGCTTCACTTCAGGTTTACTGTATACCTTGCACCTTCTTATTGACGATGAAACACAGAAATTGCATCCGAATTTTATACAAAAGGCACAATGCCGACTTAAGTACAAGAGGACTGCCACGCTCCCTTTCAATGATTTCAACCTCTCCTGTGATTCCAGTTTTAGATTCCGATGCTTCACTTCAGGTTTTGCTGTATTCCTTGGACCATCTTATTGACGATGAAAGACAGGAATTGCATCCGAAATTAATACAAAAGGCACAATGGCGACTTAAGTAAAGGAGGACTGTCATTCTCTCTTTCTATGATTTGAACCTCTCCTGTGAGTCCAGTTTTAGATTCCGATGCTTCACTTCAGGTTTACTGTATGCCTTGGACCTTCTTATTCACGATGAAACACAGAAATTTCAGTGGAATTTAATACAAAAGGCACAATGCCGACTTAAGTACAAGAGGACTGTCACTCTCAATTTCTATAATTTGAACCTCTCCAGTGAGTCCAGTTTTTGATTCCGATGCTTCACTTCAGGTTTACTATATACCTGGCACCTTCTTATTGACGATGAAACACAGAAATTGCATCCGAATTTAATACAAAGGGGACAATGCCGACTTATGTACAAGAGGACTGACACTCTCCCTTTGTATGATTTGAACCTCCCCTGTGAGTCCAGTTTTAGATTCCGATGCTTCACTTCAGGTTTACTGTATCCCTTGGACCTTCTTATTGACGATGAAACACAGAAATTTCAGCGGAATTTAATACAAAAGGCACAATGCCGACTTAAGTAAAAGAGGACTGTCACTCTCTCTTTCTATGATTTAACCTCTCCTGTGAGTCCAGTTTTAGATTCCGATGCTTCACTTCAGGTTTACTGTATAACTTGCACCTTCTTATTGACGATGAAACAAAGGAATTGCATCGGAATTTAATACATTAGGCACAATGCCGACTTAGGTACAAGAGGACTGACACGCTAACTATCTATGATTTGAACCTCTCCTGTGAGTCCAGTTTTAGATTCCGATGCTTCACTTCAGATTTACTGTATGCCTTGGAGCTTCTTGTTGACGTGAAATACAGAAATTGCATCCGAATTTAATACAAAAGGCACAATGCCGACTTAAGTAAAAGAGGACTGACACTCTCTCTTTCTATGATTTGAACCTCTCCTGTGAGTCCAGTTTTAGATCCCGAAGCTTCAATTCAGGTTTACTGTATTCTTTGTACCTTCTTATTGACGATGAAACACAGATATTGCATCGGAATTAAATTCAAACGGGCACAATGCCGACTTAAGTACAAGAGGACTGACACTCTAACTCTCTATGATTTGAACCTCTCCTGTGAGTACAGTTTTAGATTCCGATGCTTCACTTCAGGTTTGCTGTATACCTTGCACATTCTTATTGACGATGAAACACAGAAATTGCATCCGAATTTAATACAAAAGGCAAAAGCCGACTTAATTACAAGAGGACTGACACTCTCCCTTACAATGATTTGAACCTCTCCTGTGAGTCCAGTTTTAGATTCCGATGCTTCACTTCAGGTTTACTGTATCTTTTGGACCTTCTTATTGACGATGAAACACAGAAATTGCATCGGAATTAAATTCAAAAGGCACAATGCCGACTTAAGTACAAGAGGACTGACACGCTAACTTTCTATGATTTGAACCTCTCCTGTGAGTCCAGTTTTAGATTCCGATGCTTCACTTCAGGTTTACTGTATTCCTTGGACCTTCTTATTGACGATGAAACACAGAAATTGCATCCGAATTTAATACAAAAGGCACAATGCCGACTTAAGTACAAGAGGATTGACACTCTCACTTTCTATGATTTGAACCTCTCCTGTGAGTTTAGTTTTAGATTCCGATGCTTCCCTTCAGGTTTACTATATACCTTGCACCTTCATATTAACGATGAAACACAGAAATTGCATCCGAATTTAATACAACGGGCACAATGCCGACTTAAGTACAAGAGGAGTGACACCTTCCCTTTCTATGATTTGAACCTCTCCTGTGAGTCCAGTTTTAGATTCCGATGCTTCACTTCAGGTTTACTGTATCCTTTGGACCTTCTTATTGACGATGAAACACAGAAATTGCATCGGAATTAAATTCAAAAGGCACAATGCCGACTTAAGTACAAGAGGACTGACACTCTAACTCTCTTTGATTTGAACCTCTCCTGTGAGTCCAGTTTTAGATTCCGATGCTTCACTTCAGGTTTACTGTATAATTTGCACCTTCTTACTGACGATGAAACACAGAAATTGCATCCGAATTTAATACAAAAGTCACAATGCCGACTCAAGTAAAAGAGGACTGTCACTCTCTCTTTCTATGATTTGAACCTCTCCTGTGAGTCCAGTATTAGATTCCGATGCTTCACTTCAGGTTTACTGTATTCCTTGGACCTTCTTATTGACGATGAAACACAAAAATTGCATCGGAATTAAATTCAAAAGTCACAATGCCCACTTAAGTACAAGAGGACTGACACTCTAACTTTCTATGGTTTGAACCTCTCCTGTGAGTCCAGTTTTAGATTCCGATGCTTCACTTCAGGTTTACTGTATACCTTGCACCTTCTTATTGACGATGAAACACAGAAATTGCATCCGAAATTAATACAAAAGGCACAATGCCGACTTAAGTAAAAGAGGACTGTCACTCTCTTTTTCTATGATTTGAACCTCTCCTGTGAGTCCAGTTTTAGATTCCGATGTTTCACCTCAGGCTTACTGTATCCCTTGGACCTTCTTATTGACGATGACACACAGAAATATCATCCGAATTTAATACAAAGTCACAATGCCGACTTAAGTAAAAGAGGACTGTCACTCCCTCTTTCTATGATTTGAACCTCTCCTGTGAGTCCAGTTTTAGATTCCGATGCTTCCCTTCAGGTTTACTGTATTCCTTGGACCTTCTTATTGACGATGAAACAGAGAAATTGCATCCGAATTTAATACAAAAGGCACAATGCCGACTTAAGTACAAGAGGATTGACACTCTCACTTTCTATGACTTGAAACTCTCCTGTGAGTCCAGTTTTAGATTCCGATGCTTCACTTCAAGTTTACTATTTACCTTGCACCTTCTTATTGACGATGAAACACAGAAATTGCATCCGAATTTAATATAACGGGCACAATGCCGACTTAAGTACAAGAGGACTGACACTCTCCCTTTCTATGATTTGAACCTCTCCTGTGAGTCGAATTTTAGATTCCGATGCTTCACTTCAGGTTCACTGTATCCCTTGGACCTTCTTATTGACGATGAAACACAGTAATTGCATCCGATTTTAATACAAAAGGCACAATGCCGACTTAAGTAAAAGAGGACTGTCACTCTCTCTTTCTATGATTTGAACCTCTCCTGTGAGTCCAGGTTTAGATTCCGATGCTTCACTTCCGGTTTATTGTATAACTTGCACCTTCTTATTGACGATGAAACATAGGAATTGCATCGGAATTTAATACAAAAGGCACAATGCCGACTTAAGTGCAAGAGGACTGAAACTCTAACTTTCTATGATTTGAACCTCTCCTGTGATTCCAGTTTTAGATTCCGATGCTTCACTTCAGGTTTTGCTGTATTCCTTGGACCATCTTATTGACGATGAAAGACAGGAATTGCATCCGAAATTAATACAAAAGGCACAATGGCGGCTTAAGTAAAGGAGGACTGTCATTCTCTCTTTCTATGATTTGAACCTCTCCTGTGAGTCCAGTTTTAGATTCCGAAGCTTCACTTCAGGTTTACTATATACCTTGCACCTTCTTATTGACGATGAAACACAGAAATTGCATCCGAATTTAATACAAAGGGCACAATGCCGATTTATGTACAATAGGACTGACACTCTCCCTTTCTATGATTTGAACCTCTCCTGTGAGTCCAGTTTTAGATTCCGATGCTTCACTTCAGGTTTACTGTATGCCTTGGACCTTCTTATTCACGATGAAACACAGAAATTTCAGGGGAATTTAATACAAAAGGCACAATGCCGACTTAAGTACAAGAGGACTGTCACTCTCAATTTCTATAATTTGAACCTCTCCAGTGAGTCCAGTTTTAGATTCCGATGCTTCACTTCAGGTTTACTATATACCTTGCACCTTCTTATTGACGATGAAACACAGAAATTGCATCCGAATTTAATACAACGGGCACAATGCCGACTTATGTACAAGAGGACTGACACTCTCCCTATGTATGATTTGAACCTCCCCTGTGAGTCCAGTTTTAGATTCCGATGCTTCACTTCAGGTTTACTGTATCCCTTGGACCTTCTTATTGACGATGAAACACAGAAATTTCAGCGGAATTTAATACAAAAGGCACAATGCCGACTTAAGTAAAAGAGGACTGTCACTCTCTCTTTCTATGATTTAACCTCTCCTGTGAGTCCAGTTTTAGATTCCGATGCTTCACTTCAGGTTTACTGTATAACTTGCACCTTCTTATTGACGATGAAACAAAGGAATTGCATCGGAATTTAATACATTAGGCACAATGCCGACTTAGGTACAAGAGGACTGACACGCTAACTATCTATGATTTGAACCTCTCCTGTGAGTCCAGTTTTAGATTCCGATGCTTCACTTCAGATTTACTGTATGCCTTGGAGCTTCTTGTTGACGATGAAATACAGAAATTGCATCCGAATTTAATACAAAAGGCACAATGCCGACTTAAGTAAAAGAGGACTGACACTCTCTCTTTCTATGATTTGAACCTCTCCTGTGAGTCCAGTTTTAGATCCCGAAGCTTCATTTCAGGTTTACTGTATTCTTTGTACCTTCTTATTGACGATGAAACACAGATATTGCATCGGAATTAAATTCAAAAGGCACAATGCCGACTTAAGTACAAGAGGACTGACACTCTAACTCTCTATGATTTGAACCTCTCCTGTGAGTACAGTTTTAGATTCCGATGCTTCACTTCAGGTTTGCTGTATACCTTGCACATTCTTATTGACGATGAAACACAGAAATTGCATCCGAATTTAATACAAAAGGCAAATGCCGACTTAAGTATAAGAGGACTGACACTCTCCCTTACAATGATTTGAACCTCTCCTGTGAGTCCAGTTTTAGATTCCGATGCTTCACTTCAGGTTTACTGTATCTTTTGGACCTTCTTATTTACGATGAAACACAGAAAATGCATCCGAATTTAATACTAAAGTCACAATGCCGACTCAAGTAAAAGAGGACTGTCACTCTCTCTTTCTATGATTTGAACCTCTCCTGTGAGTCCTGTTATAGATTCCGATGCTTCACTTCAGGTTTACTGTATTCCTTGGACCTTCTTATTGACGATTAAACACAAAAATTGCATCGGAATTATATTCAAAAGGCACTATGACGACTTAAGTACAAGAGGATTGACACTCTCCCTTTCTATGATTTGAACCTCTCCTGCGAGTCCAGTTTTAAATTCCGACGTTTCACCTCAGGATTACTGTATCCCTTGGACCTTCTTATTGACGATGAAACACAGAACTGGCATCCGAATTTAATACAAAGTCACAAGCCGATATAAGTAGAAGAGGACTGTCACTCCGTTTTTATATGATTTGAACCACTCCTGTGAGTCCAGTTTTAGATTCCGATGCTTCACTTCAGGTTTACTGTATTCCTTGGACCTTCTTATTGACGATGAATCACAGAAATTGCATCCGAATTTAATACAAAAGGCACAATGCCGACTTAAGTACAAGAGGATTGACACTCTCACTTTCTGTGACTTGAAACTCTCCTGTGAGTCCAGTTTTAGATTCCGATGCTTCACTTCAAGTTTACTATATACCTTGCACCTTCTTATTGACGATGAAACACAGAAATTGCATCCGAATTTAATACAACGGGCACAATGCCGACTTAAGTACAAGAGGACTGACACTCTCCCTTTCTATGCTTTGAACCTCTCCTGTGAGTCCAATTTTAGATTCCGATGCTTCACTTCAGGTTTACTGTATCCCTTGGACCTTCTTATTGACGATGAAACACAGTAATTGTATCCGATTTTAATACAAAAGGCACAATGCCGACTTAAGTAAAAGAGGACTGTCACTCTCTATTTCTATGATTTGAACCTCTCCTGTTAGTCCAGTTTTAGATTCCGATGCTTCACTTCAGGTTTACTGTATAACTTGCACCTTCTTATTGACGATGAAACATAGGAATTGCATCGGAATTTAATACAAAAGGCACAATGCCGACTTAAGTACAAGAGGACTGAAACTCTAACTTTCTATGATTTGAACCTCTCCTGTGATTCCAGTTGCAGATTCCGATGCTTCACTTCTGGTTTACTGTATACCTTGCACCGTCTTATTGACGATGAAACACAAAAATTGCATCGGAAATAAATTCAAAAGTCACAATGCCGACTTAAGTACAAGAGGACTGACACTCTAACTTTCTATGATTTGAACCTCTCCTGTGAGTCCAGTTTCAGATTCCGATGCTTCACTTCAGGTTTACTGTATGTCTTGGAGCTTCTTATTGACGATGAAATACAGAAATTGCATATGAATTTAATACAAAAGGCACAATGCCGACTTAAGTAAAAGAGGACGGACACTCTCTCTTTCAATGATTTGAACCTCTCCTGTGAGTCCACTTTTAGATTCGGATGCTTGACTTCAGGTTTACTGTATTCTTTGCACCTTCTTATTGACGATGAAACACAGAAATTGCATCGGAATTAAATTCAAAAGGCTCAATGCTGACTTAAGTACAAGAGGACTGACACTCTAACACTCTGTGATTTGAACCTGTCCTGTGAGTCCAGTTTTAGATTCCGATGATTCACTTCAGGTTTACTGTATACCTTGCACCTTCTTATTGACGATGAAACACAGAAATTGCATCCGAATTTAATACAAAAGGCACAATGCCGACTTAAGTAAAAGAGGACTGTCACTCTCTTTTTCTATGATTTGAACCTCTCCTGTGAGTCCAGTTTTAGATTCCGATGCTTCACTTCAGGTTTACTGTATAACTTGCACCTTCGTATTGACGATGAAACACAGTAATTGCATCGGAATTTAATACAAAAGGCACAATGCCGACTTAAGTACAAGAGGACTGTCACTCTCTCTTTCTATGATTTGAACCTCTCCTGTGAGTCCAGTTTTAGATTCCGATGCTTCACTTCATGTTTACTGTATACCCTGCACCGTCTTATTGACGATGAAACACAAAAATTGCATCGGAATTAAATTCAAAAATCACAATGCCGACTTAAGTACAAGAGGACTGACACTCTAACTCTCTATGATTTGAACCTCTCCTGTGAGTCCAGTTTTACATTCCGATGCTTCACTTCAGGTTTACTGTATACCTTGCACCTTCTTATTGACGATGAAACACAGAAATTGCATCCGAATTTAATACAAAAGGCACAATGCCGACTTAAGTACGAAAGGACTGACACACTCTCTTTCTATGATTTGAACCCCACCTGTGAGTCCAGTTTTAGATTCCGATGTTTCACCTCTGGCTTACTGTATCCCTTGGACCTTCGTATTGACGATGAAACACAGAAAATGCATCCGAATTTAATACAAAGTCACAATGAAGACTTAAGCACAAGAGGACTGTCACTCCCTCTTTCAATGGTTTGAACCTCTCCTGTGAGTCCAGTTTTAGATTCCGATGCTTCACTTCAGGTTTACTGTATTCCATGGACCTTCTTATTGACGATGAAACACAGAAATTGCATCCGAATTGAATACAAAAGGCACAATGCCGACTTAAGTACAACAGGATTGACACTATCTCATTCTATGATTTGAACCTCTCCTGTGAGTCCAGTTTTAGATTCCGATGCTTCACTTCAGGTTTACTATATACCTTGCACCTTCTTATTGATGATGAAACACAGAAATTGCTTCCGAATTTAATACAACTGGCACAATGCCGACCTAAGTACAAGAGGACTGACACTCTCCCTTTCTATGATTTGAACCTCTCCTGTGAGTCAAGTTTTAGATTCCGATGCTTCACTTCAGGATTACTGTATCCCTTCGACATTCTTATTGACGATGAAACACAGAAATTTCTGCGGAATTTAATACAAATGGCACAATGCCGACTTAAGTAAAGGAGGACTGTCACTCTCTCTTTCTATGATTTGAACCTCTCCTGTGAGTCCTGTTTTAGATTCCGATGCTTCACTTCAGGTTAACTGTATTACTTGCACTTTCTTATTGACGATGAAACATAGGAATTGCATAGGAATTTAATACAAAAGGCACAATGCCGACTTAAGTACAAGAGGACTGAATTTCTAACTATCTATGATTTGAACCTCTCCTGTGATTCCAGTTGCAGATTCCGATGCTTCACTTCTGGTTTACTGTATACCTTGCAACGTCTTATTGACGATGAAACACAAAAATTGCATCGGAACTAAATTCAAAAGGCACAATGCCGACTTAAGTACAAGAGGACTGACACTCTAACTATCTATGATTTGAACCTATCCTGTGAGTCCAGTTTTAGATTCCGATGCTTCACTTCAGGTTTACTGTATGTCTTGGATCTTCGTATTGACGATGAAATACAGAAATTGCATATGAATTTAATACAACAGGCACAATGCCGACTTAAGTAAATGAGGACGGACACTCTCTCTTTCTATGATTTGAACCTCTCCTGTGACTCCACTTTTAGATTCGGATGCTTGACTTCAGGTTTACTGTATTCTTTGCACCTTCTTATTGACGATGAAATACAGAAATTGCATCGGAATTAAATTCAAAAGGCTCAATGCCGACTTAAGTACAAGAGGACTGACACTCTAACCCTCTATGATTTGAACCTCTACTGTGACTCCAGTTTTAGATTCCGATGCTTCACTTCAGGTTTACTGTATACCTTGCACCTTCTTATTGACGATGAAACACAGATATTGCATCCGAAATTAATACAAAAGGCACAATGATGACTCAAGAACAAGAGGATTGACACTCTCCCTTTCTATGATTTGAACCTCTCCTGTGAGTCCAGTTTTAGATTCCGATGCTTCACTTCAGGTTTACTATATACCTTGCACCTTCTTATTGACGATGAAACACAGAAATTGCTTCCGAATTTAATACAAAGGCCACAATGCCGACTTAAGTACAAGAGGACTGCCACGCTCCCTTTCTATGATTTGAACCTCTAATGTGAGTCCAGTTTTAGATTCCGATGCTTCACTTCAGGTTTACCGTATTCCTTGGACCTTCTTATTGACGATGAAAGACAGAAATTGCATCCGAATAATACAAAAGGCACAATGGCGACTTAAGTAAAGGAGGACTGTCACTCTCTCTTTCTATGATATGAACCTCTCCTGTGAGTCCATTTTTAGATTCCGATGCTTCGTTGTAGGTTTACTGTATACCTTGCACCTTCTTATTGACGATGAAACACAGAAATTGCATCCGAATTTAATACAAGGGGCACAATGCCGACTTAAGTACAAGAAGACTGACACTCTCCCTTTATTTGATTTGAATCTCTCCTGTGAGTCCACTTTTAGATTCCGATGCTTCACTTCAGGTTTACTGTATACCCTGCACCGTCTTATTGACGATGAAACACAAAAATTGCATCGGAATTAAATTCAAAAATCACAATGCCGACTTAAGTACAAGAGGACTGACACTCTAACTCTCTATGATTTGAACCTCTCCTGTGAGTCCAGTTTTACATTCCGATGCTTCATTCAGGTTTACTGTATACCTTGCACCTTCTTATTGACGATGAAACACAGAAATTGCATCCGAATTTAATACAAAAGGCACAATGCCGACTTAAGTACGAAAGGACTGACACACTCTCTTTCTATGATTTGAACCCCACGTGTGAGTCCAGTTTTAGATTCCGATGTTTCACCTCTGGCTTACTGTATCCCTTGGACCTTCTTATTGACGATGAAACACAGAAAATGCATCCGAATTTAATACAAAGTCACAATGAAGACTTAAGCACAAGAGGACTGTCACTCCCTCTTTCAATGGTTTGAACCTCTCCTGTGAGTCCAGTTTTAGATTCCGATGCTTCACTTCAGGTTTACTGTATTCCATGCACCTTCTTATTGACGATGAAACACAGAAATTGCATCCGAATTTAATACAAAAGGCACAATGCCGACTTAAGTACAAGAGGACTGTCACTCTCTCTTTCTATGATTTGAACCTCTCCTGTGAGTCCAGTTTTAGATTCCGATGCTTCACTTCAGGTTTACTGTATACCCTGCACCGTCTTATTGACGATGAAACACAAAAATTGCATCGGAATTAAATTCAAAAATCACAATGCCGACTTAAGTACAAGAGGACTGACACTCTAACTCTCTATGATTTGAACCTCTCCTGTGAGTCCAGTTTTACATTCCGATGCTTCACTTCAGGTTTACTGTATACCTTGCACCTTCTTATTGACGATGAAACACAGAAATTGCATCCGAATTTAATACAAAAGGCACAATGCCGACTTAAGTACGAAAGGACTGACACACTCTCTTTCTATGATTTGAACCCCACCTGTGAGTCCAGTTTTAGATTCCGATGTTTCACCTCTGGCTTACTGTATCCCTTGGACCTTCTTATTGACGATGAAACACAGAAAATGCATCCGAATTTAATACAAAGTCACAATGAAGACTTAAGCACAAGAGGACTGTCACTCCCTCTTTCAAGGGTTTGAACCTCTCCTGTGAGTCCAGTTTTAGATTCCGATGCTTCACTTCAGGTTTACTGTATTCCATGGACCTTCTTATTGACGATGAAACACAGAAATTGCATCCGAATTTAATACAAAAGGCACAATGCCGACTTAAGTACAACAGGATTGACACTATCTCATTCTATGATTTGAACCTCTCCTGTGAGTCCAGTTTTAGATTCCGATGCTTCACTTCAGGTTTACTATATACCTTGCACCTTCTTATTGATGATGAAACACAGAAATTGGTTCCGAATTTAATACAACTGGCACAATGCCGACCTAAGTACAAGAGGACTGACACACTCCCTTTCTATGATTTGAACCTCTCCTGTGAGTCAAGTTTTAGATTCCGATGCTTCACTTCAGGATTACTGTATCCCTTGGACATTCTTATTGACGATGAAACACAGAAATTTCTGCGGAATTTAATACAAATGGCACAATGCCGACTTAAGTAAAGGAGGACTGTCACTCTCTCTTTCTATGATTTGAACCTCTCCTGTGAGTCCAGTTTTAGATTCCGATGCTTCACTTCAGGTTAACTGTATTACTTGCACTTTCTTATTGACGATGAAACATAGGAATTGCATAGGAATTTAATACAAAAGGCACAATGCCGACTTAAGTACAAGAGGACTGATTTTCTAACTATCTATGATTTGAACCTCTCCTGTGATTCCAATTGCAGATTCCGATGCTTCACTTCAGGTTTACTGTATACCTTGCAACGTCTTATTGACGATGAAACACAAAAATTGCATCGGAATTAAATTCAAAAGGCACAATGCCGACTTAAGTACAAGAGGACTGACACTCTAACTATCTATGATTTGAACCTCTCCTGTGAGTCCAGTTTTAGATTCCGATGCTTCACTTCAGGTTTACTGTATGTCTTGGATCTTCGTATTGACGATGAAATACAGAAATTGCATATGAATTTAATACAACAGGCACAATGCCGACTTAAGTAAATGAGGACGGACACTCTCTCTTTCTATGATTTGAACCTCTCCTGTGACTCCACTTTTAGATTCGGATGCTTGACTTCAGGTTTACTGTATTCTTTGCACCTTCTTATTGACGATGAAACACAGAAATTGCATCGGAATTAAATTCAAAAGGCTCAATGCCGACTTAAGTACAAGAGGACTGACACTCTAACCCTCTATGATTTGAACCTCTCCTGTGAGTCCAGTTTTAGATTCCGATGCTTCACTTCAGGTTTACTGTATACCTTGCACCTTCTTATTGACGATGAAACACAGAAATTGCATCCGAAATTAATACAAAAGGCACAATGATGACTTAAGAACAAGAGGATTGACACTCTCCCTTTCTATGATTTGAACCTCTCCTGTGAGTCCAGTTTTAGATTCCGATGCTTCACTTCAGGTTTACTACACTCCTGGAAATTGAAATAAGAACACCGTGAATTCATTGTCCCAGGAAGGGGAAACTTTATTGACACATTCCTGGGATCAGATACATCACATGATCACACTGACAGAACCACGGGCACATAGACACAGGCAACAGAGCATGCACAATGTCGGCACTAGTACAGTGTATATCCACCTTTCGCAGCAATGCAGGCTGCTATTCTCCCATGGAGACGATCGTAGAGATGCTGGATGTAGTCCTGCGGAACGGCTTGCCATGCCATTTCCACCTGGCGCCTCAGTTGGACCAGCGTTCGTGCTGGACGTGCAGACCGCGTGAGACGACGCTTCATCCAGTCCCAAACATGCTCAATGTGGGACAGATCCGGAGATCTTGCTGGCCAGGGTAGATGACTTACACCTTCTAGAGCACGTTGGGTGGCACGGGATACATGCGGACGTGCATTGTCCCGTTGGAACAGCAAGTTCCCTTGCCGGTCTAGGAATGGTAGAACGATGGGTTCGATGACGGTTTGGATGTACCGTGCACTATTCAGTGTCCCCTCGACGATCACCAGTGGTGTACGGCCAGTGTAGGAGATCGCTCCCCACACCATGATGCCGGGTGTTGCCCTGTGTGCCTCGGTCGTATGCAGTCCTGATTGTGGCGCTCACCTGCACGGCGCCAAACACGCATACGACCATCATTGGCACCAAGGCAGAAGCGACTCTCATCGCTGAAGACGACACATATCCATTCGTCCCTCCATTCACGCCTGTCGCGACACCACTGGAGGCGGGCTGCACGATGTTGGGGCATGAGCGGAAGACAGCCTAACGGTGTGCGGGACCGTAGCCCAGCTTCATGGAGACGGTTGCGAATGGTCCTCGCCGATACCCCAGGAGCAACAGTGTCCCTAATTTGCTGGGAAGTGGCGGTGCGATCCCCTACGGCACTGAGTAGGATCCTACGGTCTTGGCGTGCATCCGTGCGTCGCTGCGGTCCGGTCCCAGGTCGACGGGCACGTGCACCTTCCGCCGACCACTGGCGACAACATCGATGTACTGTGGAGACCTCACGCCCCACGTGTTGAGCAATTCGGCGGTACGTCCACCCGGCCTCCCGCATGCCCACTATATGCCCTCGCTCAAAGTCCGTCAACTGCAAATACGGTTCACGTCCACGCTGTCGCGGCATGCTACCAGTGTTAAAGACTGCGATGGAGCTCCGTATGCCACGGCAAACTGGCTGACACTGACCGTGGCGGTGCACAAATGCTGCGCAGCTAGCGCCATTCGACGGCCAACACCGCGGTTCCTGGTGTGTCCGCTGTGCCGTGCGTGTGATCATTGCTTGTACAGCCCTCTCGCAGTGTCCGGAGCAAGTATGGTGGGTCTGACACACCGGTGTCAATGTGTTCTTTTTTCCATTTCCAGGAGTGTATATACCTTGCACCTTCTTATTGACGATGAAACACAGAAATTGCTTCCGAATTTAATACAAAGGCCACAATGCCGACTTAAGTACAAGAGGACTGCCACACTCCCTTTCTATGATTTGAACCTCTAATGTGAGTCCAGTTTTAGATTCCGATGCTTCACTTCAGGTTTACCGTATTCCTTGGACCTTCTTATTGACGATGAAAGACAGAAATTGCATCCGAATAATACAAAAGGCACAATGGCGACTTAAGTAAAGGAGGACTGTCACTCTCTCTTTCTATGATATGAACCTCTCCTGTGAGTCCATTTTTAGATTCCGATGCTTCATTGTAGGTTTACTGTATACCTTGCACCTTCTTATTGACGATGAAACACAGAAATTGCATCCGAATTTAATACAAGGGGCACAATGCCGACTTAAGTTCAAGAAGACTGACACTCTCCCTTTCTTTGATTTGAATCTCTCCTGTGAGTCCGTTTTTAGATTCCGATGCTTTACTTCAGGTTTACTGTATCCCTTGGACCTTCTTATTGACGATGAAACACAGAAATTTCATCGGAATGAAATACAAAAGGCGCAATGCCGACTTATGTAAAGGAGGACTGTCACTCTCTCTTTCTATGATTTGAACCTCTCCTGTGAGACCAGTTTTAGATTCCGATGCTTCACTTCAGGTTTATTGTATACCTTGCACCGTCTTATTGACGATGAAACACAAAAATGCATCGGAATTAAATTCAAAAGGCACAATGCCGACTTATGTACAAGAGGACTGACACTCTAACTCTCTATGATTTGAACCTGTCCTGTGAGTCCAGTTTTACGTACCGATGCTTCACTTCAGGTTCACTGTATACCTTGCACCTTCTTATTGACGATGAAACACAGAAATTGCATCCGAATTTAATACAAAAAGGCACAATGCCGACTTAAGTACAAAAGGACTGACACTCTCCCTTTCTATGATTTGAACCTCTCCTGTGAGTCCAGTTTCAGATTCCGATGTTTCACATCAGGCTTACTGTATCCCTTGGACCTTCTTATTGACGATGAAACACAGAAATTGCATCCGAATTTAATACAAAGTCACAGTGCCGCCTTAAGTAAAAGAGGACAGTCACTCCCTCTTTCTATGATTTGAACTTCTCCTGTGAGTTCAGTTTTAGATTCCGATGCTTCACTTCTGGTTTACTGTATTCCTTGGACCTTCTTATTGACGATGAAACACAGAAATTGCATCCGAATTTAATACAAAAGGCCCAATGCCCACTTAAGTAAAAGAGGACTGTCACTCTCTCTTTCTATGATTTGAACCTCTCCTGTGAGTCCAGTTTTAGATTCCGATGCTTCACTTCAGGTTTACTGTATACCCTGCACCGTCTTATTGACGATGAAACACAAAAATTGCATCGGAATTAAATTCAAAAATCACAATGCCGACTTAAGTACAAGAGGACTGACACTCTAACTCTCTATGATTTGAATCTCTCCTGTGAGTCCAGTTTTACATTCCGATGCTTCACTTCAGGTTTACTGTATACCTTGCACCTTCTTATTGACGATGAAACACAGAAATTGCATCCGAATTTAATACAAAATGCACAATGCCGACTTAAGTACGAAAGGACTGACACACTCTCTTTCAATGATTTGAACCCCACCTGTGAGTCCAGTTTTAGATTCCGATGTTTCACCTCTGGCTTACTGTATCCCTTGGACCTTCTTATTGACGATGAAACACAGAAAATG
Source organism: Schistocerca americana (assembly GCF_021461395.2). Taxonomy (NCBI): domain Eukaryota; kingdom Metazoa; phylum Arthropoda; class Insecta; order Orthoptera; family Acrididae; genus Schistocerca; species Schistocerca americana. Next base: position 37,045,442 of record NC_060128.1, read on the forward strand.
CATCCGAATTTAATACAAAGTCACAATGAAGACTTAAGCACAAGAGGACTGCCACTCCCTCTTTCAATGATTTGAACCTCTCCTGTGAGTCCAGTTTTAGATTCCGATGCTTCACTTCAGGTTTACTGTATTCCATGGACCTTCTTATTGACGATGAAACACAGAAATTGCATCCGAATTTAATACAAAAGGCACAATGCCGACTTAAGTACAACAGGATTGACACTCTCTCATTCTATGATTTGAACCTCTCCTGTGAGTCCAGTTTTAGATTCCGATGCTTCACTTCAGGTTTACTATATACCTTGCACCTTCTTATTGACGATGAAACACAGAAATTGCTTCCGAATTTAATACAACTGGCACAATGCCGACCTAAGTACAAGAGGACTGACACTCTCCCTTTCTATGATTTGAACCTCTCCTGTGAGTCAAGTTTTAGATTCCGATGCTTCACTTCAGGTTTACTGTATTACTTGCACTTTCTTATTGACGATGAAACATAGGAATTGCATCGGAATTTAATACAAAAGGCACAATGCCGACTTAAGTACAAGAGGACTGAATTTCTAACTATCTATGATTTGAACCTCTCCTGTGATTCCAGTTGCAGATTCCGATGCTTCACTTCTGGTTTACTGTATACCTTGAAACGTCTTATTGACGATGAAACACAAAAATTGCATCGGAATTAAATTCAAAAGGCACAATGCCGACTTAAGTACAAGAGGACTGACACTCTAACTATCTATGATTTGAACCTCTCCTGTGAGTCGAGTTTTAGATTCCGATGCTTCACTTCAGGTTTACTGTATGTCTTGGATCTTCGTATTGACGATGAAATACAGAAATTGCATATGAATTTAATACAACAGGCACAATGCCGACTTAAGTAAATGAGGCCGGACACTCTCTCTTTCTATGATTTGAACCTCTCCTGTGAGTAAACTTTTAGATTCGGATGCTTGACTTCAGGTTTACTGTATTCTTTGCACCTTCTTACTGACGATGAAACACAGAAATTGCATCGGAATTAAATTCAAAAGGCTCAATGCCGACTTAAGTACAAGAGGACTGACACTCTAACCCTCTATAATTTGAACCTCTCCTGTGAGTCCAGTTTTAGATTCCGATGCTTCACTTCAGGTTTACTGTATACCTTGCACCTTCTTATTGACGATGAAACACAGAAATTGCATCCGAAATTAATACAAAAGGCACAATGCCGACTTAAGAACAAGAGGATTGACACTCTCCCTTTCTATGATTTGAACCTCTCCTGTGAGTCCAGTTTTAGATTCCGATGCTTCACTTCAGGTTTACTATATACCTTGCACCTTCTTATTGACGATGAAACACAGAAATTGCTTCCGAATTTAATACAAAGGGCACAATGCCGTCTTAAGTACAAGAGGACTGCCTCGCTCCCTTTCTATGATTTGAACCTCTAATGTGAGTCCAGTTTTAGATTCCGATGCTTCACTTCAGGTTTAACGTATTCCTCGGACCGTCTTATTGACGATGAAAGACAGAAATTGCATCCGAATTTAATACAAAAGGCACAATGGCGACTTAAGTAAAGGAGGACTGTCACTCTCTCTTTCTATGATTTGAACCTCTCCTGTGAGTCCAGTTTTAGATTCCGATGCTTCACTTCAGGTTTATTGTAAACCTTGCACCGTCTTATTGACGATGAAACACAAAAATTGCATCGGAATTAAATTCAAAAGGCACAATGCCGACTTAAGTACAAGAGGACTGACACTCTAACTCTCTATGATTTGAACCTCTCCTGTGAGTCCAGTTTTACGTTCCGATGCTTCACTTCAGGTTTACTGTATACCTTGCACCTTCTTATTGACGATGAAACACAGAAATTGCATCCGAATTTAATACAAAAAGGCACAATGCCGACTTAAGTACAAAACGACTGACACTCTCCCTTTCTATGATTTGAACCTCTCCTGTGAGTCCAGTTTTAGATTCCGATGTTTCACCTCAGGCTTACTGTATCCCTTGGACCTTCTTATTGACGATGAAACACAGAAATTGCATCCGAATTTAATACAAAGTCACAGTGCCGCCTTAAGTAAAAGAGGACAGTCTCTCCCTCTTTCTATGGTTTGAACTTCTCCTGTGAGTTCAGTTTTAGATTCCGATGCTTCACTTCAGGTTTACTGTATTCCTTGGACCTTCTTATAGACGATGAAACACAGAAATTGCATCCGAATTTAATGCAAAAGGCACAATGCCGACTTAAGTACAAGAGGACTGACACTCTAACTCTCTATGATTTGAACCTCTCCTGTGAGTCCAGTTTTACATTCCGATGCTTCACTTCAGGTTTACTGTATACCCTGCACCGTCTTATTGACGATGAAACACTAAAATTCCATCGGAATTAAATTCAAAAGGCACAATGCCGACTTAAGTACAAGAGGACTGACACTCTCGTTTTCTATGATTTGAACCTCTCCTGTGAGTCCAGTTTAAGCTTCCGATGTTTCACTTCATGTTTACTGTATCCCTTGTACCTTCTTATTTACGATGAGACACTGAAATTTCATCGGAATTTAATACAAAAGGCACAATGCCAACTTAAGTACGAAAGGACTGATCCACTCTCCTTCTATGATTTGAACCCCACCTGTGAGTCAAGTTTTAGATTCCGATGTTTCACCTCTGGCTTACTGTATCCCTTGGACCTTCTTATTGACGATGAAACACAGAAAATGCATCCGAATTTAATACAAACTCACAATAAAGACTTAAGCACAAGAGGACTGTCACTCTAACCCTCTATGATTTGAACCTCTCCTGTGAGTCCAGTTTTAGATTCCGATGCTTCACTTCAGGTTTACTGTATACCTTGCACCTTCTTATTGACGACGAAACACAGAAATTGCATTCGAAATTAATACAAAAGGCACAATGCCGACTTAAGAACAAGAGGATTGACACTCTCCCTTTCTATGATTTGAACCTCTCCTGTGAGTCCAGTTTTAGATTCCGATGCTTCACTTCAGGTTTACTATATACCTTGCACCTTCTTATTGACGATGAAACACAGAAATTGCTTCCGAATTTAATACAAAGGGCACAATGCCGACTTAAGTACAAGAGGACTGAGACTCTCCCTTTCTATGATTTGAACCTCTCCTGTGAGTCCAGTTTTTGATTCCGATGCTTCACTTCAGGTTTACTGTATCCCTTGGACCTTCTTATTGACGATGAAACACAGAAATTTCAGCGGAATTTAATACAAAAGGCACAATGCCGACTTAAGTAAAGGAGGATTGTCACTCTCTCTTTCTATGATTTGAACCTCTCCTGTGAGTCCAGTTTTAGATTCGTATGATTCACTTCAGGTTTACTGTATAACTTGCACCTTCTTATTGACAATGAAACAAAGGAATTGCATCGGAATTTAATACAAAATGCACAATGCCAACTTAAGTACAATAGGACTGACACTGTAACTTTCTATGATTTGAACCTCTCCTGTGATTCCAGTTTTAGATTCTGATGCTTCACTTCATGTTTACTGTATACCTTGCACCGTCTTATTGACGATGAAACACAAAAATTGCATCGGAACTAAAATTCAAAAGGCACAATGCCGACTTAAGTACAAGAGGACTGACACTCTAACTTTCTATGATTTGAACCTCTCATGTGAGTCCAGTTTAAAAATTCCGATGCTTCACTTAAGGTTAACTGTATGTCTTGGAGCTTCTTATTGACGATGAAATACAGAAATTGCATATGAATTTAATACAAAAGGCACAATGCCAACTTAAGAAAAGAGGGCTGACACTCTCTCTTTCTATAATTTGAACCTCTCCTGTGAGTCCACTTTTAGATTCGGATGCTTGACTTCAGGTTTACTGTATTCTTTGCACCTTCTTATTGACGATGAAACACAGAAATTGCATCGGAACTAAATTCAAAAGGCTCAATGCCGACTTAAGTACAAGAGGACTGACACTCTAACCCTCTATGATTTGAACCTCTCCTGTGAGTCCAGTTTTAGATTCCGATGCTTCACTTCAGGTTTACTGTATACCTTGCACCTTCTTATTGACGATGAAACACAAAAATTCCATCCGAATTTAATACAAGAGGCACAATGCCGACTTAAGTAAAAGAGGACTGTCACTCTCTCTTTCTATGACTTGAACATCTCCTGTGAGTCCAGTTTTAGATTCCGATGCTACACTTCAAGTTTACTGTATAACTTGCACCTTCTTATTGACGATGAAACACAGGAATTGCATCGGAATTTAATACAAAAGGCACAATGCCGACTTAAGTACAAGAGGAGTGACACTCTAACTTTCAATGTTTTGAACCTCTCCTGTGAGTCCAGTTTTAGATTCCGATGCTTCACATCAGGTTTACTGTATACCTTGCACATTCTTATTGACGATGAAACACAGAAATTGCATCCGAATTTAATACAAAAGGCACAATGCCGACTTAAGTACAAGAGGACTGCCACGCTCCCTTTCTATGATTTGAACCTCTAATGTGAGTTCAGTTTTAGATTCCGATGCTTCACTTCAGGTTTACCGTATTCCTTGGACCTTCTTATTGACGATGAAAGACAGAAATTGCATCCGAATTTAATACAAAAGGCACAATGGCGACTTAAGTAAAGGAGGACTGTCACTCTCTCTTTCTATGATATGAACCTCTCCTGTGAGTCCATTTTTAGATTCCGATGCTTCAATGTAGGTTTACTGTATACCTTGCACCTTCTTATTGACGATGAGACACAGAAATTGCATCCGAATTTAATACAAGGGGCACAATGCCGACTTAAGTACAAGAAGACTGACACTCTCCCTTTCTTAGATTTGAATCTCTCCTGTGAGTCCACTTTTAGATTCCGATGCTTCACTTCAGGTTTACTGTATCCCTTGGACCTTCTTATTGACGATGAAACACAGAAATTTCATCGGAATTAAATACAAAAGGCGCAATGCCGACTTATGTAAAAGAGGACTGTCACTCTCTCTTTCTATGATTTGAACCTCTCCTGTGAGTCCAGTTTTAGATTCCGATGCTTCACTTCAGGTTTATTGTATACCTTGCACCGTCTTATTGACGATGAAACACAAAAATTGCATCGGAATTAAATTCAAAAGGCACAATGCCGACTTAAGTACAAGAGGACTGACACTCTAACTCTCTATGATTTGAACCTCTCCTGTGAGTCCAGTTTTACGTTCCGATGCTTCACTTCAGGTTTACTGTATCCCTTGGACCTTCTTATTGACGATGAAACACAGAAATTTCAGCGGAATTTAATCCAAAAGGCACGATGCCGACTTAAGTAAAAGGGGACTGTCACTCTCTCTTTCTATGATTTGAACCTCTCCTGTGAGTCCAGTTTTAGATTCCGATGATTCACTTCCGGTTTACCGTATAACTTGCCCCTTCTTATTGACGATGAAACAAAGGAATTGCATCGGAAATTAATACAAAAGGCACAATGCCAACTTAAGTAAAACAGGACTGACACTCTAACTTTCTATGATTTGAACCTCTCCTGTGAGTCCAGTTTTAGATTCCGATGCTTCACTTCAGATTTACTGTATGCCTTGGAGCTTCTTATTGACGATGAAATACAGAAATTGCATCCAAATTTAATACAAAATGCACCATGCCGACTTAAGTAAAAGAGGACTGACACTCTCTCTTTCTATGATTTGAACCTCTTCTGTGAGTCCAGTTTTAGATTCCGATGCTTAACTTCAGGTTTACTGTATACTTTGCCCTTCTTATTGACGATGAAACACAGAAATTGCATCGGAATTAAATTCAAAAGGCACAATGCCGACTTAAGTACAAGAGGACTGACCCTCTAACTCTCTATGGCTTGAACCTCTCCTGTGAGTTCAGTTTTAGATTCCGATGCTTCACTTCAGGTTTACTGTATACCTTGCACCTTCTTATTGACGATGAAACATAGAAATTGCATCCGAATTTAATACAAAATGTACAATGCCGACTTAAGTACAAGAGGACTGACACTCTCCCTTTCTATGATTTGAACCTCTAATGTGAGTCCAGTTTTAGTTTCCGATGCTTCACTTCAGGTTTACTGTATCCTTTGGACCTTCTTATTGACGATGAAACACAGATATTGCATCCGAATTTAATACAAACGTCACAATGCCGATTCAAGTAAAAGAGGAATGTCACTCTCTCTTTCTATGATTTGAACCTCTCCTGTGAGTCCAGTTTTAGATTCCGATACTTCACTTCAGGTTTACTGTATTCCTTGGACCTTCTTATTGACGATGAAACACAGAAATTGCATCCGAATTTAATACAAAAGGCACAATGCCGACTTAAGTACAAGAGGATTGACACTCTCACTTTCTATAATTCGAACCTCTCCTGTGAGTCCAGTTTTTGATTCCGATGCTTCACTTCAGGTTTACTATATACTTTGCACCTTCTTATTGACGATGAAACACAGAAATTGCATGCGAATTTAATACAACGGGCACAATGCCGACTTAAGTACAAGAGGACTGACACTCTCCCTTTCTATGATTTGAACCTCTCCTGTGAGTCCAGTTTTGGATTCCGATGCTTTACTTCAGGTTTACTGTATCCCTTGGACCTTCGTATTGACGATGAAACACAGAAATTTCAGCGGAATTTAATACAAAAGGCACAATGCCGACTTAAGTACAAGAGGACTGACACTCTAACTTTCTATGATTTGAATCTCTCCTGTGAGTCCAGTTATAGATTCCGATTCTTCACTTCAGGTTTATTGTATACCTGGAACCTTCTTATTGACGATGAAACACAGAAAAAGCATCGGAATTAAATTCAAAAACCACAATACCGACTTATGTACAAGAGGTCTGACACTTTATATCTCTATGATTTGAACCTCTCCTGTGGGTCCAGTTTTGGATTCCGATGCTTCACTTTAGGTTTCCTGTATACCTTGCACCTTCTTATTGACGATGAAACACAGAAATTGCATCGGAATTAAATTCAAAAGACACAATGCCGACATAAGTACAAGAGGACTGACACGCTAACCATCTATGATTTGAAACTCTCCTGTGAGTCCAGTTTTAGATTCCGATGCTTCTCTTCAGATTTACTGTATGCCTTGGCGCTTATTATTGACGATGAAATATAGAAATTGCATCCGAATTTAATACAAAAGGCACAATGCCGACTTAAGTAAAAGAGGACTGACACTCTTTCTTTCTATGATTTGAACCTCTCCTGTGAGACCAGTTTTAGATTCCGATGCTTCACTTCAAGTTTACTGTATTCTTTGCACCATCTTATTGACGAAGAAATACAGAAATTGCATCGGAATTAAATTCAAAAGGCACAATGCCGACTTAGGTACAAGAGGACTGACACTCTAACTCTCTATCATTTGAACCTCTCCTGTGAGTCCAGTTTTAGATTCCGATGCTTCACTTCAGGTTTACTGTATACCTTGCACCTTCTTATTGACGATGAAACACAGAAGTTGCATCCGAATTTAATACAAAAGGCACCATGCCGACTTAAGTACAAGAGGACTGACACTCTCCCTTTCTACGATTTGAACCTCTCCAGTGAGTCCAGTTTTAGATTCCGATGCTTCACTTCAGGTTTACTGTATCCTTTGGACCTTCTAATTGACAATGAAACACAGAAATTGCCTCCGAATTTAATACAAAAATCACAATGCCGGCTCAAGTAAAAGAGGACTGTCACTCTCTTTTACTATGATTTGAACCTCTCCTGTGAGTCGAGTTTTAGATTCCGATGCTTCACTTCAGTTTTACTGTATCCCTTGGACCTTCTTATTGACGATGAAACACAGAAATTGCATCTGAATTTAATACAAAATGCACATTGCCGACTTAAGTACAAGAGGATTGACACTCTCACATTCTATGATTAGAACCTCTCCTGTGAGTCCAGTTTTAGATTCCGAAGCTTCACTTCAGGTTTACTGTATCCCTTGGACCTTCTTATTGACGATGAAACACAGAAATTGCATGCGAATTTAATACAACGGGCACAATGCCGACTTAAGTACAAGAGGACTGAAACTCTAACTTTCTTTGATTTGAACCTCTCCTGTGATTCCAGTTTTAGATTCCGATGTTTCACTTCAGGTTTACTGTATACCTTGCACCGTCTTATTGACGATGAAACACAGAAATAGCATCGGAATTAAATTCAAAAACCACAATACCGACTTATGTACAAGTGGACTGACACTTTAAATCTCTATGATTTGAACCTCTCCTGTGGGTCCAGTTTTGGATTCCGATGCTTCACTTTAGGTTTCCTGTTTACCTTGCACCTTCTTATTGACGATGAAACACAGAAATTGCATCGGAATTAAATTCAAAAGACACAATGCCGACATAAGTACCAGAGGACTGACACGCTAACCATCTATGATTTGAACCTCTCCTGTGAGTCCAGTTTTAGATTCCGATGCTTCACTTCAGATTTACTGTATGCCTTGGGGCTTCTTATTGACGAAGAAATACAGAAATTGCATCCGAATTTAATACAAAAGGCACAATGCCGACTTAAGTAAAAGAGGACTGTCACTCTCTCTTTCTATGATTTGAACCACTCCTGTGAGTCCAGTTATACATTCCGATGCTTCACTTCAGGTGTACTGTGTACCTTGCAGAGTCTTATTGACGATGAAACACAGAAATTGCATCGGAATTAAATTCAAAAGGCACAACGCCTACTTAGGTACAAGAGGACTGACACTCTAATTTTCTATGATTTGAACCTCTCCTGTGAGTCCAGTTTTAGATTCCCATGCTTCTCTTCATATTTACTGTATCCCTTGGACCTTCTTATCGACGATGAAACACAGAAATTGCATCGGAATTAAATTCAAAATGCACAATGCCGACTTAAGTACAAGAGGACTGACACTCTCGTTTTCTATGATTTGAACCTCTCCTGTGAGTCCAGTTTTAGATTCCGATGCTTCACTTCTGGTTTACTGTATGTCTTGGAGCTTCTTATTGACGATGAAATACAGAATTTGCATATGAACTTAATACAAAAGGCACAATGCCGACTTAAGTAAAAGAGGGCTGACACTCTCTCTTTCTATAATTTGAACCTCACCTGTGAGACCACTTTTAGATTCGGATGCTTGACTTCAGCTTTACTGTATACTTTGCACCTTCTTATTGACGATGAAACACAGAAATTGCATCGGAAATTAATACAAAAGGCACAATGCCAACTTAAGTAAAAGAGGACTGACACTCTAACTTTCTATGATTTGAACCTCTCCTGTGAGTCCAGTTTTAGATTCCGATGCTTCACTTCAGATTTACTGTATGCCTTGGAGCTTCTTATTGACGATGAAATACAGAAATTGCATCCAGATTTAATACAAAAGGCACCATGCCGACTTAAGTAAAAGAGGACTGACACTCTCTCTTTCTATGATTTGAACCTCTTCTGTGAGTCCAGTTTTAGATTCCGATGCTTAACTTCAGGTTTACTGTATTCTTTGCACCTTCTTATTGACGATGAAGCACAGAAATTGCATCGGAATTTAATTCAAAAGGCACAATGCCGACTTAAGTACTAGAGGACTGACCCTCTAACTCTCTATGATTTGAACCTCTCCTGTGAGTTCAGTTTTAGATTCCGATGCTTCACTTCAGGTTTACTGTATACCTTGCACTTTCTTATTGACGATGAAACATAGAAATTGCATCCGAATTTAATACAAAAGGTACAATGCCGACTTAAGTACAAGAGGACTGACACTCTCCCTTTCTATGATTTGAACCTCTAATGTGAGTCCAGTTTTAGTTTCCGATGCTTCACTTCAGGTTTACTGTATCCTTTGGACCTTCCTATTGACGATGAAACACAGATATTGCATCCGAATTTAATACAAAAGGCACAATGCCGACTTAAGTACAAGAGGATTGACACTCTCACTTTCTATAATTCGAACCTCTCCTGTGAGTCCAGTTTTAGATTCCGATGCTTCACTTGAGGTTTACTAAATACTTTGCACCTTCTTATTGACGATGAAACACAGAAATTGCATGCGAATTTAATACAATGGGCACAATGCCGACTTAAGTACAAGAGGACTGACACTCTCCCTTTCTATGTTTTGAACCTCTCCTGTGAGTCCACTTTTGGATTCCGATGCTTTACTTCAGGTTTACTGTATCCCTTGGACCTTCTTATTGACGATGAAACACAGAAATTTCAGCGGAATTTAATACAAAAGGCACAATGCCGACTTAAGTACAAGAGGACTGACACTCTAACTTTCTATGATTTGAACTTCTCCTGTGAGTCCAGTTATAGATTCCGATGCTTCACCTCAGGTTTACTGTATACCTGGAACCTTCTTATTGACGATGAAACACAGAAATAGCATCGGAATTAAGTTCAAAAACCACAATACCGACTTATGTACAAGAGGACTGACACTTTAAATCTCTATGATTTGAACCTCTCCTGTGGGTCCAGTTTTGGATTCCGATGCTTCACTTTAGGTTTCCTGTATACCTTGCACATTCTTATTGACGATGAAACACAGAAATTGCATCGGAATTAAATTCAAAAGACACAACGCCGACATAAGTACAAGAGGACTGACACGCTAACCATCTATGATTTGAAACTCTCCTGTGAGTCCAGTTTTAGATTCCGATGCTTCTCTTCAGATTTACTGTATGCCTTGGCGCTTCTTATTGACGATGAAATACAGAAATTGCATCCGAATTTAATACAAAAGGCACAGTGCCGACTTAAGTAAAAGAGGACTGACACTCTTTCTTTCTATGATTTGAACCTCTCCTGTGAGTCCAGATTTAGATTCCGATGCTTCACTTCAAGTTTACTGTATTCTTTGCACCATCTTATTGACGAAGAAACACAGAAATTGCATCTGAATTTAATACAAAATGCACATTGCCGACTTAAGTAAAAGAGGACTGTCACTCTCTCTTTCTATGATTTGAACCACTCCTGTGAGTCCAGTTATACATTCCGATGCTTCACTTCAGGTGTACTGTGTACCTTGCACCGTCTTGTTGACGATGAAACACAGAAATTGCATCGGAATTAAATTCAAAAGGCACAACGCCGACTTAAGTACAGGAGGACTGACACACTAATTTTCTATGATTTGAACCTCTCCTGTGAGTCCAGTTTTAGATTCTCATGCTTCTCTTCATATTTACTGTATCCCTTGGACCTTCTTATTGACGATGAAACACAGAAATTGCATCGGAATTAAATTCAAAATGCACAATGCCGACTTAAGTACAAGAGGACTGACACTCTCGTTTTCTATGATTTGAACCTCTCCTGTGAGTCCAGTTTTAGATTCCGATGCTTCACTTCTGGTTTACTGTATGTCTTGGAGCTTCTTATTGACGATGAAATACAGAAATTGCATATGAATTTAATACAAAAGGCACAATGCCGACTTAAGTAAAAGAGGGCTGACACTCTCTCTTTCTATAATTTGAATCTCACCTGTGAGGCCACTTTTAGATTCGGATGCTTGACTTCAGCTTTAATGTATACTTTGCACCTTCTTATTGACGATGAAACACAGAAATTGCATCGGAATTAAATTCAAAAGGCTCAATGCCGACTTAAGTACAAGAGGACTGACACTCTAACCCTCTATGATTTGAACCTCTCCTGTGAGTCCAGTTTTAGATTCCGATGCTTCACTTCAGCTTTACTGTATACCTTGCACCTTCTTATTGACGATGAAACACAGGAATTGCATCGTAATTTAATACAAAAGGCACAATGCCGACTTAAGTACAAGTGGACTGACACTCTAACTTTCAATGCTTTGAACCTCTCCTGTGGGTCCAGTTTTAGATTCCGATGCTTCACTTCAGGTTTACTGTATACCTTGCACCTTCTTATTGACGATGAAACACAGAAATTGCATCCGAATTTAATACAAGGGGCACAATGCCGACTTAAGTACAAGAAGACTGACACTCTCCCTTTCTTTGATTTGAACCTCTCCTGTGAGTCCACTTTTAGATTCCGATGCTTCACTTCAGGTTTACTGTATCCCTTGGACCTTCTTATTGACGATGAAACACAGAAATTTCATCGGAATTAAATACAAAATGCACAATGCCGACTTAAGTAAAAGAGGACTGACACTCTCTCTTTCTATGATTTGAACCTCTCCTGTGAGACCAGTTTTAGATTCCGATGCTTCACTTCAGGTTTATTGTATACCTAGCACCGTCTTATTGACGAAGAAACACAAAAATTGCATAGGAATTAAATTCAAAAGGCACAATGCCGACTTAAGTACAAGAGGACTGACACTCTAACTCTCTATGATTTGAACGTCTTCTGTGAGTCCAGTTTTACGTTCCGATGCTTCACTTCAGGTTTACTGTATACCTTGCACCTTCTTATTGACGATAAAACATAGAAATTGCATCCGAATTTAATACAAAAGGCACAATGCCGACTTAAGTACAAAAGGACTGACAATCTCCCTTTCTATGATTTGAACCTCTCCTGTGAGTCCAGTTTTAGATTCCGATGTTTCACCTCAGGCTTACTGTATCTCTTGGACCTTCTTATTGACGATGAAACACAGAAATTTCATCCGAATTTAATACAAAGTCACAGTGCCGACTTAAGAAAAAGAGGACATTCACTCCCTCTTTCTATGATTTGAACCTCTCCTGTGAGTCCAGTTTTAGATTCCGATGATTCACTTCAGGTTTACTGTATTCTTTGCGCCTTCTTATTCACGATGAAACACAGAAATTGCACCGGAATTAAATTCAAAAGGCACAATGCCGACTTAAGTACAAAAGGACTGACCCTCTAACTCTCTATGATTTGAACCTCTCCTGTGAGTCCAGTTTTAGATTCCGATGCTTCACTTCAGGTTTACTGTATACCTTGCACTTTCTTATTGACGATGAAACATAGAAATTGCATCCGAATTTAATACAAAAGGCACAATGCCGACTTAAGTACAAGAGGACTGACACTCTCCCTTTCTATGATTTGAACCTCTCTTGTGAGTCCAGTTTAAGATTCCGATGCTTCACTTCAGGTTTACTGTATCCTTTGGACCTTCTTATTGACGATGAAACACAGAAATTGCATCCGAATTTAATACAAAAGTCACAATGCCGACTTAAGTATAAGAGGAATGACACTCTCACTTTCTATAATTTGAACCTCTCCTGTGAGTCCAGTTTTAGGTTCCGGTGCTTCACTTCAGGTTTACTATATACTTTGCACCTTCTTATTGACGATGAAACACAGAAATTGCATTCGAATTTAATACAACGGGCACAATGCCGACTTAAGTACAAGAGGACTGACACTCTCCCTTTCTATGATTTGAACCTCTCCTGTGAGTCCAGTTTTAGATTCGGATGCTTCACTTCAGGTTTACTGTATTCTTTGCACCTTCTTATTGACGAAGAAACACAGAAATTGCATCGGAATTAAATTCAAAAGGCACAATGCCGACTTAAGTACAAGAGGACTGACACTCTAACTCTCTATGATTTGAACCTCTCCTGTGAGTCCAGTTTTAGATTCCGATGCTTCACTTTAGGTTTACTGTATACCTTGCACCTTCTTATTGACGATGAAACACAGAAATTGCATCCGAATTTAATACAAAAGGCACAATGCTGACTTAAGTACAAGAGGACTGACACTCTCCCTTTCTATGAATTGAACCTCTCCAGTGAGCCCAGTTTTAGATTCCGATGCTTCACTTCAGGTTTACTGTATCCTTTGGACCTTCTTATTGACGATGAAACACAGAAATTGCATCCGAATTTAATACAAAAGTCACAATGCCGACTCAAGTAAGGGAGGACTGTCACTCTCTCTTTCTATGATTTGAACCTCTCCTGTGAGTCGAGGTTTAGATTCCGATGCTTCACTTCAGTTTTACTGTATCCCTTGCACCTTCTTATTGACGATGAAACACAGAAATTGCATCCGAATTTAATACAAAATGCACATTGCCGACTTAAGTACAAGAGGATTGACACTCTCACTTTCAATGATTAGAACCTCTCCTGTGAGTCCAGTTTTAGATTCCGATGCTTCACTTCAGGTTTACTGTATCCCTTGGACCTTCTTATTGACGATGAAACACAGAAATTGCATCGGAATTAAATTCAAAAGGCACAATGCCGAGTCAAGTAAAAGAGGTTAGTCACTCTCTCTCTCTATGATTTTATTCTCTCCTGTGAGTCGAGTTTTAGATTCCGATGCTTCACTTCAGTTTTACTGTATCCCTTGGACCTTCTTATTGACGATGAAACACAGAAATTGCATCCGAATTAAATCCATAACGCACATTGCCGACGTAAGTACTAGAGGATTGACACTCTCACTTTCTATGATTTGAACCTCTCCTGTGAGTCCATTTTTAGATTCCCATGCTTCACTTCAGGTTTACTGTATTCTTTGCACCTTCTTATTGTCGATGAAACACAGAAATTGCATCGGAATTAAATTCAAAAGGCACAATGCCGACTTAAGTACAAGAGGACTGACACTCTAACTCTCTATGATTTGAACCTCTCCTGTGAGTCCAATCTTGGATTCCGATGCTTCACTTCAGGTTTACTGTATACCTTGCACTTTCTTATTGACGATGAAACACAGAAATTGCATCCGAATTTAATACAAAAGGCACAATGCCGACTTAAGTACAAGAGGACTGACACTCGCCCTTTCTATGATTTGAACCTCTCCTGTGAGTCCAGTTTTAGATTCCGATGCTTCACTTCAGATTTACTGTATCCCTTGGACCTTCTTATTGACGATGAAACACAGAAATTGCATCCGAATTTAATACAAAAGTACAATGCCGACTCAAGTAAAAGAGGACTGTCACTCTATCTTTCTATGATTTGAACCTCTCCTTTCAGTCGAGTTTTAGATTCCGATGCTTCACTTCAGTATTACTGTATCCCTTGGACCTTCTTATTGACGATGAAACACAGAAATTGCATCCGAATTGTATACAAAAGGCACATTGCCGACTTAAGTACTAGAGGATTGACACTCTCACTTTCTATGATTTGAACCTCTCCTGTGAGTCCAGTTTTAGATTCCGATGCTTCACTTCAGGTTTACTGTATCCCTTGGACCATCTTAATGACGATGAAGCACAGAAATTGCATCTGAATTTAATACAAAAATCACAATGCCGACGTAAGTACAAGAAGACTGACACTCTAACTCTCTACAATTTGAACATCTACTGTGAGTCCACTTTTAGGTTCCGATGCTTTACTTCTGGTTTACTGTATACCTTGCACCTCCTTATTGACGATGAAACCCAGAAATTGCATCGGAATTAAATTCAAAAGACACAATGCCGACTTAAGTACAAGAGGACTGACACTCTAACTATCTATGAATTGAACCTCTCCTGTGAGTCCAGTTTTAGATTCCGATGCTTCACTTCAGGTTTACTGTATCCCTTGGATCTTCTTATTGACGATGAAATACAGAAATTGCATCCGAATTTAGTACAAAAGGCACAATGCCGACTTAAGTAAAAGAGGACTGACACTCCCGCTTCCTATGATTTGAACCTCTCCTGTGAGTCCAGTTTTAGATTCCAATGCTTCACTTCAAGTTTACTGTGTACCTTGCTCCTTCTTATTGACGATGAAACACAGAAATAGCATCCGAATTTAAAACAAAAGGCACAATGTCAACTTAAGTAGAAGAGGACTGACACTCTCTCTTTCTATGATCTGATCCTCTCCTGTGAGTTCAGTTTTAGATTCCGATGCTTCACTTCAGGTCTACTGTATCCCTTTTACCTTCTTATTGACGATGAAACACAGAAATTGCATCCGAATTTAATACAAAAGTCACAATGCCGACTTAAGTAAAAGAGGACTGTCACTCTCTCTTTCTATGATTTGAACCACTCCTGTGAGTCCAGTTATAGATTCCGATGCTTCACTTCAGGTGTACTGTGTACCTTGCACCGTCTTATTGACGATGAAACACAGAAATTGCATCGGAATTAAATTCAAAAAGCACAACGCCGACTTAAGTACAAGAGGACTGACACTCTAATTTTCTATGATTTGAACCTCTCCTGTGAGTCCAGTTTTAGATTCCCATGCTTCTCTTCAGTTTTACTGTATCCCTTGGACCTTCTTATTGACGATGAAACACAGAAATTGCATCGGAATTAAATTCAAAATGCACAATGCCGACTTAAGTACAAGAGGACTGACACTCTCGTTTTCTATGATTTGAACCTCTCCTGTGAGTCCAGTTTTAGATTCCGATGCTTCACCTCAGGTTTACTGTATCCCTTGGACCTTCTTATTGACGATGAAACACAGAAATTTCATTGGAATTTAATACAAACGTCACAATGCCGACTCAAGTAAACGAGGACTGTCACTCACTCTATCTATGATTTGAATCTCTCCTGTGAGTCGAGGTTTAGATTCCGATGCTTCACTTCAGTTTTACTGTATCCCTTGGACCTTCTTATTGACGATGAAACACAGAAATTGCATCCGAATTTAATACAAAAGGCACATTGCCGACTTAAGTACAAGAGGATTGACACTCTCACTTTCTATGATTTGAACCTCTCCTGCGAGTCCAGTTTTAGATTCCGAAGGTTCACTTCAGGTTTACTGTATACCTTGCTCCTTCTTATTGATGATGAAACATAGAAATTGCATCCGAATTTAATACAAAAGGCACAATGCCGACTTAAGTACAAGAGGACTGACACTCTCCCTTTCTATGATTTGTACCTCTCCTGTGAGTCCAGTTTTAGATTCCGATGCCTCACTTCGGGTTTACTGTACCCCTTGGATCTTCTTAATGATGATGAAACACAGAAATTGCATCCGAATTTAATACAAAAGGCACAATGCCGTCTTAAGTACAAGAGGACTGACACTCGCGTTTTCTATGATTTGAACCTCTCCTGTGAGTCCAGTTTTAGATTCCGATACTTCACCTCAGGTTTACTGTATCCCTTGGACCTTCTTATTGACGATGAAACACAGAAATATCATCGGAATTTAATACAAAAGCACAATGCCGACTTAAGTAAAAGAGGAATGACACTCTCACATTCTATGATTTGAACCTCTCCTGTGATTTCAATTTAGATTCCGATGCTTCAATTCAGGTTTACTGTATAACTTGCACCTTCCTATTGACGATGAAACACAGAAATTGCATCGCAATTAAATTCAAAAGACACGATGCCGACTTAAGTACAAGAGGACTGACACTCTAACTATCTATGATTTGAACCTCTCCTGTGTGTCCAGTTTTAGATTCCGATGCTTCACTTCAGGTTTACTGTATCCCTTAGACCTTCTCTTTGACGATGAAATACAGAAATTGCATCCGAATTTAATACAAAAGGCACAATGCCGACTTAAGTAAAAGAGGACTGACACTCTCTCTTCCTATGATTTGAACCTCTCCTGTGAGTCCAGTTTTAGATTCCGATGCTTCACTTCAGGTTTACTGTATACCTTGCACCTTCTTATTGACGATGAAACACAGAAATAGCATCGGAATTAAATTCAAAAGGCACAATGCCGACTTAAGTACAAGAGGACTGACAATCTAACTCTCTATGAATTGAACCTCTCCTGTGAGTCAAGTTTTAGATTCCGATGCTTCAATTCAGGTTTACTGTATAACTTGCACCTCTTATTGACGATGAAACACAGAAATTGCATCGGAATAAAATTCAAACGACACAATGCCGACTTAAGTATAAGAGGACAGACAATCTACTATCTATGATTAGAACCCCTCCTGTGAGTCCAGTTTTAGATTCCGATGCTTCACTTCAGGTTTACCGTATCCCTTGGACCTTCTTATTGACGATGATCACAGAAATTGCATCCGAATATAAAACAAAAGGCACAATGCCGACTGAAGGACAAGAAGACTGACACTCTGACTTTCTATGATTTGAACCTCTCCTGTGAGTTTAGTTTTAGATTCCATGCTTCACTTCAGATTTACTGTATCCCTTGCACCTTCTTATTGACGATGAAACACAGAAATTGCATCCGAATTTAATACAAAAGGCACAATGCTGACTTAAGTACAAGAGGACTGACACTCTCCCTTTCTATGAATTGAACCTCTCCAGTGAGCCCAGTTTTAGATTCCGATGCTTCACTTCAGGTTTACTGTATCCTTTGGACCTTCTTATTGACGATGAAACACAGAAATTGCATCCGAATTTAATACAAAAGTCACAATGCCGACTCAAGTAAAGGAGGACTGTCACTCTCTCTTTCTATGATTTGAACCTCTCCTGTGAGTCGAGGTTTAGATTCCGATGCTTCACTTCAGTTTTACTGTATCCCTTGGACCTTCTTATTGACGATGAAACAAAGAAATTGCATCTGAATTTAATACAAAATGCACATTGCCGACTTAAGTACAAGAGGATTGACACTCTCACTTTCAATGATTAGAACCTCTCCTGTGAGTCCAGTTTTAGATTCCGATGCTTCACTTCAGGTTTACTGTATCCCTTGGACCTTCTTATTGACGATGAAACACAGAAATTGCATCCAAATTTAATACAAAAGTCACAATGCCGAGTCAAGTAAAAGAGGTTAGTCACTCTCTCTCTCTATGATTTTATTCTCTCCTGTGAGTCGAGTTTTAGATTCCGATGCTTCACTTCAGTTTTACTGTATCCCTTGGACCTTCTTATTGACGATGAAACACAGATATTGCATCCGAATTAAATACAAAACGCACATTGCCGACTTAAGTACTAGAGGATTGACACTCTCACTTTCTATGATTTGAACCTCTCCTGTGAGTCCATTTTTAGATTCCCATGCTTCACTTCAGGTTTACTGTATTCTTTGCACCTTCTTATTGTCGATGAAACACAGAAATTGCATCGGAATTAAATTCAAAAGGCACAATGCCGACTTAAGTACAAGAGGACTGACACTCTAACTCTCTATGATTTGAACCTCTCCTGTGAGTCCAATCTTGGATTCCGATGCTTCACTTCAGGTTTACTGTATACCTTGCACTTTCTTATTGACGATGAAACACAGAAATTGCATCCGAATTTAATACAAAAGGCACAATGCCGACTTAAGTACAAGAGGACTGACACTCGCCCTTTCTATGATTTGAACCTCTCCTGTGAGTCCAGTTTTAGATTCCGATGCTTCACTTCAGATTTACTGTATCCCTTGGACCTTCTTATTGACGATGAAACACAGAAATTGCATCCGAATTTAATACAAAAGTACAATGCCGACTCAAGTAAAAGAGGACCGTCACTCTATCTTTCTATGATTTGAACCTCTCCTTTCAGTCGAGTTTTAGATTCCGATGCTTCACTTCAGTATTACTGTATCCCTTGGACCTTCTTATTGACGATGAAACACAGAAATTGCATCCGAATTGTATACAAAAGGCACATTGCCGACTTAAGTACAAGAGGATTGGCACTCTCACTTTCTATGATTTGAACCTCTCCTGTGAGTCCAGTTTTAGATTCCGATGCTTCACTTCAGGTTTACTGTATCCCTTGGACCATCTTAATGACGATGAAGCACAGAAATTGCATCTGAATTTAATACAAAAATCACAATGCCGACGTAAGTACAAGAAGACTGACACTCTAACTCTCTACAATTTGAACATCTACTGTGAGTCCACTTTTAGGTTCCGATGCTTTACTTCTGGTTTACTGTATACCTTGCACCTCCTTATTGACGATGAAACACAGAAATTGCATCGGAATTAAATTCAAAAGACACAATGCCGACTTAAGTACAAGAGGACTGACACTCTAACTATCTATGAATTGAACCTCTCCTGTGAGTCCAGTTTTAGATTCCGATGCTTCACTTCAGGTTTACTGTATCCCTTGGACCTTCTTATTGACGATGAAATACAGAAATTGCATCCGAATTTAGTACAAAAGGCACAATGCCGACTTAAGTAAAAGAGGACTGACACTCCCGCTTCCTATGATTTGAACCTCTCCTGTGAGTCTAGTTTTAGATTCCAATGCTTCACTTCAAGTTTACTGTGTACCTTGCTCCTTCTTATTGACGATGAAACACAGAAATAGCATCCGAATTTAAAACAAAAGGCACAATGTCGACTTAAGTAGAAGAGGACTGACACTCTCCCTTTCTATGATCTGATCCTCTCCTGTGAGTTCAGTTTTAGATTCCGATGCTCACTTCAGGTCTACTGTATCCCTTTTACCTTCTTATTGACGATGAAACACAGAAATTGCATCCGAATTTAATACAAAAGTCACAATGCCGACTTAAGTAAAAGAGGACTGTCACTCTCTCTTTCTATGATTTGAACCACTCCTGTGAGTCCAGTTATAGATTCCGATGCTTCACTTCAGGTGTACTGTGTTCCTTGCACCGTCTTATTGACGATGAAACACAGAAATTGCATCGGAATTAAATTCAAAAAGCACAACGCCGACTTAAGTACAAGAGGACTGACACTCTAATTTTCTATGATTAGAACCTCTCCTGTGAGTCCAGTTTTAGATTCCCATGCTTCTCTTCAGTTTTACTGTATCCCTTGGACCTTCTTATTGACGATGAAACACAGAAATTGCATCGGAATTAAATTCAAAATGCACAATGCCGACTTAGGTACAAGAGGACTGACACTCTCGTTTTCTATGATTTGAACCTCTCCTGTGAGTCCAGTTTTAGATTCCGATGCTTCACCTCAGGTTTACTGTATCCCTTGGACCTTCTTATTGACGATGAAACACAGAAATTTCATTGGAATTTAATACAAACGTCACAATGCCGACTCAAGTAAACGAGGACTGTCACTCACTCTATCTATGATTTGAATCTCTCCTGTGAGTCGAGGTTTAGATTCCGATGCTTCACTTCAGTTTTACTGTATCCCTTGGACCTTCTTATTGACGATGAAACACAGAAATTGCATCCGAATTTAATACAAAAGGCACATTGCCGACTTAAGTACAAGAGGATTGACACTCTCACTTTCTATGATTTGAACCTCTCCTGTGAGTCCAGTTTTAGATTCCGAAGGTTCACTTCAGGTTTACTGTATACCTTGCTCCTTCTTATTGATGATGAAACATAGAAATTGCATCCGAATTTAATACAAAGGGCACAATGCCGACGTAAGTACAAGAGGACTGACACTCTCCCTTTCTATGATTTGAACCTCTCCTGTGAGTCCAGTTTTAGATTCCGATGCCTTACTTCGGGTTTACTGTACCCCTTGGACCTTCTTAATGATGATGAAACACAGAAATTGCATCCGAATTTAATACAAAAGGCACAATGCCGTCTTAAGTACAAGAGGACTGACACTCTCGTTTTCTATGATTTGAACCTCTCCTGTGAGTCCAGTTTTAGATTCCGATACTTCACCTCAGGTTTACTGTATCCCTTGGACCTTCTTATTGACGATGAAACACAGATATTTCATCGGAATTTAATACAAAAGCACAATGCCGACTTAAGTAAAAGAGGAATGACACTCTCACATTCTATGATTTGAACCTCTCCTGTGATTTCAATTTAGATTCCGATGCTTCAATTCAGGTTTACTGTATAACTTGCACCTTCCTATTGACGATGAAACACAGAAATTGCATCGCAATTAAATTCAAAAGACACGATGCCGACTTAAGTACAAGAGGACTGACACTCTAACTATCTATGATTTGAACCTCTCCTGTGTGTCCAGTTTTAGATTCCGATGCTTCACTTCAGGTTTACTGTATCCCTTGGACCTTCTCTTTGACGATGAAATACAGAAATTGCATCCGAATTTAATACAAAAGGCACAATGCCGACTTAAGTAAAAGAGGACTGACACTCTCTCTTCCTATGATTTGAACCTCTCCTGTGAGTCCAGTTTTAGATTCCGATGCTTCACTTCAGGTTTACTGTATACCTTGCACCTTCTTATTGACGATGAAACACAGAAATAGCATCGGAATTAAATTCAAAAGGCACAATGCCGACTTAAGTACAAGAGGACTGACAATCTAACTCTCTATGATTTGAACCTCTCCTGTGAGTCAAGTTTTAGATTCCGATGCTTCAATTCAGGTTTACTGTATAACTTGCACCTTCTTATTGACGATGAAACACAGAAATTGCATCGGAATAAAATTCAAACGACACAATGCCGACTTAAGTATAAGAGGACAGACAATCTACTATCTATGATTAGAACCCCTCCTGTGAGTCCAGTTTTAGATTCCGATGCTTCACTTCAGGTTTACCGTATCCCTTGGACCTTCTTATTGACGATGATCACAGAAATTGCATCCGAATATAAAACAAAAGGCACAATGCCGTCTGAAGTACAAGAAGACTGACACTCTGACTTTCTATGATTTGAACCTCTCCTGTGAGTTTAGTTTTAGATTCCGATGCTTCACTTCAGATTTACTGTATCCCTTGGACCTTATTATTGACGATGAAACACAGAAATTGCATCCGAATTTAATACAACAGGCTCAATGCCGACTTACCTACAAGAGGATTGACACTCTCACTTTCTATGATTTGGACCTCTCCTGTAAGTCCAGTTTTTCGTTCCGATGCTTCACTTCAGGTTTACTGTATACCTTGGACCTTCTTATTGACGATGAAACACAGAAATTGCATCGGAATTAAATTCAAAAGGCACAATGCCGACGTAAGTACAAGAGGACTGACACTCTAACGCTCTATGATTTGAATCTCTCCTGTGAGTCCAGTTGTGGATTCCGATGCTTCACTTCAAGATTACTGTATATCTTGTACCTTCTTGTTGACGATGAAACACAGAAATTTCATCGGAATTAAATTCAAAAGACACAATGCCGACTTAAGTACAAGAGAACTGACACTCTAACTATCTATGATTTGAACATCTCCTGTGAGTCCAGTTTTAGATCCGATGCTTCACTTCAGGTTTACTGTATCCCTTGGACCTTCTTATTGACGATGAAATACAGAAATTGCATCCGAATTTAGTACAAAAGGCACAATGCCGACTTAAGTAAACGAGGACTGACACTCCCCCTTCCTACGATTTGAACCTCTCCTGTGAGTCCAGTTTTAGATACCCATGCTTCACTTCAGGTTTACTGTATCCCTTGGACCTTATTAATGATGATGAAACACAGAAATTGCATCCGAATTTTATACAAAAGGCACAGTGCCGACTTAAGTACAAGAGGACTGACACTCTCGTTTTCTATGATATTAACCTCTCCTGTGAGTCCAGTTATAGATTCCGATGCTTCACCTCAGGTTTACTGTATCCCTTGGTCCTTCTTATTTACGATGAAACACAGATATTTCATCGGAATTTAATACAAAAGGCACAATGCCGACTTAGGTAAGAGAGGACTGACACTCTCACATTCTATGATTTGAACCTCTCCTGTGATTCCAATTTAGATTCCGATGCTTCATTTCAGGTTTACTGTATACCTTGCACCTTCTTATTGATGATGAAACACAGAAATAGCATCGGAATTAAATTAAAAAGGCACAATGCCGACTTAAGTACAAGAGGACTGACACTCTAACTCTCAATGATTTCAACCTCTCCTGTGAGTCCAGTTTTGGATTCCGATGCTTCACTTCAAGTTTACTGTATACCTTGCACCTTCTTATTGACGATGAAACACAGAAATAGCATCGGAAATAGATTCAAAAGTCACAATGCCGACTTAAGTACAAGTGGACTGACACTCTAACTCTCTATGATTTGAACCTCTCCTGTGAGACCAGTTTTAGATTCCGATGCTTCACTTCAGGTTTACTCTATACCTTGCACCTTCTTATTGACGATGAAACTCAGAAATTGCATTGGAATTAAATTCCAACGACACATGGCCGACTTAAGTATAAGAGGACAGACAATCTAACTATTTATGATTAGAACCCCCCCTGTGAGTCCAGTTTTAGATTCCGATGCTTCACTTCAGGTTTACCGTATCCCTAGGACCTTCATATTGACGATGAAACACAGAAATTGCATCGGAATTAAATTCAAAAGGCACAATGCCGACTTAAGTACAAGAGGACTGACACTCTCACTTTCTATTATTTGAACCTCTCCTGTGAGTCCAGTTTTATATTCAGATGCTTCACTTCAGGTTTACTGTATATCTTGCACCTTCTTATTGACGATGAAAGACAGAAATTGCATCCGAATTTAATACAAAAGGCACAATGGCGACTTAAGTAAAGGAGGACTGTCACTCTCTCTTTCTATGATATGAACCTCTCCTGTGAGTCCTGTTTTAGATTACGATGCTTCACTGAAGGTTTACTGTATACCTTGCACCTTCTTATAGACGATGAAACACAGAAATTGCATCCGAATTTAATACAAGGGGCACAATGCCGACTTAAGTACAAGAAGACTGACACTCTCCCTTTCATTGATTTGAACCTCTCCTGTGAGTCCATTTTTACATTCCGGTGCTTCACTTCAGGTTTACTGTATCCCTTGGACCCTCTTATTGACGATGAAACACAGAAATTTCATCGGAATTTAATACAAAAGGCACAATGCCGACTTAAGTAAAAGAGGACTGTCACTCTCTCTTTCAATGATTTGAACCTCTCCTGTAAGTCCAGTTTAAGATTCCGATGCTTCACTTCAGGTTTACTGTATACCTTGCACCGTCTTATTGACGATGAAACACAAAAATTGCATCGGAATGAAATTCAAAAGGCACAATGCCGACTTAAGTACAAGAGGACTGACACTCTAACATTCTATGATTTGAACCTCTCCTGTGAGTCCAGTTTTACATTCCGATACTTCACTTCAGCTATACAGTATACCTTGCACCTTCTTATTGACGATGAAACACAGAAATTGCATCCGAATTTAATACAAAAGGCACAATGCCGACTTAAGTACAAAAGGACTGACACTCTCCCTTTCTATGATTTGAACCTCTCCTGTGAGTCCAGTTTTAGATTCCGTTGTTTCACCTCAGGCTTACTGTATCCCTTGGACCTTCTTATTGACGATGAAACAGAGAAATTGCATCTGAATTTAATACAAAGTCACAATGCCGACTTAAGTAAAAGAGGAGTGTCACTCCCTCTTTCTATGATTTGAATCTCGCCTGTGAGTCCAGTTTTAGATTCCGATGCTTCACTTCAGGTTTACTGTATTCCTTGGACCTTCTTATTGACGATGAAACACAGAAATTACTTCCGAATTTAATACAAAGGGCACAATGCCGACTTAAGTACAAGAGGACTGACACTCTCCCTTTCTTTGATTTGAACCTCTCCTGTGAGTCCATTTTTAGATTCCGATGGTTCCCTTCAGGTTTACTGTATCCCTTGGACCTTCTTATTGACGATGAAACACAGAAATTTCAGCGGAATATAATACAAAAGGCACAATGCCGACTTAAGTAAAGGAGGACTGTCACTCTCTCTTTCTATGATTTGAACCTCTCCTGTGAGTCCAGTTTTAGATTCCGATGATTCACTTCAGGTTTACTGTATAACTTGCACCTTCTTATTGACGATGAAACAAAGGAACTGCATCGGAATTTAATACAAAATGCACAATGCCAACTTAAGTACAAGTGGACTGACACTCTAACTTTCTACGATTTGAACCTCTCCTGTGAGTCCAGTTATAGATTCCGATGCTTCACTTCAGGTTTACTGTATGTCTTGGAGCTTCTTATTGACGATGAAATACAGAAATTGCATATGAATTTAATACAAAAGGCACAATGCCGACTTAAGTAAAAGAGGGCTGGCACTCTCTCTTCTATAATTTGAACTTCTCCTGTGAGTCCACTTTTAGATTCGGATGCTTGACTTCAGGTTTACTGTATTCTTTGCACCTTCTTATTGACGATGAAACACAGAAATTGCATCGAAATTAAATTCAAAAGGCTCAATGCCGACTTAAGTGCAAGAGGACTGACACTCTAACCCTCTATGATTTGAACCTCTCCTGTGAGTCCAGTTTTAGATTCCGATGCTTCACTTCAGGTTTACTGTATACCTTGCACCTTCTTATTGACGATGAAACACAGAAATTGCGTCCGAATTTAATACAAAAGGCACAATGCCGACTTAAGTAAATGAGGACTGTCACTCTCTCTTTCTATGATTTGAACCTCTCCTGTGAGTCCAGTTTTAGATTCCGATGCTACACTTCAGGTTTACTGTATAAATTGCACCTTCTTATTGACGATGAAACACAGGAATTGCATCGGAATTTAATACAAAAGGCACAATGCCGACTTAAGTACAAGAGGACTGACACTCTAACTTTCTATGATTTGAACCTCTCCTGTGATTCCAGTTTTAGATTCCGATGCTTCACTTCAGGTTTATTGTATACCTTGCACCTTCTTATTGACGATGAAACACAGAAATTGCATCCGAATTTAATACAAAAGGCACAATGCCGACTTAAATACAAGAGGACTGCCACGCTCCCTTTCTATGATTTGAACCTCTCCTGTGAGTCCAGTTTTAGATTCCGATGCTTCACTTCAGGTTTACTGTATTCCTTCGACCTTCTTACTGACGATGAAAGATAGAAATTGCATCCGAATTTAATACAAAAGGCACAATGGCGGCATAAGTAAAGGAGGACTGTCACTCTCTCTTGCTATGATGTGAACCTCTCCTGTGAGTCCAGTTTTAGATTCCGATGCTTCACTGAAGGTTTACTGTATACCTTCCACCTTCTTATAGACGATGAAACACAGAAATTGCATCCGAATTTAATACAAGGGGCACAATGCCGACTTAAGTACAAGAAGACTGACACTCTAACTCTCTATGATTTGAACCTCTCCTGTGAGTCCAGTTTTACATTCCGATGCTTCACTTCAGGTTCTCCGTATACCTTGGACCTCCTTATTGACGATGATCACAGAAATTGCATCCGAATTTAAAACAAAAGGCACAATGCCGACTGAAGTACAAGAAGACTGACACTCTCACTTTCTATGATTTGAACCTCTCCTGTGAGTTCAGTTTTAGATTCCGATGCTTCACTTCAGATTTACTGTATCCCTTGGACCTTCTTATTGACGATGAAACACAGAAATTGCATCCGAATTTAATACAACAGGCTCAATGCCGACTTACCTACAAGAGGATTGACACTCTCACTTTCTATGATTTGAACCTCTCCTGTAAGTCCAGTTTTACGTTCCGATGCTTCACTTCAGGTTTACTGTATACCTTGGACCTTCTTAATGATGATGAAACACAGAAATTGCATCGGAATTAAATTCAAAAGGCACAATGCCGACGTAAGTACAAGAGGACTGACACTCTAACTCTCTATGATTTGAAACTCTCCTGTGAGTCCAGTTGTGGATTCCGATGCTTCACTTCAAGTTTACTGTATATCTTGCACCTTCTTGTTGACGATGAAACACAGAAATTTCATCGGAATTAAATTCAAAAGACACAATGCCGACTTAAGTACAAGAGAACTGACACTCTAACTATCTATGATTTGACCCTCTACTGTGAGTCCAGTTTTAGATCCGATGCTTCACTTCAGGTTTACTGTATCCCTTGGACCTTCTTACTGACGATGAAATACAGAAATTGCATCCGAATTTAATACAAAAGGCACAATGCCGACTTAAGTAAAAGAGGACTGACACTCCCTCTTCCTATGATTTGAACCTCTCCTGTGAGTCCAGTTTTAGATTCCGATGCTTCACTTCAGGTTTACTGTATCCCTTGGACCTTCTTAATGATGATGAAACACAGAAATTGCATCCGTATTCAATACAAAAGGCACAATGCCGACTTAAGTACAAGAGGACTGACACTCTCGTTTTCTATGATTTTAACCACTCCTGTGAGTCCAGTTATAGATTCCGATGCTTCACCTCAGGTTTACTGTATCCCTTGGTCCTTCTTATTGACGATGAAACACAGATATTTCATCGGAATTTAATACAAATGCACAATGCCGACTTAAGTAAGAGAGGACTGACACTCTCACATTCTATGATTTGAACCTCTCCTGTGATTCCAATTTAGATTCCGATGTTTCACTTCAGGTTTACTGTATACCTTGCACCTTCTTATTGACGATGAAACACAGAAATTGCATCGGAATTAAACTAAAAATGCACAATGCCGACTTAAGTACAAGAGGACTGACACTCTAACTCTCAATGATTTCAACCTCTCCTGTGAGTCCAGTTTTGGATTCCGATGCTTCACTTCAAGTTTACTGTATACCTTGCACCTTCTTATTGACGATGAAACACAGAAATAGCATCGGAATTAAATTCAAAAGGCACAATGCCGACTTAAGTACAAGTGGACTGACACTCTAACTCTCTATGATTTGAACCTCTCCTGTGAGTCCAGTTTTAGATTCCGATGCTTCACTTCAGGTTTACTGTATACCGTGCACCTTCTTATTGACGATGAAACTCAGAAATTGCATCGGAATTAAATTCAAACGACACACGGCCGACTGAAGTATAAGAGGACAGACAATCTAACTATTTATGATTAGAACCCCTCCTGTGAGTCCAGTTTTAGATTCCGATGCTTCACTTCAGGTTTACCGTATCCCTAGGACCTTCATATTGACGATGATCACAGAAATTGCATCCGAATTTAAAACAAAAGGCTCAATGCCGACTGAAGTACAAGAGGACTGACACTCTCACTTTCGATGATTTGAACCTCTCCTGTGAGTTAAGTTTAAGATTCCGATGCTTCACTTCAGGTTTACTGTATACCTTGCACCTTCTTATTGACGATGAAACACAGAAATTGCATCAGAATTTAATACATAAGGCACAATGCCGACTTGAGTACAAGAGGACTGACACTCTCACTTTCTATGATTTGAACCTCTTCTGTGAGTCCAGTTTTAGATTCCGATGCTTCACTTCAGGTTTACTGTATACCTTGCACCGTCTTATTGACGATGAAACACAAAAATTGCATCGGAATTAAATTCAATAGGCACAATGCCGACTTAAGTACAAGAGGACTGACACTCTAAATTCTATGATTTGAACCTCTCCTCTGAGTCCAGTTTTAGATTCCCCTTGCTTCTCTTCAGGTTTACTGTATCCCTTGGACCTACGTATTGACTATGAAACACAGAAATTGCATCGGAATTAAATTTAAACGACACATGGCCGACTTAAGTATAAGAGGACAGACAATCTAACTATTTATGATTAGAACCCCTCCTGTGAGTCCAGTTTTAGATTCCGATGCTTCACTTCAGGTTTACCGTATCCCTAGGACCTTCATATTGACGATGATCACAGAAATTGCATCCGAATTTAAAACAAAAGGCTCAATGCCGACTGAAGTACAAGAGGACTGACACTCTCACTTTCGATGATTTGAACCTCT
The DNA here is from genome assembly GCF_021461395.2 of Schistocerca americana. Classification (NCBI taxonomy): domain Eukaryota; kingdom Metazoa; phylum Arthropoda; class Insecta; order Orthoptera; family Acrididae; genus Schistocerca; species Schistocerca americana. Next base: position 37,074,910 of record NC_060128.1, read on the forward strand.
CCTGTGAGTTAAGTTTAAGATTCCGATGCTTCACTTCAGGTTTACTGTATACCTTGCACCTTCTTATTGACGATGAAACACAGAAATTGCATCAGAATTTAATACATAAGGCACAATGCCGACTTGAGTACAAGAGGACTGACACTCTCACCTTCTATGGTTTGAACCTCTTCTGTGAGTCCAGTTTTAGATTCCGATGCTTCACTTCAGGTTTACTGTATACCTTGCACCGTCTTATTGACGATGAAACACAAAAATTGCATCGGAATTAAATTCAAAAGGCACAATGCTGACTTAAGTACAAGAGGACTGACACTCTCACTTTCTATTATTTGAACCTCTCCTGTGAGTCCAGTTTTATATTCCGATGCTTCACTTCAGGTTTACTGTATTCCTTGGACCTTCTTATTGACGATGAAAGACAGAAATTGCATCCGAATTTAATACAAAAGGCACAATGGCGACTTAAGTAAAGGAGGACTGTCACTCTCTCTTTCTATGATATGAACCTCTCCTGTGAGTCCAGTTTTAGATTACGATGCTTCACTGAAGGTTTACTGTATACCTTGCACCATCTTATAGACGATGAAACACAGAAATTGCATCCGAATTTAATACAAGGGGCACAATGCCGACTTAAGTACAAGAAGACTGACACTCTCCCATTCATTGATTTGAACCTCTCCTGTGAGTCCATTTTTAGATTCCGATGCTTCACTTCAGGTTTACTGTATCCTTTGGACCCTCTTATTGACGATGAAACACAGAAATTTCATCGGAATTTAATACAAAAGGCACAATGCCGACTTAAGTAAAAGAGGACTGTCACTCTCTCCTTCTATGATTTGAACCTCTCCTGTAAGTCCAGTTTAAGATTCCGAAGCTTCACTTCAGGTTTACTGTATACCATGCACCGTCTTATTGACGATGAAACACAAAAATTGCATCGGAATGAAATTCAAAAGGCACAATGCCGACTTAAGTACAAGAGGACTGACACTCTAACTTTCTATGATTTGAACCTCTCCTGTGAGTCCAGTTTTACATTCCGATGCTTCACTTCAGCTATACTGTATACCTTGCACCTTCTTATTGACGATGAAACACAGAAATTGCATCCGAATTTAATACAAAAGTCACAATGCCGACTTAAGTAAAAGAGGAGTGTCACTCCCTCTTTCTATGATTTGAACCTCCCCTGTGAGTCCAGTTTTAGATTCCGATGCTTCACTTCAGGTTTACTGTATTCCTTGGACCTTCTTATTGACGATGAAACCCAGAAATTACTTCCGAATTTAATACAAAGTGCACAATGCCGACTTAAGTACAAGAGGACTGACACTCTCCCTTTCTTTGATTTGAACCTCTCCTGTGAGTCCATTTTTAGGTTCCGATGCTTCACTTCAGGTTTACTGTATCCCTTGGACATTCTTATTGACGATGAAACACAGAAATTTCTGCGGAATATAATGCAAAAGGCACAATGCCGACTTAAGTAAAGGAGGACTGTCACTCTCCCTTTCTGTGATTTGAACCTCTACTGTGAGTCCAGTTTTAGATTCCGATGATTCACTTCAGGTTTACTGTATAACTTGCACCTTCTTATTGACGATGAAACAAAGGAATTGCATCGGAATTTAATACAAAATGCACAATGCCAACTTAAGTACAAGAGGACTGACACTCTAACTTTCTACGATTTGAACCTCTCCTGTGAGTCCAGTTATAGATTCCGATGCTTCACTTCAGGTTTACTGTATGTCTTGGAGCTTCTTATTGACGATGAAATACAGAAATTGCAAATGAATTTAATACAAAAGGCACAATGCCGACTTAAGAAAAGAGGGCTGACACTCTCTCTTTCTATAATTTGAACCTCTCCTGTGAGTCCACATTTAGATTCGGATGCTTGACTTGAGGTTTACTGTATTCTTTGCACCTTCTTATTGACGATGAAACAAGGAAATTGCATCGAAATTAAATTCAAAAGGCTCAATGCCGACTTCAGTGCAAGAGGACTGACACTCTAACCCTCTATGATTTGAACCTCTCCTGTGTGTCCAGTTTTAGATTCCGATGCTTCACTTCAGGTTTACTGTATACCTTGCACCTTCTTATTGACGATGAAACACAGAAATTGCGTCCGAATTAAATACAAAAGGCACAATGCCGACTTAAGTAAAAGAGGACTGTCCCTCTCTCTTTCTATGATTTGAACCTCTCCTGTGAGTCCAGTTTTAGATTCCAATGCTACACTTCAGGTTTACTGTATAACTTGCACCTTCTTATTGACGATGAAACACAGGAATTGCATCGGAATTTAATACAAAAGGCACAATGCCGACTTACGTACAAGAGGACTGACACTCTAACATTCTATGATTTGAACCTCTCCTGTGAGTCCAGTTTTAGATTCCGATGCTTCACTTCAGGTTTACTGTATACCTTGCACCTTCTTATTGACGATCAAACACAGAAATTGCATCCGAATTTAATACAAAAGGCACAATGCCGACTTAAATACAAGAGGACTGCCACGCTCCCTTTCTATGATTTGAACCTCTCCTGTGAGTCCAGTTTTAGATTCCGATGCTACACTTCAGGTTTACTGTATCCCTTGGACCTTCTTATTGACGATGAAACACAGATATTTCATCGGAATTTAATACAAAAGGCACAATGCCGTCTTAAGTAAAAGAGGACTGTCACTCTCTCTTTCTATGATTTGAACCTCTCCAGTGAGTCCCGTTTTAAATTCCGTTGCTTCACTTCAGGTTTACTGTATACCTTGCACCGTCTTATTGACGATGAAACACAAAAATTGCATCGGAATTAAATTCAAAAGGCACAATGCCGACTTAAGTACAAGAGGACTGACACTCTAACTATCTATGATTTGAACCTCTCCTGTGAGTCCTGTTTTACATTCCGATGCTTCACTTTAGGTTTACTATATACCTTGCACCTTCGTATTGACGATGAAACACAGAAATTACTTCCGAATTTAATAGAAAGGGCACAATGCCGACTTAAGTACAAGAGGACTGACACTCTCCCTTTCTTTGATTTGAACCTCTCCTGTGAGTCCAGTTTTAGATTCCGATGCTTCACTTCAGGTTTACTGTATTCCTTGGACCTTCTTATTGACGATGAAACACAGAAATTGCATCCGAATTTAATACAAAAGGCACAATGCCGACTTAAGTACAAAAGGACTGACACTCTCCCTTTCTATGATTTGAACCTCTCCTGTGAGTCCAGTTTTAGATTCCGATGCTTCACTTCAGGTTTACTGTATTCCCTGGACCTTCTTACTGACGATGAAAGATAGAAATTGCATCCGAATTTAATACAAAAGGCACAATGGCGACTTAAGTAAAGGAGGACTGTCACTCTCTCTTTCTACGATTTGAACCTCTCCTGTGAGTCCAGTTTTAGATTCCGATGCTTCAATGTAGGGTTACTGTATACCTTGCACCTTCGTATTGACGATGAAACACAGAAATTGCTTCCGAATTTAATACAAAGGGCACAATGCCGACTTAAGTACAAGAGGACTGACACTCTCCCTTTCTATGGTTTGAACCTCTCCTGTGAGTCCAGTTTTTGATTCGGATGCTTCACTTCAAGTCTACTGTATCCCTTGGACCTTCTTATTGACGATGAAACACAGAAATATCAGCGGAATTTAATACAAAAGGTTACAATGCCGACTTAAGTAATGGAAGACTGTCACTCTCTCTTTCTATGATTTGAACCTCTCCTGTGAGTCCAGTTTTAGATTCCGATGATTCACTTCAGGTTTACTGTATAACTTGCACCTTCTTATTGACGATGAAACAAAGGAATTGCATCGGAATTTAATACAAAATGCGCAATGCCAACTTAAGTACATGTGGACTGTCACTCTAACTTTCTATGATTTGAACCTCTCCTGTGATTCCTGTTTTAGATTCCGATGCTTCACTTCAGGTTTACTGTATACCTTGCACCGTCTTATTGACGATGAAACACAAAAATTGCATCGGAATTAAATTCAAAAGGCACAATGCCGACTTAAGTACAAGAGGACTGACACTCTAACTTTTTATGATTTGAACCTCTCCTGTGAGTCCAGTTTTAGATTCCGATGCTTCACTTCAGGTTTACTGTATGTCTTGGAGCTTCTTATTGACGATGAAATACAGAAATTGCATATGAATTTAATACAAAAGGCACAATGCCGACTTAAGTACAAGAGGACTGACACTCTCTCTTTCTATGATTTGAACCTCTCCTGTGAGTCCAGTTTTAGATTCCGATGCTTCAATGTAGGGTTACTGTATACCTTGCACCTTCGTATTGACGATGAAACACAGAAATTGCATCCGAATTTAATACAAGGGGCACAATGCCGACTTAAGTACAAGAAGACTGACACTCTCCCTTTCTTTGATTTGAACCTCTCCTGTGAGCCCAGTTTTAGATTCCGATGCTTCACTTCAGGTTTACTGTATCCCTTGGACCTTCTTATTGACGATGAAACACAGAAATTACATCGGAATTAAATACAAAAGGCACAATGCCGACATAAGTAAAAGAGGACTGTCACTCTCTCTTTCTATGATTTGAACATCTCCTGTGAGCCTAGTTTTAGATTCCGATGCTTCACTTCAGGTTTATTGTATACCTTGCACCGTCTTATTGACGATGAAACACAAAAATTGCATCGGAATTAAATTCAAAAGGAACAATGCCGACTTAAGTACAAGAGGACTGACACTCTAACTCTCTATGATTTGAACCTCTCCTGTGAGTCCAGTTTTACGTTCCGATGCTTCACTTCAGGTTTTCTGTATACCTTGCACCTACTTATTGACGATGAAACACAGAAATTGAATCCGAATTTAATACAAAAGGCACAATGCCGACTTAAGTACAAAAGGACTGACACTCTCTCTTTCTATGATTTGAACCTATCCTGTGAGTCCAGTTTTACATTCCGATGTTTCACCTCAGGCTTACTGTATCCCTTGGACCTTCTTATTGACGATGAAACAGAGAAATTGCATCCGAATTTAATACAAAGTCACAGTGCCGACTTAAGGAAAAGAGGACAGTCACTCCCTCTTTCTATGATTTGAACCTCTTCTGTGAGTCCAGTTTTAGATTCCGATGCTTAACTTCAGGTTTACTGTATTCTTTGCACCTTCTTATTGACGATGAAACACAGAAATTGCATCGGAATTAAATTCAAAAGGCACAATGCCGACTTAAGTACAAGAGGACTGAGGCTCTAACTCTCTATGATTTGAACCTCTCCTGTGAGTCCAGTTTTAGATTCCGATGCTTCACTTCAGGTTTACTGTATCCTTTGGACCTTCTTATTGACGATAAAACATAGAAATTGCATCCGAATTTAATACAAAAGGCACAATGCCGACTTATGTACAAGAGTACTGACACTCTCCCTTTCTATGATTTGAACCTCTCCTGTGAGTACAGTTTTAGATTCCGATGCTTCACTTCAGGTTTTCTGTATCTTTGGACCTTCTTATTGACGACGAAACACAGAAATTGCATCCGAATTTAATACAAAAGTCACAAAGCCGACTTAAGTAAAAGAGGACTGTCACTCCCTCTTTCTATGATTTGAACCTCTCCTGTGAGTCCAGTTTTAGATTCCGATGCTTCACTTCAGGTTTACTGTGTTCCTTGGACCTTCTTATTGATGATGAAACACAGAAATTGCATCCGAAATTAATACAAAAGGCACAATGCAGACTTAAGAACAAGAGGATTGACACTCTCTCTTTCTATGATTTGAACCTCTCCTGTGAGTCCAGTTTTAGATTCCGATGCTTCACTTCAGGTTTACTATATACCTTGCACCTTCTTATTGACGATGAAACGCAGAAATTACTTCCGAATTTAATACAAAGGGCACAATGCCGACTTAAGTACAAGAGGACTGACACTCTCCCTTTCTATGATTTGAACCTCTCCTGTGAGTCCCGTTTTAAATTCCGTTGCTTCACTTCAGGTTTACTGTATACCTTGCACCGTCTTATTGACGATGAAACACAAAAATTGCATCGGAATTAAATTCAAAAGGCACAATGCCGACATAAGTACAAGGGGACTGACACTCTAACTCTCTATGATTTGAACCTCTCCTGTGAGTCCAGTTTTACATTCCGATGCTTCACTTCAGGTTTACTATATACCTTGCACCTTCGCATTGACGATGAAACACAGAAATTACTTCCGAATTTAATAGAAAGGGCACAATGCCGACTTAAGTACAAGAGGACTGACACTCTCCCTTTCTGTGATTTGAACCTCTCCTGTGAGTCCAGTTTTAGATTCCGATGCTTCACTTCAGGTTTACTGTATTCCTTGGACCTTCTTATTGACGATGAAACACAGAAATTGCATCCGAATTTAATACAAAAGGCACAATGCCGACTTAAGAACAAGAGGATTGACACTCTCTCTTTCTATGATTTGAACCTCTCCTGTGAGTCCAGTTTTAGATTCCGATGCTTCACTAAAGGTTTACTATATACCTTGCAGCTTCTTATTGACGATGAAACACAGAAATCACTTCCGAATTTAATAGAAAGGGCACAATGCCGACTTAAGTACAAGAGGACTGACACTCTCCCTTTCTTTGATTTGAACCTCTCCTGTGAGTCCATTTTTAGATTCCGATGCTTCACTTCAGGTTTACTGTATCCCTTGGACCTTCTTATTGACGATGAAACACAGAAATTTCATTGGAATTTAATACAAAATGCACAATCCTGCTTAAGTAAAAGAGAACTGTCACTTGCTCATTCTATGATTTGAACCCCTCCTGTGAGTCCAGTTTTACATTCCGATGCTTCACTCCAGATTTATTGTATACCTTGCACCTTGTTATTGACGATGAAACACAGAAATTGCATCCAAATTTAATACAAAAGGCACAATGCCGACTTAAGTACAAAAGGACTGACACTCTCCCTTTCTATGATTTGAACCTCTCCTGTGAGTCCAGTTTTAGATTCCGATGCTTCACTTCACGTTTACTATATTCCCTGGACCTTCTTACTGACGATGAAAGATAGAAATTGCATCCGAATTTAATACAAAAGGCACAATGGCGACTTAAGTAAAGGAGGACTGTCACTCTCTCTTTCTATGATTTGAACCTCTCCTGTGAGTCCAGTTTTAGATTCCGATGCTTCACTTCATATTTACTATATACTTTGCACTTTCTTATTGACGATGAAGCACAGAAATTGCTTCCGAATTTAATACAAAGGGCACAATGCCGACTTAAGTACAAGAGGACTGACACTCTCCCTTTCTATGATTTGAACCTCTCCTGTGAGTCCAGTTTTTGATTCCGATGCTTCACTTCAGGTTTACTGTATCCCTTGGACCTTCTTATTGACGATGAAACACAGAAATTTCAGCGGAATTTTATACAAAAGGCACAATGCCGACTTAAGTAAAGGAAGACTGTCACTCTCTCTTTCTATGATTTGAACCTCTCCTGTGAGTCCAGTTTTAGATTCCGATGATTCACTTCAGGTTTACTGTATAACTTGCACCTTCTTATTGACGATGAAACAAAGGAATTGCATCGGAATTTAATACAAAATGCACAATGCCAACTTAAGTACAAGTGGAGTGACACTCTAACTTTCTATGATTTGAACCTCTCCTGTGATTCCAGTTTTAGATTCCGATCCTTCACTTCAGGTTTACTGTATACCTTGCACCGTCTTATTGACGATGAAACACAAAAATTGCATCGGAATTAAATTCAAAAGGCACAATGCCGACTTAAGTACAAGAGGACTGACACTCTAACTTTCTATGATTTGAACCTCTCCTGTGAGTCCAGTTTCAGATTCCGATGCTTCACTTCAGGTTTACTGTATGTCTTGGAGCTTCTTATTGACGATGAAATACAGAAATTGCATATGAATTTAATACAAAAGGCACAATGCCGACTTAAGTACAAGAGGACTGACACTCTCTCTTTCTATGATTTGAACCTCTCCTGTGAGTCCAGTTTTAGATTCCGATGCTTCAATGTACGTTTACTGTATACCTTGCACCTTCTTATTGACGATGAAACACAGAAATTGCATCCGAATTTAATACAAGGGGCACAATGCCGACTTAAGTTCAAGAAGACTGACACTCTCCCTTTCTTTGATTTGAACCTCTCCTGTGAGTCCAGTTTTAGATTCCGATGCTTCACTTCAGGTTTACTGTATCCCTTGGACCTTCTTATTGACGATGAATCACAGAAATTTCATCGGAATTAAATACAAAAGGCACAATGCCGACTTAAGTAAAAGAGGACTGTCACTCTCTCTTTCTATCATTTGAACCTCTCCTGTGAGTCCAGTTTTGGATTCCGATGCTTCACTTCAGGTTTACTGTATCCTTTGGACCTTCTTATTGACGATAAAACATAGAAATTGCATCCGAATTTAATACAAAAGGCACAATGCCGACTTATGTACAAGAGGACTGACACTCTCCCTTTCTATGATTTGAACCTCTCCTGTGAGTACAGTTTTATATTCCGATGCTTCACTTCAGGTTTAATGTATTTTTGGACCTTCTTATTGACGATGAAACACAGAAATTGCATCCGAATTTAATACAAAAGTCACAATGCCGACTTAAGTAAAAGAGGACTGTTACTCCCTCTTTCTATGAATTGAACCTCTCCTGTGAGTCCAGTTTTAGATTCCGATGCTTCACTTCAGGTTTACTGAATTCCTTGGACCTTCTTATTGACGATGAAACACAGAAATTGCATCCGAATTTAATACAAAAGACACAATGCCGACTTAAGGACAAGAGGATTGACACTCTCTCTTTCTATGATTTGAACCTCTCCTGTGAGTCCAGTTTTAGATTCCGATGCTTCACTTCTGGTTTACTATATACCTTGCACCTTCTTATTGACGATGAAACACAGAAATTACTTCCGAATTTAATACAAAGGGCACAACGCCGACTTAAGTACAAGAGGACTGACACTCTCCCTTTCTTTGATTTGAACCTCTCCTGTGAGTCCCGTTTTAAATTTCGTTGCTTCACTTCAGGTTTACTGTATACCTTGCACCGTCTTATTGACGATGAAACACAAAAATTGCATCGGATTTAAATTCAAAAGGCACAATGCCGACTTAGGTACAAGAGGACCGACACTCTAACTCTCTATGATTTGAACCTCTCCTGTGAGTCCAGTTTTACATTCCGATGCTTCACTTCAGCTTTACTGTATACCTTGCACCTTCTCATTGACGATGAAACACAGAAATTGCATCCGAATTTTATACAAAGGGCACAATGCCGACTCAAGTACAAAAGGACTGACACTCTCCCTTTCTATGATTAGAACCTCTCCTGTGAGTCCAGTTTTAGATTCCGATGCTTCACTTCAGGTTTACTGTATACCTTGCACCTTCTTATAGACGATGAAACACAGAAATTGCATCCGAAATTAATACAAGGGGCACAATGCCGACTTAAGTACAAGAAGACTGACACTCTCCATTTCTTTGATTTGAACCTCTCCTGTGAGTCCAGTTTTAGATTCCGTTGTTTCACCTCAGGCTTACTCTATCCCTTGGACCTTCTTATTGACGATGAAAAACAGAAATTGCAACCGAATTTAATACAAAGTCACAATGCCGACTTAAGTAAAAGAGGACTGTCACTCCCTCTTTCTATGATTTGAACCTCTTCTGTGAGTCCAGTTTTAGATTCCGATGCTTCACTTCAGGTTTACTGTATTCCTTGGACCTTCTTATTGACGATGAAACACAGAAATTGCATCCGAATTTAATACAAAAGGCACAATGCCGACCTTTGAACAAGAGGATTGACACTCTCTCTTTCTATGATTTGAACCTCTCCTGTGAGTCCAGTTTTAGATTCCGATGCTTCACTTCAGGTTTACTATATACCTTGCACCTTCTTATTGACGATGAAACACAGAGATTACTTCCGAATTTAATACAAAGGGCAAAATGCCGACTTAAGTACAAAAGGACTGACACTCTCCCTTTCTATGATTTGAACCTCTCCTGTAAGTCCAGTTTTAGATTCCGATGCTTCACTTCAGGTTTACTGTATTCCTTGGACCTTCTTACTGACGATGAAAGATAGAAATTGCATCCGAATTTAATACAAAAGGCACAATGGCGACTTAAGTAAAGGAGGACTGTCACTCTCTCTTTCTATGATTTGAACCTCTCCTGTGAGTCCAGTTTTAGATTCCGATGCTTCACTTCAGGTTTACTGTATACCTTGCACCTTCTTATTGACGATGAAACACAGAAATTACTTCCGAATTTAATACAAAGGGCACAATGCCGACTTAAGTACAAGAGGACTGACACTCTCTCTTTCTTTGATTTGAACCTCTCCTGTGAGTACATTTTTAGATTCCGATGCTTCACTTCAGGTTTACTGTATCCCTTGGACCTTCTTATTGACGATGAAACACAGAAATTTCTTTGGAATTTAATACAAAATGCACAATGCTGACTTAAGTAAAAGAGGACTGTCACTCTCACTTTCTATGATTTGAACCTCTCATGTGAGTCCAGTTTTAGATTCCGATGCTTCACATCAGGTTTACTGTATACCTTGCACCGTCTTATTGACGATGAAACACAAAAATTGCATCGGAATGAAATTCAAAAGGCACAATGCCGACTTAAGTACAAGTGGACTGACACTCTAACTCTCAATGATTTGAACCTCTCCTGTGAGTCCAGTTTTACATTCCGATGCTTCACTTCAGCTTTACTGTATACCTTGCACCTTCTTATTGACGATGAAACACAGAAATTGCATCCGAATTTAATACAAAAGGCACAATGCCGACTAGAGTACAAAAGGACTGACACTCTCCCTTTCTATGATTTGAACCTCTCCTGTGAGTCCAGTTTTAGATTCCGATGCTTCACTTCAGGTTTACTGTATTCCTTGGACCTTCTTACTGACGATGAAAGATAGAAATTGCATCCGAATTTAATACAAAAGGCACAATGGCGACTTAAGTAAAGGAGGACTGTCACTCTCTCTTTCTATGATTTGAACCTCTCCTGTGAGTCCAGTTTTAGATTCCGATGCTTCACTTCAGATTTACTATATACCTTGCACCTTCTTATTGACGATGAAACACAGAAATTGCTTCCGAATTTAATACAAAGGGCACAATGCCGACTTAAGTACAAGAGGACTGACACTCTCCCTTTCTATGATTTGAACCTCTCCTGTGAGTCCAGTTTTTGATTCCGATGCTTCACTTCAGGTTTACTGTATCCCTTGGACCTTCTTATTGACGATGAAACACAGAAATTTCAGCGGAATTGAATACAAAAGGCACAATGCCGACTTAAGTAAAGGAGGACTGTCACTCTCTCTTTCTATGTTTTGAACATCTCCTGTGAGTCCAGTTTTAGATTCCAATGATTCACTTCAGGTTTACTGTATAACTTGCTCCTTCTTATTGGCGATGAAACAAAGGAATTGCATCGGAATTTAATACAAAATGCACAATACCAACTTAAGTACAAGTGGACTGACACTCTAACTTTCTATGATTTGGACGTCTCCTGTGAGTCCAGTTTTAGATTCCGATGCTTCACTTCAGGTTTACTGTATGTCTTGGAGCTTCTTATTGACGATGAAATACAGAAATTGCATCCGAATTTAATACGAAAGGCACAATCCCGACTTAAGTACAAGAGGACTGCCACGCTCCCTTTCTATGATTTGAACCTCTAGTCTGAGTCCAGTTTTAGATTCCGATGCTTCACTTCAGGTTTACTGTACTCCTTGGTCCTTCTTATTGACGATGAAAAACAGAAATTGCATCCGAATTTAATACAAAAGGCACAATGGCGACTTAAGTAAAGGAGGACTTTCACTCTCTCTTTCTATGATTTGAACCTCTCCTGTGAGTCCAGTTTTAGATTCCGATGCTTCAATGTATGTTTACTGTATACCTTGCACCTTCTTATTGACGATGAAACACAGAAATTGCATCCGAATTTAATACAAGGGGCACAATGCCGACTTAAGTACAAGAAGACTGACACACTCCCTTTCTTTGATTTGGACCTCTCCTGTGAGTCCAGTTTTAGATTGCGATGCTTCACTTCAAGTTTACTGTATCCCTTGGACCTTCTTATTGACGATGAAACACAGAAATTTCATCGGAATTAAATACAAAAGGCACAATGCCGACTTAAGTACAAGAGGACTGACACTCTAACTCTCTATGATTTGAACCTCTCCTGTGAGTCCAGTTTTACGATCCGATGCTTCACTTCAGGTTTTCTGTATACCTTGCACCTTCTTATTGACGATGAAACACAGAAATTGCATCCGAATTTAATACAAAAGGCACAATGCCGACTTAAGTACAAAAGGACTGACACTTTCCCTTTCTATGATTTGAACCTCTCCTGTGAGTACAGTTTTAGATTCCGATGCTTCACTTCAGGTTTACTGTGTCCTTTGGACCTTCTTATTGACGATGAAACACAGAAATTGCATCCGAATTTAATACAAAAGTCACAATGCCGACTCAAGTAAAAGAGGACTGTCACTCTCTCTTTCTATGATTTGAAACTCTCCTGTGAGTCTAGTTTTAGATTCCGATTCTTCACATCAGGTTTACTGTATTCCTTGGACCTTCTTATTGACGATGAAACACAGAAATTGCATCCGAATTTAATACAAAAGGCACAATGCCGACTTAAGTACAAGAGGATTGACACTCTCACTTTCTATAATTTGAACCTCTCCTGTGAGTACAAGTTTTAGGTTCCGATGCTTCACTTCAGGTTTACTATATACCTTGCACCTTCTTATTGACGATGAAACACAGAAATTGCATCCGAATTTAATACAACGGGCACAATGCCGACTTAAGTACAAGAGGACTGACACTCTCCCTCACTATGATTTGAACCTCTCCTGTGAGTCCAGTTTTGGATTCCGATGCTTCACTTCAGGTTTACTGTATCCCTTGGACCTTCTTATTGACGATGAAACACAGAAATTTCAGCGGAATTTAATACAAAAGTCACAATGCCGACTTAAGTACAAGAAGACTGAAACTCTAACTTTCTATGATTTGAGCCTCTCCTGTGATTCCAGTTTTAGATTCCGATGCTTCACTTCAGGTTTACTGTATACCTTGCACCGTCTTATTGACGATGAAACACAAAAATTGCATCCGAATTAAATTCAAAAGGCACAATGCCGACTTAAGTACAAGAGTACTGACACTCTAACTTTCTACGATTTGAACCTCTCCTGTGGGTCCAGTTATAGATTCCGATGCTTCACTTCTGGTTTACTGTATATCTTGCACCTTCTTATTGACGATGAAACACAGAAATAGCATCGGAATTAAATTCAAAAACCACAATACCGACTTATGTACAAGAGGACTGACAATTTAACTCTCTATGATTTGAACCTCTCCTGTGGGTCCAGTTTTGGATTCCGTTGCTTCACTTTAGGTTTTCTGTATACCTTGCACCGTCTTATTGACGATGAAACACAGAAATTGCATCGGAATTAAATTCAAAAGACACAATGCCGACATAAGTACAAGAGGACTGACACGCTAACTATTTATGATTTGAACCTCTCCTGTGAGTCCAGTTTTAGATTCCGATGCTTCACTTCAGATTTACTGTATGCCTTAGGGCTTCTTATTGACGATGAAATACGGAAATTTCATCCGAATTTAATACAAAAGGCACAATGCCGGCTTAAGTAAAAGAGGACTGACACTCTTTCTTTCTATGATTTGAACATCTCCTGTGAGTTCAGTTTTAGAATCGGATGCTTCACTTCAGGTTTGCTGTATTCTTTGCACCTTCTTATTGACGATGAAACACAGAAATTGCATCGGAATTAAATTCAAAATGCACAATGCCGACTTAAGTACAAGAGGACTGACACTCTAACTCTCTATGATTTGAACCTCTCCTGTGAGTCCAGTTTTAGATTCCGATGGTTCACTTCAGGTTTACTGTATACCTTGCACCTTCTTATTGACGATGAAACACAGAAATTGCATCCGAATTTAATACAAAAGGCACAATGCCGACTTAAGTACTAGAAGACTGACACTCACCCTTTCTATGATTTGAACCTCTCCTTTGAGTCCAGTTGTAGATTCCGATGCTTCACTTCAGGTTTACTGTATCCTTTAGACCTTCTTATTGACGATGAAACACAGAAATTGCATCCGAATTTAATACAAAAGTCACAATGCCGACTCAAGTTAAAGAGGACTGTCACTCTCTCTTTCTATGATTTGAACCTCTCCTGTGAGCCGAGTTTTAGGTTCCGATGCTTCACTTCAGTTTTACTGTATCCCTTGGACCTTCTTATTGACGATGAAACAAAGGAATTGCATCGGAATTTAATACAAAACGCACAATGCCAACTTAAGTACAAGAAGACCGACACTCTAACTCTCTACAATTTGAACCTCTACTGTGAGTCCAGTTCTAGGTTCCGATGCTTTACTTCTGGTTTACTGTATACCTTGCACCTTCTTATTGACGATGAAACACAGAAAATGCATCGGAATTAAATTCAAAAGACACAATGCCGACTTAAGTACAAGAGGACTGACACTCTAACTATCTATGATTTGAACCTCTCCTGTGAGTCCAGTTTTAGATTCCGATGCTTCACTTCAGGTTTACTGTATACCTTGCACCGTCTTATTGACGATGAAACACAAAAATTGCATCGGAATGAAATTCAAAATGCACAATGACGACTTAAGTACAAGTGGACTGACACTCTAACTCTCTATGATTTGAACCTCTCCTGTGAGTCCAGTTTTACATTCCGATGCTTCACTTCAGCTTTACTGTATACCTTGCACCTTCTTATTGACGATGAAACACAGAAATTGCATCCGAATTTAATACAAAAGGCACAATGCCGACTTAAGTACAAGAGGACTAACACTCTCCCTCACTATGATTTGAACCTCTCGTGTGAGTCCAGTTTTGGATTCCGATGCTTCACTTCAGTTTTACTGTATCCCTTGGACCTTCTTATTGACGATGAAACAAAGGAATTGCATCGGAATTTAATACAAAACGCACAATGCCAACTTAAGTACAAGAAGACCGACACTCTAACTCTCTACAATTTGAACCTCTACTGTGAGTCCAGTTCTAGGTTCCGATGCTTTACTTCTGGTTTACTGTATACCTTGCACCTTCTTATTGACGATGAAACACAGAAAATGCATCGGAATTAAATTCAAAAGACACAATGCCGACTTAAGTACAAGAGGACTGACACTCTAACTATCTATGATTTGAACCTCTCCTGTGAGTCCAGTTTTAGATTCCGATGCTTTACTTCTGGTTTACTGTATACCTTGCACCATCTTATTGACGATGAAACACAGAAATTGCATCGGAATTAAATTCAAAAGGCATAACGTCGACTTATGTACAAGAGGACTGACACACTAATTTTCTATGATTTGAACCTCTCCTGTGAGTCCAGTTTTATATTCCCATGCTTCTCTTCAGTTTTACTGTATCCCTTTACCTTCTTATTGACGATGAAACACAGAAATTGCATCGGAATTAAATTCAAAATGCACAATGCCGACTTAAGTACAAGAGGACTGACACTCTCGTTATCTACGATTTGAACCTCTCCTGTGAGTCCAGTTTTAGATTCCGATGCTTCACCTCAGGTTTACTGTATCCCTTGGACCTTCTTATTGACGATGAAACACAGAAAATTCATCGGAATTTAGTACAAAAGTCACAATGCCGACTCAAGTAAAAGAGGACTGTCACTCACTCCATCTATGATTTGAACCTCTCCTGTGAGTCGAGATTTAGATTCCGATGCTTCACTTCACTTTTACTGTATCCCTTGGGCCTTCTTATTGACGATGAAACACAGAAATTGCATCCGAATTTAATACAAAAGGCACATTGCCGACTTAAGTACAAGAGGACTGACACTCTCGTTTTCTATGATTTGAACCTCTCCTGTGAGTCCAGTTTTAGATTCCGATGCTTCACCTCAGGTTTACTGTATCCCTTGGACCTTCTTATCGACGATGAAACACAGAAATTTCATCGGAATTTAATACAAAGGCACAATGCCGACTTAAGTAAAAGAGGACAGACACTCTCACATTCTATGATTTGAACCTCTCCTGTGATTACAATTTAGATTCCGATGCTTCACTTCAGGTTTACTGTATACCTTGCACCTTCTTATTGACGATGAAACACAGAAATTGCATCGGAATTAAATTCAAACGGCACAATGCCTACGTTAGTACAAGAGGACTGACACTCTAACTCTCTATGATTTGAACCTCTTCTGTGAGTCCAGTTTTAGATTCCGATGCTTCACTTCAGGTTTACTATATCCCTTGGACCTTCTTATTGACGATGAAATATAGAAATTGCATCCGAATTTAGTACAATAGGCACAATGCCGAGTTAAGTAAAAGAGGACTGACACTCCCTCTTCCTATGATTTGAACCTCTCCTGTGAGTCCAGTTTTAGATTCCGATGCTTGACTTCAGGTTTACTGTATACCTTGCACCTTCTTATTCACGATGAAACACAGAAATTGCATCGGAATTAAAGTCAAACGACACAATGCCGACCTAAGTATAAGTGGACAGACAATCTAACTATTTATGATTTGAACCCCTCCTGTGAGTCCAGTTTTAGATTCCGAAGCTTCACTTCAGGTTTACCGTA
Organism: Schistocerca americana; assembly: GCF_021461395.2. Classification (NCBI taxonomy): domain Eukaryota; kingdom Metazoa; phylum Arthropoda; class Insecta; order Orthoptera; family Acrididae; genus Schistocerca; species Schistocerca americana. Next base: position 37,091,710 of record NC_060128.1, read on the forward strand.
TCCCTTGGACCTCATTGACGATGATCACAGATATTGCATCCGAATTTACTACAAAAGGCACAATGCCGACTTAAGTACTAGAATACTGACACTCTCGTTTTCTATGATTTGAACCACTAATGTGAGTCCAGTCTTAGATTCCGATGCTTCACTTCAGGTTTACTGTGTACCTTGCTCCTTCTTACTGACGATGAAACACAGAAATTGCATCCGAATTGAATACAAAAGTCACAATGCCGACTTAAGTAAAAGAGGACTGTCACTCTCTCTTTCTATGATTTGGACCACTCCTGTGAGTCCAGTTATTGATTCCGATGCTTCACTTCAGGTGTACTGTATACCTTGCACCGTCTTATTGACGATGAAACACAGAAATTGCATCGAAATTAAATTCAAAAGGCACAATGCCGACTTAAGTACAAGAGGACTGACACTCTCACTTTCTAAGATTTGGACCTCTCCTGTGAGTCCAGTTTTAGATTCCGATGCTTCACTTCAGGTTTACTGTATCCCTTGGAACTTCGTATTGACGATGAAACACAGAAATTGCATCCGAATTTAATACAAAAGGCACAATGCCGACTTAAGTACAAGAGGACTGACACACTCCCTTTCTATGATTTGAACCTCTCCTGTAAGTCCAGTTTTAGATTCCGATGCTTCACTTCAGGTTTATTGTATCCCTTGGACCTTCTTAATGATGATGAAACACAGAAATAGCATCCGAATTTAATACAAAATGCACAATGCCGACTTAAGTACAAGAGGACCGACACTCTCGTTTTCTATGATTTGATCCTCTCCTGTGAGCCCAGTTTTAGGTTCCGATGCTTCACCTCAGGTTTACTGTATCCCTTGGTCCTTCTTATTGACGATGAAACACAGAAATTTCATCGGAATTTAATACAAAAGGCACAATGCCGACTTAAGTAAAAGAGGACTGACACTCTCACATTCTATGATTTGAACCTCTCCTGTGATTCCAGTTTAGATTCCGATGCTTCACTTCAGGTTTACTGTATACCTTGCACCTTCTTATTGACGATGAAACACAGAAATTGCATCGGAATTAAATTAAAAAGGCACAATGCCGACTTAAGTACAAGAGGACTGACACTCTAACTCTCAATGATTTCAACCTCTCCTGTGAGTCCAGTTTTAGATTCCGATGCTTCACTTCAGGTTTACTGTATACCCTGCACCTTCTTATTGACGATGAAACCCAGAAATTGCATCGGAATTAAATTCAAACGACACAAGGCCGACTAAAGTATAAGAGGACAGACAATCTAACAATCTATGATTAGAAAACCTCCTGTGAGTCCAGTTTTAGATTCCGATGCTTCACTTCAGGTTTACCGTACCCCTAGGACCTTCTTATTGACGATGATCACAGAAATTGCATCCGAATTTAAAACAAAAGGCACAATGCCGACTGAAGTACAAGAGGACTGACACTCTCACTTTCTATGATTTGAACCTCTTCTGTGAGTTCAGTTTAAGATTCCGATGCTTCACTTCAGGTTTACTGCATCCATAGGACCTTCATATTGACGATGAAACAAAGAAATTGCATCGGAATTTAATACATAAGGCACAATGCCGACTTGAGTACAAGAGGACTGACACTCTCACTTTCTATGATTTGAACCTCTTCTGTGAGTCCAGTTTTAGATTCCGATGCTTCACTTCAGGTTTACTGTATACCTTGCACCTTCTTATTGACGATGGAACACAAAAATTGCATCGGAATTAAATTCAAAAGGCACAATGCCGACTTAAGTACAAGAGGACTGACACTCTAACTTTCTATGATTTGAACCTCTCCTGTGAGTCCAGTTTTAGATTCCCCTTGCTTCTCTTCAGGTTTACTGTATCCCTTGGACCTTCTTATTGACGATGAAACACAGAAATGGCATCGGAATTAAATTCAAAAGGCACAATGCCGACTTAAGTACAAGAGGACTGACACTCTCACTTTCTATTATTTGAACCTCTAATGTGAGTCCAGTTTTAGTTTCCGATGCTTAACTTCAGGTTTACTGTATACTTGGACCTTCTTATTGACGATGAAACACAGAAATTGCATGCGAATTTAATACAAAAGTCACAATGCCGACTCAAGTAAAAGAGGACTGTCATTCTCTCTTTCTATGATTTGAACCACTCCTGTGGGTCCAGTATTAGATTCCGATGCTTCACTTCAACTTTACTGTATACCTTGCACCTTCTTATTGACGATGAAACACAGAAATTGCATAGGAATTTAATACAAAAGGCACAATGCCGACTTAGGTACAAGAGGACTGACACTCTCGTTTTCTATGATTTGAACCTCTCCTGTGAGTCCAGTTTTAGATTCCGATGCTTCACTTCAGGTTTACTGTATACCTTCCACCTTCTTATTGACGATGAAACACCGAAATTTCATCGGAATTTAATACAAAAGGTACAATGCCGACTTAAGTAAAAGAGGACTGACGCTCTCACTTTCTATGATTTGAACCTCTCCTGTGTTTCCAATTTAGATTCCGTTGCTTCACTTCAGGTTTTCTGTATACCTTGCACCTTCTTATTGACGATGAAACACAGAAATTGCATCGGAATTAAAGTCAAAAGGCACAATGCCGACTTAAGTACAAGAGGACTGACAATCTAACTCTCTAAGATTTGAACCACTCCTGTGAGTCCAGTTTTAGATTCCGATGCTTCACTTCAGGTTTACTGTATTCCATGGAACTTCTTATTGACGATGAAACACAGAAATTGCACTCGAATTTAATACAAAAGGAACAATGCCGACTTAAATACTGTAGGACTGACGCTCTCACTTTGTATGATTTGAACCTCTCCTGTGAGTCCAGTTTTAGATTCCGATGCGTCACTTCAGGTGTACTGTATACCGTGCACCGTCTTATTGACGAAGAAACACAGAAATTGCATCGGAATTAAATCCAAAATGCACAATGCCGACTCAAGTACAAGAGGACTGACACTCTCGTTTTCTATGATTTGAACCTCTCCTGTGAGTCCAGTTTTAGATTCCGATGCTTCACTTCAGGATTACTGTATACCTTGCACCTTCTTATTGACGATGAAACACCGAAATTGCATCTGAATTTAATACAAAAGGCACAATGCCGACTTAAGTACAAGAGGACTGACATTCTAACTCTCTACAATTTTAACCTCTCCTGTGAGTTCAGTTTTAGATTCCGATGCTTCACTTCTGGTTTACTGTATCCCTAGGACATTCTTATTGACGAAGAAACACAGAAACTGCATCCGAATTTAATACAAAAGGCACAATGCCGACTTAAGTACAAGAGGATTGACACTCTTATTTTCTATGATTTGAACCTCTCCTGTAAGTCCAGTTTTTCATTCCGATGCTTCACTTCAGGTTTACTGTATACCTAGCACCTCCTTATTGACGTTGAAACACAGAAATTTCATCCGAATTTAATACAAAAGGCACATTGCCGACTTAAGTAAAAGAGGACAGACACTCTCACATTCTATGATTTGAACCTCTCCTGTGATTACAATTTAGATTCCGATGCTTCACTTCAGGTTTACTGTATACCTTGCACCTTCTTATTGACGATGAAACACAGAAATTGCATCGGAATTAAATTCAAAAGGCACAATGCCTACGTTAGTACAAGAGGACTGACACTCTAACTCTCTATGATTTGAACCTCTTCTGTGAGTCCAGTTTTAGATTCCGATGCTTCACTTCAGGTTTACTATATCCCTTGGACCTTCTTATTGACGATGAAATATAGAAATTGCATCCGAATTTAGTACAAAAGGCACAATGCCGAGTTAAGTAAAAGAGGACTGACACTCCCTCTTCCTATGATTTGAACCTCTCCTGTGAGTCCAGTTTTAGATTCCGATGCTTGACTTCAGATTTACTGTATACCTTGCACCTTCTTATTCACGATGAAACACAGAAATTGCATCGGAATTAAAGTCAAACGACACAATGCCGACTTAAGTATAAGTGGACAGACAATCTAACTATTTATGATTTGAACCCCTCCTGTGAGTCCAGTTTTAGATTCCGAAGCTTCACTTCAGGTTTACCGTATCCCTTGGACCTCATTGACGATGATCACAGATATTGCATCCGAATTTACTACAAAAGGCACAATGCCGACTTATGTACTAGAGGACTGACACTCTCGTTTTCTATGATTTGAACCTCTAATGTGAGTCCAGTCTTAGATTCCGATGCTTCACTTCAGGTTTACTGTGTACCTTGCTCCTTCTTACTGACGATGAAACACAGAAATTGCATCCGAATTGAATACAAAAGTCACAATGCCGACTTAAGTAAAAGAGGACTGTCACTCTCTCTTTCTATGATTTGAACCACTCCTGTGAGTCCAGTTATAGATTCCGATGCTTCACTTCAGGTGTACTGTATACCTTGCACCGTCTTATTGACGATGAAACACAGAAATTGCATCGAAATTAAATTCAAAATTCACAATGCCGACTTAAGTACAAGAGGACTGACACTCTCACTTTCTAAGATTTGGACCTCTCCTGTGAGTCCAGTTTTAGATTCCGATGCTTCACTTCAGGTTTACTGTATCCCTTGGAACTTCGTATTGACGATGAAACACAGAAATTGCATCCGAATTTAATACAAAAGTCACAATGCCGACCCAAGTAAAAGAGGACTGTCACTCACTCTATCTATGATTTGAACCTCTCCTGTGAGTCGAGTTTTAGATTCCAATGCTTCACTTCAGTTTTACTGTATCCCTTGGACCTTCTTATTGACGATGAAACACAGAAATTGCATCCAAATTTAATACAAAAGGCACATTGCCGACTTAAGTACAAGAGGATTGACACTCTCACTTTCTTTGATTGAACCTCTCCTGTGAGTCCAGTTTTAGATTCCGATGCTTCACTTCAGGTTTACTGTATACCTTGGCCCTTCTTATTGATGATTAAACATAGAAATTGCATCCGAATTTAATACAAAAGGCACAATGCCGACTTAAGTACAAGAGGACTGACACTCTCCCTTTCTATGATTTGAACCTCTCCTGTAAGTCCAGTTTTAGATTCCGATGCTTCACTTCAGGTTTATTGTATCCCTTGGACCTTCTTAATGATGATGAAACACAGAAATAGCATCCGAATTTAATACAAAAGGCACAATGCCGACTTAAGTACATGAGGACCGACACTCTCGTTTTCAATGATTTGAACCTCTCCTGTGAGCCCAGTTTTAGATTCCGATGCTTCACCTCAGGTTTACTGTATCCCTTGGTCCTTCTTATTGACGATGAAACACAGAAATTTCATCGGAATTTAATACAAAAGGCACAATGCCGACTTAAGTAAAAGAGGACTGACACTCTCACATTCTATGATTTGAACCTCTCCTGTGATTCCAGTTTAGATTCAGATGCTTCACTTCAGGTTTACTGTATACCTTGCACCTTCTTATTGACGATGAAACACAGAAATTGCATCGGAATTAAATTAAAAAGGCACAATGCCGACTTAAGTACAAGAGGACTGACACTCTAACTCTCAATGATTTCAACCTCTCCTGTGAGTCCAGTTTTAGATTCCGATGCTTCACTTCAGGTTTACTGTATACCTTGCACCTTCTTATTGACGATGAAACCCAGAAATTGCATCGGAATTAAATTCAAACGACACAAGGCCGACTAAAGTATAAGAGGACAGACAATCTAACTATCTATGATTACAAAACCTCCTGTGAGTCCAGTTTTAGATTCCGATGCTTCACTTCAGGTTTACCGTACCCCTAGGATTTTCTTATTGACGATGATCACAGAAATTGCATCCGAATTTAAAACAAAAGGCACAATGCCGACTGAAGTACAAGAGGACTGACACTCTCACTTTCTATGATTTGAACCTCTCCTGTGAGTTCAGTTTAAGATTCCGATGCTTCACTTCAGGTTTACTGCATCCATAGGACCTTCATATTGACGATGAAACACAGAAATTGCATCGGAATTTAATACATAAGGCACAATGCCGACTTGAGTACAAGAGGACTAACACTCTCACTTTCTATGATTTGAACCTCTTCTGTGAGTCCAGTTTTAGATTCCGATGCTCCACTTCAGGTTTACTGTATACCTTGCACATTCTTATTGACGATGGAACACAAAAATTGCATCGGAATTAAATTCAAAAGGCACAATGCCGACTTAAGTACAAGAGGACTGACACTCTAACTTTCTATGATTTGAACCTCTCCTGTGAGTCCAGTTTTAGATTCCCCTTGCTTCTCTTCAGGTTTACTGTATCCCTTGGACCATCTTATTGACGATGAAACACAGAAATGGCATCGGAATTAAATTCAAAAGGCACAATGCCGACTTAAGTACAAGAGGACTGACACTCTCACTTTCTATTATTTGAACCTCTCCTGTGATTCCAGTTTTAGATTCCGATGCTTAACTTCAGGTTTACTGTATACTTGGACCTTCTTATTGACGATGAAACACAGAAATTGCATGCGAATTTAATACAAAAGTCACAATGCCGACTCAAGTAAAAGAGGACTGTCATTCTCTCTTTCTATGATTTGAACCACTCCTGTGGGTCCAATATTAGATTCCGATGCTTCACTTAAACTTTACTGTATACCTTGCACCTTCTTATTGACGATGAAACACAGAAATTGCATAGGAATTTAATACAAAAGGCACAATGCCGACTTAGGTACAAGAGGACTGACACTCTCGTTTTCTATGATTTGAACCTCTCCTGTGAGTCCAGTTTTAGATTCCGATGCTTCACTTCAGGTTTACTGTATACCTTCCACCTTCTTATTGACGATGAAACACCGAAATTTCATCGGAATTTAATACAAAAGGTACAATGCCGACTTAAGTAAAAGAGGACTGACGCTCTCACTTTCTATGATTTGAACCTCTCCTGTGTTTCCAATTTAGATTCCGTTGCTTCACTTCAGGTTTTCTGTATACCTTGCACCTTCTTATTGACGATGAAACACAGAAATTGCATCGGAATTAAAGTCAAAAGGCACAATGCCGACTTAAGTACAAGAGGACTGACAATCTAACTCTCTAAGATTTGAACCACTCCTGTGAGTCCAGTTTTAGATTCCGATGCTTCACTTCAGGTTTACTGTATTCCATGGAACTTCTTATTGACGATGAAACACAGAAATTGCACTCGAATTTAATAAAAAAGGAACAATGCCGACTTAAATACTGTAGGACTGACGCTCTCACTTTGTATGATTTGAACCTCTCCTGTGAGTCTAGTTTTAGATTCCGATGCGTCACTTCAGGTGTACTGTATACCGTGCACCGTCTTATTGACGAAGAAACACAGAAATTGCATCGGAATTAAATCCAAAATGCACAATGCCGACTCAAGTACAAGAGGACTGACACTCTCGTTTTCTATGATTTGAACCTCTCCTGTGAGTCCAGTTTTAGATTCCGATGCTTCACTTCAGGATTACTGTATACCTTGCACCTTCTTATTGACGATGAAACACCGAAATTGCATCTGAATTTAATACAAAAGGCACAATGCCGACTTAAGTACAAGAGGACTGACACTCTAACTCTCTACAATTTTAACCTCTCCTGTGAGTCCAATTTTAGATTCCGATGCTTCACTTCTGGTTTACTGTATCCCTAGGACATTCTTATTGACGAAGAAACACAGAAACTGCATCCGAATTTAATACAAAAGGCACAATGCCGACTTAAGTACAAGAGGACTGACACTCTAACTACCTATGATTTGAACCTCTCCTGTGAGCCCAGTTTTAGATTCCGATGCTTCACTTCAGGTTTACTGCATCCCTTGGACCTTCTTATTGACGATGAAACACAGAAATTGCATCCCAATTTAATACAAAAGTCACAATGCCGACTTAAGTAAAAGAGGATTGTCACTCTCTCTTTCTATGATTTGAAACACTCCTGTGAGTCCAGTTTTAGATTCTGATGCTTCACTTCAGGTTTACTGTATACCTTGCACCTTCATATTGACGATGAAACACAGACATTGCATCGGAATTAAATTCAAACGACACAATGCCTACTTAAGAATAAGAAGAAAGACAATCTAACTATCTATGATTTGAACCCCTCCTGTGAGTCCAGTTTTAGATTTCGAAGCTTCACTTCAGGTGTACCGTATCCCTTGGATCTTCTTATTGACGATGATCACAGAAATTGCATCCGAATTTACTACAAAAGGCACATTGCCGACATAAGTACAAGAGGACTGACACTCTCGTTTTCTATGATTTGAACCTCTCCTGTGAGTCCAGTTTTAAATTGCGATGCTTCACTTCAGGTTTACTGTGTACCTTGCACCTTCTTATTGATGATGAAACACAGAAATAGCATCGGAATTAAATTCGAAAGGCACAATGCCGACTTAAGTACAAGAGGACTGACACTCTAACTCTCTATGATTTGAACCACTCCTGTGAGTCCAGTTTTAGATTCCGAAGCTTCACTTCAGGTTTACCGTATCCCTTGGATCTTCTTATTGACGATGATCACAGAAATTGCATCCGAATTAACTACAAGAGGCACAATGCCGACTTAAGTACAAGAGGACTGAAACTCTTGTTTTCTATGATTTGAACCTCTCCTGTGAGTCCAGTTTAGATTCCGATGCTTCACTTCAGGTTTACTGTGTACCTTGCACCTTCTTATTGTCGATGAAACACAGAAATTGCATCCGAATTTAAAACAAAAGGCACAATGCCGACTTAAGTACAAGAGGCCTGACGCTCTCCCTTTCTATGATTTGAACCTCTCCTCTGAGTTGAGTATTAGATTCCGATGCTTCACTTCAACTTTGCTGTATACCTTGCCCCTTCTTGTTGACGATGAAACACAGAAATTGAATCGGAATTTAATACATAAGGCACAATGCCGACTAAAGTACAAGAGGACTGACACTCTCACTTTCTATGATTTGAACCTCTTCTGTGAGTCCAGTTTTAGATTCCGATGCATCACTTCAGGTTTACTGTATACCTTGCACCGTCTTATTGACGATGAAACACAAAAATTGCATCGGAATTGAATTCAAAAGGCACAATGCCGACTTAAGTACAAGAGGACTGACACTCTAACTACCTATGATTTGAACCTCTCCTGTGAGCCCAGTTTTAGATTCCTATGCTTCACTTCAGGTTTACTGTATCCCTTGGACCTTCTTATTGGCGATGAAACACAGAAATTGCACTCGAATTTAATACAAAAGGAACAATGCCGACTTAAATACTATAGGACTGACACTCTCACTTTGTATGATTTGAACCTCTCCTGTGAGCCCAGTTTTAGATTGCGATGCGTCACTTCAGGTGTACTGTATACCTTGCACTGTCTTATTGACGATGAAACACAGAAATTGCATCGGAATTAAATTCAAAAGGCACAATGCCGACTCAAGTACAAGAGGACCGACACTCTAACTTTCTATGATTTGAACCTCTCCTGTGAGTCCAGTTTTAGTTTCCCATGCTTCTCTTCAGGTTTACTGTATCCCTTGGACCTTCTTATTGACGATGAAACACAGAAATTGCATCGGAATTAAATTCAAAAGGTACAATGCCGACTTAAGTACAAGAGGACTGACACTCTCACTTTCAATGATTTGAACATCCCCTGTGAGTCCAGTTTTAGATTCCGATGCTTCACTTCAGGCTTACTGTATCCCTTGGTCCTTCTTATTGACGATGAAACACAGAAATTGCATCCGAATTCAATACAAAAGTCACAATGCCGGCTCAAGTAAAAGAGGACTGTCACTCTCTCTTTCTATGATTTGAACCTCTCCTGTGAGTCGAGTTTTAGATTCCGATGCTTCACTTCAGTTTTACTGTATCCCTTGGACCTTCTTAATGACGATGAAACACAGAAATTGCATCCGAATCTAATACAAAAGGCACAATGCCGCCTTAAGTACAAGAGGTCTGACACTCTCGTATTCTATGATTTGAACCTCTCCTGTGAGTCCAGTTTTAGATTCCGATGCTTCACTTCAGGTTTACTGCATCCCTTGGACCTTCTTATTGACGATGAAACACAGAAATTGCATCCGAATTTAATACAAAAGTCACAATGCCGACTTAAGTAAAAGAGGATTGTCACTCTCTCTTTCTATGATTTGAAACACTCCTGTGAGTCCAGTTTTAGATTCTGATGCTTCACATCAGGTTTACTGTATACCTTGCACCTTCTTATAGACGATTAAACACAGACAATGCATCGGAATTAAATTCAAACGACACAATGCCGACTTCAGAATAAGAAGACAGACAATCTAACTATCTATGATTTGAACCCCTCCTGTGAGTCCAGTTTTAGATTTCGAAGCTTCACTTCAAGTTTACTGTATCCCTTGGATCTTCTTATTGACGATGATCACAGAAATTGCATCCGAATTTACTACAAAAGGCACAATGCCGACTTAAGTACAAGAGGACTGACACTCTCGTTTTCAATGATTTGAACCTCTCCTGTGAGTCCAGTTTTAGATTGCGATGCTTCACTTCAGGTTTACTGTGTACCTTGCACCTTCTTATTGACGATGAAACACAGAAATAGCATCGGAATTAAATTCGAAAGGCACAATGCCGGTTTAAGTACAAGAGGACTGACACTCTAACTCTCTATGATTTGAACCACTCCTGTGAGTCCAGTTTTAGATTCCGATGCTTCACTTCCGGTTTTACTTTTTACCTAGCTCCTTCTTATTGACGATGAAACACATAAATTGCTTCGGAATTAAATTCAAACGACACAAGGCCGACTTAAGTATAAGAGGACAGACAATCGAACCATCTATGATTTGAACCCCTCCTGTGAGTCCAGTTTTAGATTCCGAAGCTTCACTTCAGGTTTACCGTATCCCTTGGATCTTCTTATTGACGATGTTCACAGAATTGCATCCGAATTTAAAACAAAAGGCACAACGCCGACTTAAGTACAAGAGGCCTGACACTCTCCCTTTCTATGATTTGAACCTCTCCTGTGAGTTCAGTATTAGATTCCGATGCTTCACTTCCACTTTACTGTATACCTTGCACCTTCTTGTTGACGATGAAACACAGAAAGTGAATCGGAATTTAATACATAAGGCACAATGCCGACTAAAGTCCAAGAGGACTGACACTCTCACTTTCTATGATTTGAACCTCTTCTGTGAGTCCACTTTTAGATTCCGATGCTTCACTTCAGGTTTACTGTATACCTTGGACCTTCTTATTGACGATGAAACACAGAAATTGCACTCGAATTTAATACAAAAGGAACAATGCCGACTTAAATACTATAGGACTGACACTCTCACTTTGTATGATTTGAACCTCTCCTGTGAGTCCAGTTTTAGATTCCCATGCTTCTCTTCAGGTTTACTGTATACCTTGGACCTTCTTATTGACGATGAAACACAGAAATTGCATCGGAATTAAATTCAAAAGGTACAATGCCGACGTAAGTACAAGAGGACTGACACTCTCACTTTCAATGATTTGAACATCCCCTGTGAGTCCAGTTTTAGATTCCGATGCTTCACTTCAGGTTTACTGTATCCCTTGCACCTTCTTATTGTCGATGGAACACAGAAATTGCATCCGAATTCAATACAAAAGTCACAATGCCGGCTCAAGTAAAAGAGGACTGTCACTCTCTCTTTCTATCATTTGAACCTCTCCTGTGAGTCGAGTTTTAGATTCCGATGCTTCACTTAAGTTTTACTGTATCCCTTGGACCTTCTTAATGACGATGAAACACAGAAATTGCATCCGAATTTAATACAAAATGCACATTGCCGACTTAAGTACAAGAGGTTTGACACTCTCACTTTCCATGATTTGAACCTCTCCTGTGAGTAAAGTTTTAGATTCCGATGCTTCACTTCAGGTTTACTGTATACCTTGCACCTTTGTATTGATGATGAAACACTGAAATTGCATCCGAATTTAATACAAAAGGCACAATGCCGACTTAAGTACAAGAGGACTGACACTCTCCCTTTCTATGATTTGAACCTCTCCTGTGAGTCCAGTTTTAGATTCCGATGCTTCACTTCAGGTTTACTGTATCCCTTGGACCTTCTTAATGACGATGAAACACAGAAATTGCATCCGAATTTAATACAAAAGGCACAATGCCGACTTAAGTACAAGAGGACTGACACTCTCGTTTTCTATGATTTGAACCTCTCCTGTGAGTCCAGTTTAGATTCCGATGCTTAACATCAGGTTTACTGCTTCCCTGGGACCTTCTTATTGACGATGAAACACAGAAATTGCATCCGAATTTAATACAAAAGTCACAATGACGACTTAAGTAAAAGAGGACTGTCACTCTCTCTTTCTATGATTTTAAACACTCCTGCGAGTCCAGTTTTAGATTCCGATGCTTCACTTCAGGTTTACTGTATACCTTGCACCTTCTTATTGACTATGAAACACAGAAATTGCATCCGAATTTAATACAAAAGGCACTATGCCGACTTAAGTACAAGATTACTGACACTCTCCCTTTCTATGATTAGAACCTCTCCTGTGAGTCCAGTTTTAGATTCCGATGCTTCACTTCAGGTTTACTGTATCCCTTGGACCTTCTTAATGACGATGAAACACAGAAATTGCATCCGAATTTAATACAAAAGGCACAATACCGACTTAAGTACAAGAGGACCGACACTCTCGTTTTCTATGATTTGAACCTCTCCTGTGAGTATAGTTTCAGATGCTGATGCTTCACTTCAGGTTTACTGTATACCTTGCACCGTCTTATTGACGATGAAACACAAAATTTGAATCGGAATTAAATTCAAAAGGCACAATGCCGACTTAAGTACAAGAGGACTGACACTCTAACTTTCTATGATTTGAACCTCTCCTGTGAGTCCAGTTTTAGATTCCTATGCTTCACTTCAGGTTTACTGTATCCCTTGGACCTTCTTATTGACGATGAAACACAGAAATTGCACTCGAATTTAATACAAAAGGAACAATGCCGACTTAAATGCTATAGGACTGTCACTCTCACTTTCTATGATTTGCACATCTCCTGTGAGTCCAGTTTTAGATTCCGATGCTTCACTTCAGGTGTACTGTATACCTTGCACCGTCTTATTGACGATGAAACACAGAAATTGCATCGGAATTAAATTCAAAAGGCACAATGCCGACTTAAGTACAAGAGGACTGACACTCTAACTTTCTATGACGTGAACCTCTCCTGTGAGTCCAGTTTTAGATTCACATTCTTCTCCTCAGGTTTACTGTATCCCTTGGACCTTCTTATTGACGATGAAACACAGAAATTGCATCGGAATTAAATTCAAAAGGCACAATGCAGACATAAGTACAAGAGGACTGACACTCTCGTTTTCTATGATTTGAAACTCTCCTGTGAGTCCAGTTTCAGATTCTGATGCTTCACTTCAGGTTTACTGTATACCTTGCACCTTCTTATTGACGATGAAACACAGAAATTGCATCCGAATTCAATACAAAAGTCACAATGCCGGCTCAAGTAAAAGAGGACTGTCACTCTCTCTTTCTATGATTTGAACCTCTCCTGTGAGTCGAGTTTTAGATTCCGATGCTTCACTTCAGTTTTACTGTATCCCTTGGACCTTCTTAAAGACGATGAAACACAGAAATTGCATCCGAATTTAATACAAAAGGCACAATGCCGACTTAAGTACAAGAGGTCTGACACTCTCGTATTCTATGATTTGAACCTCTCCTGTGAGTCCAGTTTTAGATTCCGATGCTTCACTTCAGGTTTACTGCATCCCTTGGACCTTCTTATTGACGATGAAACACAGAAATTGCATCCGAATTTAATACAAAAGTCACAATGCCGACTTAAGTAAAAGAGGATTGTCACTCTCTCTTTCTATGATTTGAAACACTCCTGTGAGTCCAGTTTTAGATTCCGATGCTTCACTTCAGGTTTACTTTTTACCTAGCTCCTTCTTATTGACGATGAAACACATAAATTGCATCGGAATTAAATTCAAACGACACAATGCCGACTTAAGTATAAGAGGACAGACAATCGAACCATCTATGATTTGAACACCTCCTGTGAGTCCAGTTTTAGATTCCGAAGCTTCACTTCAGGTTTACCGTATCCCTTGGATCTTCTTATTGACGATGTTCACAGAAATTGCATCCGAATTTAAAACAAAAGGCACAATGCCGACTTAAGTACAAGAGGCCTGACACTCTCCCTTTCTATGATTTGAACCTCTCCTGTGAGTTCAGTATTAGATTCCGATGCTTCACTTCCACTTTACTGTATACCTTGCACCTTCTTGTTGACGATGAAACACAGAAAGTGAATCGGAATTTAATACATAAGGCACAATGCCGACTAAAGTACAAGAGGACTGACACTCTTACTTTCTATGATTTGAACCTCTTCTGTGAGTCCAGTTTTAGATTCCGATGCTTCACTTCAGGTTTACTGTATACCTTGCACCGTCTTATTGACGATGAAACACAAAAATTGCATCGGAATTGAATTCAAAAGGCACAATGCTGACTTAAGTACAAGAGGACTGACACTCTAACTTACTATGATTTGAACCTCTCCTGTAAGCCCAGTTTTAGATTCCTATGCTTCACTTCAGGTTTACTGTATCCCTTGGACCTTCTTATTGACGATGAAACACAGAAATTGCACTCGAATTTAATACAAAAGGAACAATGCCGACTTAAATACTATAGGACTGACACTCTCACTTTGTATGATTTGAACCTCTCCTGTGAGTCCAGTTTTAGATTCCCATGCTTCTCTTCAGGTTTACTGTATCCCTTGGACCTTCCTATTGTCGATGAAACACAGAAATTGCATCCGAATTCAATACAAAAGTCACAATGCCGGCTCATGTAAAAGAGGACTGTCACTCTCTCTTTCTATCATTTGAACCTCTCCTGTGAGTCGAGTTTTAGATTCCGATGCTTCACTTAAGTTTTACTGTATCCCTTGGAACTTCTTAATGACGATGAAACACAGAAATTGCATCCGAATTTAATACAAAATGCACATTGCCGACTTAAGTACAAGAGGTTTGACACTCTCACTTTCTATGATTTGAACCTCTCCTGTGTGTCCAGTTTTAGATTCCGATGCTTCACTTCAGGTTTACTGTATACCTTGCACCTTTGTATTGATGATGAAACACTGAAATTGCATCCGAATTTAATACAAAAGGCACAATGCCGACTTAAGTACAAGAGGACTGACACTCTCCCTTTCTATGATTTGAACCTCTCCTGTGAGTCCAGTTTTAGATTCCGATGCTTCACTTCATGTTTACTGTATCCCTTGGACCTTCTTAATGACGATGAAACACAGAAATTGCATCCGAATTTAATACAAAAGGCACAATGCCGACTTAAGTACAAGAGGACTGACACTCTCGTTTTCTATGATTTGAACCTCTCCTGTGAGTCCAGTTTAGATTCCGATGCTTAACATCAGGTTTACTGCTTCCCTGGGACCTTCTTATTGACGATGAAACACAGAAATTGCATCCGAATTTAATACAAAAGTCACAATGACGACTTAAGTAAAAGAGGACTGTCACTCTCTCTTTCTATGATTTTAGACACTCCTGCGAGTCCAGTTTTAGATTCCGATGCTTCACTTCAGGTTTACTGTATACCTTGCACCTTCTTATTGACTATGAAACACAGAAATTGCATCCGAATTTAATACAAAAGGCACTATGCCGACTTAAGTACAAGAGGACTGACACTCTCCCTTTCTATGATTAGAACCTCTCCTGTGAGTCCAGTTTTAGATTCCGATGCTTCACTTCAGGTTTACTGTATCCCTTGGACCTTCTTAATGACGATGAAACACAGAAATTGCATCCGAATTTAATACAAAAGGCACAATACCGACTTAAGTACAAGAGGACTGACACTCTCGTTTTCTATGATTTGAACCTCTCCTGTGAGTATAGTTTCAGATGCTGATGCTTCACTTCAGGTTTACTGTATACCTTGCACCGTCTTATTGACGATGAAACACAAAATTTGAATCGGAATTAATTTCAAAAGGCACAATGCCGACTTAAGTACAAGAGGACTGACACTCTAACTTTCTATGATTTGAACCTCTCCTGTGAATCCAGTTTTAGATTCCTATGCTTCACTTCAGGTTTACTGTATCCCTTGGACCTTCTTATTGACGATGAAACACAGAAATTGCACTCGAATTTAATACAAAAGGAACAATGCCGACTTAAATGCTATAGGACTGTCACTCTCACTTTCTATGATTTGCACATCTCCTGTGAGTCCAGTTTTAGATTCCGATGCTTCACTTCAGGTGTACTGTATACCTTGCACCGTCTTATTGACGATGAAACACAGAAATTGCATCGGAATTAAATTCAAAAGGCACAATGCCGACTTAAGTACAAGAGGACTGACACTCTAACTTTCTATGATTTGAACCTCTCCTGTGAGTCCAGTTTTAGATTCACATTCTTCTCCTCAGGTTTACTGTATCCCTTGGACCTTCTTATTGACGATGAAACACAGAAATTGCATCGGAATTAAATTCAAAAGGCACATTGCAGACTTAAGTACAAGAGGACTGACACTCTCGTTTTCTATGATTTGAAACTCTCCTGTGAGTCCAGTTTCAGATTCTGATGCTTCACTTCAGGTTTACTGTATACTTTGCACCTTCTTATTGACGATGAAACACAGAAATTGCATCCGAATTCAATACAAAAGTCACAATGCCGGCTCAAGTAAAAGAGGACTGTCACTCTCTCTTTCTATGATTTGAACCTCTCCTGTGAGTCGAGTTTTAGATTCCGATGCTTCACTTCAGTTTTACTGTATCCCTTGGACCTTCTTAATGACGATGAAACACAGAAATTGCATCCGAATTTAATACAAAAGGCACAATGCCGACTTAAGTACAAGAGGTCTGACACTCTCGTATTCTATGATTTGAACCTCTCCTGTGAGTCCAGTTTTAGATTCCGATGCTTCACTTCAGGTTTACTGCATCCCTTGGACCTTCTTATTGACGATGAAACACAGAAATTGCATCCGAATTTAATACAAAAGTCACAATGCCGACTTAAGTAAAAGAGGATTGTCACTCTCTCTTTCTATGATTTGAAACACTCCTGTGAGTCCAGTTTTAGATTCCGATGATTCACTTCAGGTTTACTTTTTACCTAGCTCCTTCTTATTGACGATGAAACACATAAATTGCATCGGAATTAAATTCAAACGACACAATGCCGACTTAAGTATAAGAGGACAGACAATCGAACCATCTATGATTTGAACACCTCCTGTGAGTCCAGTTTTAGATTCCGAAGCTTCACTTCAGGTTTACCGTATCCCTTGGATCTTCTTATTGACGATGTTCACAGAAATTGCATCCGAATTTAAAACAAAAGGCACAATGCCGACTTAAGTCCAAGAGGCCTGACACTCTCCCTTTCTATGATTTGAACCTCTCCTGTGAGTTCAGTATTAGATTCCGATGCTTCACTTCCACTTTACTGTATACCTTGCACCTTCTTGTTGACGATGAAACACAGAAAGTGAATCGGAATTTAATACATAAGGCACAATGCCGACTAAAGTACAAGAGGACTGACACTCTTACTTTCTATGATTTGAACCTCTTCTGTGAGTCCAGTTTTAGATTCCGATGCTTCACTTCAGGTTTACTGTATACCTTGCACCGTCTTATTGACGATGAAACACAAAAATTGCATCGGAATTGAATTCAAAAGGCACAATGCTGACTTAAGTACAAGAGGACTGACACTCTAACTTTCTATGATTTGAACCTCTCCTGTAAGCCCAGTTTTAGATTCCTATGCTTCACTTCAGGTTTACTGTATCCCTTGGACCTTCTTATTGACGATGAAACACAGAAATTGCACTCGAATTTAATACAAAAGGAACAATGCCGACTTAAATACTATAGGACTGACACTCTCACTTTGTATGATTTGAACCTCTCCTGTGAGTCCAGTTTTAGATTCCCATGCTTCTCTTCAGGTTTACTGTATCCCTTGGACCTTCTTATTGACGATGAAGCACAGAAATTGCATCGGAAATAAATTCAAAAGGTACAATGCCGACTTAAGTACAAGAGGACTGACACTCTCACTTTCAATGATTTGAACATCCCCTGTGAGTCCAGTTTTAGATTCCGATGCTTCACTTCAGGTTTACTGTATCCCTTGGACCTTCTTATTGTCGATGAAACACAGAAATTGCAATTGAATTCAATACAAAAGTCACAATGCCGGCTCATGTAAAAGAGGACTGTCACTCTCTCTTTCTATCATTTGAACCTCTCCTGTGAGTCGAGTTTTAGATTCCGATGCTTCACTTAAGTTTTACTGTATCCCTTGGACCTTCTTAATGACGATGAAACACAGAAATTGCATCCGAATTTAATACAAAATGCACATTGCCGACTTAAGTACAAGAGGTTTGACACTCTCACTTTCTATGATTTGAACCTCTCCTGTGAGTCCAGTTTTAGATTCCGATGCTTCACTTCAGGTTTACTGTATACCTTGCACCTTTGTATTGATGATGAAACACTGAAATTGCATCCGAATTTAATACAAAAGGCACAATGCCGACTTAAGAACAAGAGGACTGACACTCTCCCTTTCTATGATTTGAACCTCTCCTGTGAGTCCAGTTTTAGATTCCGATGCTTCACTTCAGGTTTACTGTATCCCTTGGACCTTCTTAATGACGATGAAACACAGAAATTGCATCCGAATTTAATACAAAATGCACAATGCCGACTTAAGTACAAGAGGACTGACACTCTCGTTTTCTATGATTTGAACCTCTCCTGTGAGTCCAGTTTAGATTCCGATGCTTAACATCAGGTTTACTGCTTCCCTGAGACCTTCTTATTGACGATGAAACACAGAAATTGCATCCGAATTTAATACAAAAGTCACAATGACGACTTAAGTAAAAGAGGACTGTCACTCTCTCTGTCTATGATTTTAAACACTCCTGCGAGTCCAGTTTTAGATTCCGATGCTTCACTTCAGGTTTACTGTATACCTTGCACCTTCTTATTGACTATGAAACACAGAAATTGCATCCGAATTTAATACAAAAGGCACTATGCCGACTTAAGTACAAGAGGACTGACACTCTCCCTTTCTATGATTAGAACCTCTCCTGTGAGTCCAGTTTTACATTCCGATGCTTCACTTCAGGTTTACTGTATCCCTTGGACCTTCTTAATGACGATGAAACATAGAAATTGCATCCGAATTTAATACAAAAGGCACAATACCGACTTAAGTACAAGAGGACTGACACTCTCGTTTTCTATGATTTGAACCTCTCCTGTGAGTATAGTTTCAGATGCTGATGCTTCACTTCAGGTTTACTGTATACCTTGCACCGTCTTATTGACGATGAAACACAAAATTTGAATCGGAATTAAATTCAAAAGGCACAATGCCGACTTAAGTACAAGAGGACTGACACTCTAACTTTCTATGATTTGAACCTCTCCTGTGAGTCCAGTTTTAGATTCCTATGCTTCACTTCAGGTTTACTGTATCCCTTGGACCTTCTTATTGACGATGAAACACAGAAATTGCACTCGAATTTAATACAAAAGGAACAATGCCGACTTAAATGCTATAGGACTGTCACTCTCACTTTCTATGATTTGCACATCTCCTGTGAGTCCAGTTTTAGATTCCGATGCTTCACTTCAGGTGTACTGTATACCTTGCACCATCTTATTGACGATGAAACACAGAAATTGCATCGGAATTAAATTCAAAAGGCACAATGCCGACTTAAGTACAAGAGGACTGACACTCTAACTTTCTATGATTTGAACCTCTCCTGTGAGTCCAGTTTTAGATTCACATTCGTCTCCTCAGGTTTACTGTATCCCTTGGACCTTCTTATTGACGATGAAACACAGAAATTGCATCGGAATTAAATTCAAAAGGCACATTGCAGACTTAAGTACAAGAGGACTGACACTCTCACTTTCTATGATTTGAACCTCTCCTGTGAGTCCAGTTTTAGATTCCGATGCTTCACTTCAGGTTTACTGTATACTTGGACCTTCTTATTGACGATGAAACACAGAAATGGCATCGGAATTTAATACAAAAGTCACAATGTCGACTCAAGTAAAAGAGGACAGTCACTCTCTCTTTCTATGATTTGAACCTCTCCTGTGAGTCCAGTTTTAGATTCCGATGCTTCACTTCAGGTTTACTGTATTCCTTGGATCGTCTTAATGACGATGAAACACAGAAATTGCATCTAATTTAATACAAAAGGCACAATGCCGATTTAAGTACAAGAGGACTGACACTCTCGTTTTCTATGATTTGAAACTCTCCTGTGAGTCCAGTTTCAGATTCTGATGCTTCACTTCAGGTTTACTGTATACCTTGCACCTTCTTATTGACGATGAGACACCGAAATTGCATCTGAATTTAACACAAAAGGCACAATGCCGCCTTAAGTACAAGAGGACTGACACTCTAACTCTCTTCAATTTTAACCTCTCCTGTGAGTCCAATTTTAGATTCCGATGCTTCACTTCTGGTTCACTGTATATCTTGCACCTTCTTATTGACGATGAAACACAGAAATTGCATCGGAATTAAATTCAAACGACACAATGCAGACTTAAGTATAAGAGGACAGACAATCTAACTATCTATGATTTGAACCCCTCCTGTGAGTCCAGTTTTAGTTTCCGAAGCTTCACTTCAGGTTTACCGTATCCCTTGGATCTTCTTATTGATGATGATCACAGAAATTGCATCCGAATTTACTACAAAAGGCACAATGCCGACTTAAGTACAAGAGGACTGACAATCTCGTTTTCTATGATTTGAACCTCTCCTGTGAGTCCAGTTTAAGATTCCGATGTTTTACTTCATGTTTACTGTATCCCTTGCACCTTCTTATTGACGATGAAACACAGAAATTGCATCGGAATTAAATTCAAAAGGCACAATGCCGACTTAAGTACAAGAGGACTGACACACTAGCTCTCTATGATTTGAACCTCTCCTGTGAGTTCAGTTTTAGATTCTGTTGCTTCACTTCAGGTTTACTGTATCCCTTGGACCTTCTTATTGACGATGAAACACAGAAATTGCATCCGAATTTAATACAAAAGTCACAATGCCGACATAAGTAAAAGAGGACTGTCACTCTCTCTTTCTATGATTAGAACCACTCCTGTGGGTCCAGCATCAGATTCCGATGCTTCACTTCAACTTTACTGTATACCTTGCACCTTCTTATTGACGATGAAACACAGAAATTGAATAGGAATTTAATACAAAAGGCACAATGCCGACTTAAAAACAAGAGGACTGACACTCTCACTTTCTATGATTTGAACCTCTTCTGTGAGTCCAGTTTTAGATTCCGATGCTTCACTTCATGTTTACTGTATCCCTTGGACCTTCTTAATGACGATGAAACACAGAAATTGCATCCGAATTTAATACAAAAGGCACATTGCCGACTTAAGTACAAGAGGATTGACACTCTCACTTTCTATGATTTGAACCTCTCCTGTGAGTCCAGTTTTAGATTCCGATGCTTCACTTCAGGTTTACTGTATACCTTGCACCTTCTTATTGATGATGAAACACAGATATTGCATCCGAATTTAATACAAAAGGCACAATGCCGACTTAAGTACAAGAGGACTGACACTCTCCCTTTCTATTATTTGAACCTCTCCTGTGACTCCAGTTTTAGATTCCGATGCTTCACTTCAGGTTTACTCTATCCCTTGGACCTTCTTAATGACGATGATACACAGAAATTGCATCCGAATTTAATACAAAAGGCACAATGCCGACTTAAGTACAAGAGGACTGACACTCTCGTTTTCTATGATTTGAAACGCTCCTGTGAGTCCAGTTTTAGATTCCGATGCTTCACTTCAGGTTTACTGTGTACCTTGCACCTTCTTATTGACGATGAAACACAGAAATTGCATCCGAATTTAAAACAAAAGACACAATGCCGACTTAAGTACAAGAGGCCTGACACTCTCCCTTTCTATGATTTGAACGTCTCCTGTGAGTTCAGTATTAGATTCCGATGCTTCACTTCAACTTTACTGTATACCTTGCACCTTCTTATTGACGATGAAACACAGAAATTGCATCGGAAATAAATTCAAAAGGCACAATGCAGACTCAAGTACAAGAGGAGTGACACTCTAACTTTCTATGATTTGAGCCTATCTTGTGAGTCCAGTTTTAGATTCCCATGCTTCTCTTCAGGTTTACTGTATCCCTTGGACCTTCTTATTGACGACGAAACACAGAAATTGCATCGGAATTAAATTCAAAAGGTACAATGCCGACTTAAGTACAAGAGGACTGACACTCTCACTTTCTATGATTTGAACCTCCCCTGTGAGTCCAGTTTTAGATTCCGATGCTTCACTTCAGGTTTACTGTATCCCTTGGACCTTCTTATTGACGATGAAACACAGAAATTGCATCCGAATTTAATACAAAAGTCACAATGCCGACTCAAGTAAAAGAGGACTGTCACTCTCTCTTTCTATGATTTGAACCTCTCCTGTGAGTCGAGTATTAAATTCCGATGCTTCACGTAAGTTTTACTGTATCCCTTGGACCTTCTTAATGACGATGAAACACAGAAATTGCATTCGAATTTAATACAAAAGGTACATTGCCGACTTAAGTACAAGAGGATTGACACTCTCACTTTCTATGATTTGAACCTGTCCTGTGAGTCCAGTTTTAGATTCCGATGGTTCACTTCAGTTTTACTGTATACCTTGCACCTTCTTATTGATGATGAAACACAGAAATTGCATCCGAATTTAATACAAAAGGCACAATGCCGACTTAAGTACAAGAGGACTGACACTCTCCCTTTCTATGATTTGAACCTCTCCTGTGAGTCTAGTTTTAGATTCCGATGCTTCACTTCAGGTTTACTGTATCCCTTGGACCTTCTTATTGACGATGAAACACAGAAATTGCATCCGAATTTAATACAAAAGGCACAATGCCGACTTAAGTACAAGAGGACTGACACTCTCGTTTTCTATGATTTGAACCTCTCCTGTGAGTCCAGTTTTAGATTCCGATGCTTAACTTCAGGTTTACTGCATTCCTGGGACCTTCTTATTGACGATGAAACACAGAAATTGCATCCGATTTAATACAAAAGTCGCAATGCCGACTTAAGTAAAAGAGGACTGTCACTCTCTCTTTCTATGATTTGAAACACTCCTGTGAGTCCAGTTTTAGATTCCGATGCTTCACTTCAGGTTTACTGTATACCTTGCACCTTCTTATTGACGATGAAACACAGAAATTGCATCGGAATTTAATACATAAGGCACAATGCCGACTTGAGTACAAGAGGACTGACACTCTCACTTTCTATGATTTGAACCTCTTCTGTGAGTCCAGTTTTAGATTCCGATGCTTCACTTCAGGTTTACTGTATACCTTGCAACGTCTTATTGACGATGAAACACAAAAATTGCATCGGAATTATTTTCAAAAGGCACAATGCCGCCTTAAGTACAAGAGGACTGACACTCTCGTTTACTATGATTTGAACCTCTCCTGTGAGTATAGTTTCAGATTCTGATGCTTCACTTCTGGTTTACTGTATACCTTGCACCGTCTTATTGACAATGATACACAAAAATTGCATCGGAATTAAATTCAAAAGGCACAATGCCGACTTAAGTACAAGAGGACTGACACTCTAACTTTCTATGATTTGAACCTCTCCTGTGAGTCCACTGTTAGATTCCTATGCTTCACTTCAGGTTTACTGCATCCCTTGGACCCTGTTATTGACGATGAAACACAGAAATTGCACTCGAATTTAATACAAAAGGAAGATTGCCGACTTAAACGCTATAGGACTGACACTCTCACTTTCTATGATTTGCACCTCTCCTGTGAGTCCAGTTTTAGATTCCGATGCTTTACTTCAGGTGTACTGTATTCCTTGCACCGTCCTATTGACGATGAAACACAGAAATTGCATCAGAATTAAATTCAAAAGGCACAATGCCGACTTAAGTACAAGAGGACTGACACTCTAACTTTCTATGATTTGAACCTCTCCTGTGAGTCCAGTTTTAGATTCCCATGCTTCTCCTCAGGTTTACTGTATCCCTTGGACCTTCTTATTGACGATGAAACACAGAAATTGCATCGGAATTAAATTCAAGAGGCACAATGCCGACTTAAGTACAAGAGGACTGTCACTCTCACTTTCTATGATTTGAACCTCTCCTGTGAGTCCAGTTTTAGATTCCGATGCTTCACTTCAGGTTTACTGTATACTTTGACCTTCTTATTGACGATGAAACACAGAAATTGCATCAGAATTTATTACAAAAGTCACAATGCCGACTCAAGTAAAAGAGGACTGTCACTCTCTCTTTCTATGATTTGAACCTCTCCTGTGAGTCCAGTTTTAGATTCCGATGCTTCACTTCAGGTTTACTGTATACCTTGCACCTTTGTATTCATGATGAAACACAGAAATTGCATCCGAATTTAATACAAAAGGCACAATGCCGACTTAAGTACAAGAGGACTGACACTCTCCCTTTCTATGATTTGAACCTCTCCTGTGAGGCCAGTTTTAGATTCCGATGCTTCACTTCAGGTTTACTGTATCCCTTGGACCTTCTTAATGACGATGAAACACAGAAAATGCATCCGAATTTAATACAAAAGGCACAATGCCGACTTAAGTACAAGAGGACTGACACTCTCGTTTTCTATGATTTGAACCTCTCCTGTGAGTCCAGTTTAGATTCCGATGCTTAACATCAGGTTTACTGCTTCCCTGGGACCTTCTTATTGACGATGAAACACAGAAATTGCATCCGAATTTAATACAAAAGTCACAATGACGACTTAAGTAAAAGAGGACTGTCACTCTCTCTTTCTATGATTTTAAACACTCCTGCGAGTACAGTTTTACATTCCGATGCTTCACTTCAGGTTTACTGTATACCTTGCACCTTCTTATTGACTATGAAACACAGAAATTGCATCCGAATTTAATACAAAAGGCACTATGCCGACTTAAGTACAAGAGGACTGACACTCTCCCTTTCTATGATTAGAACCTCTCCTGTGAGTCCAGTTATAGATTCCGATGGTTCACTTCAGGTTTACTGTATCCCTTGGACCTTCTTAATGACGATGAAACACAGAAATTGCATCCGAATTTAATACAAAAGGCACAATACCGACTTAAGTACAAGAGGACTGACACTCTCGTTTTCTATGATTTGAACCTCTCCTGTGAGTATAGTTTCAGATGCTGATGCTTCACTTCAGGTTTACTGTATACCTTGCACCGTCTTATTGACGATGAAACACAAATTTTGAATCGGAATTAATTTCAAAAGGCACAATGCCGACTTAAGTACAAGAGGACTGACACTCTAACTTTCTATGATTTGAACCTCTCCTGTGAGTCCAGTTTTAGATTCCTATGCTTCACTTCAGGTTTACTGTATCCCTTGGACCTTCTTATTGACGATGAAACACAGAAATTGCATCGGAATTAAATTCAAAAGGCACAATGCAGACTTAAGTACAAGAGGACTGACACTCTCACTTTCTATGATTTGAACCTTTCCTGTGAGTCCAGTTGTAGATTCCGATGCTTCACTTCAGGTTTACTGTATACTTGGACCTTCCTACTGACGATGAAACACAGAAATGGCATCGGAATTTAATACAAAAGTCACAATGTCGACTACAGTAAAAGACGACAGTCACTCTCTCTTTCTATGATTTGAACCTCTCCTGTGAGTCCAGTTTTAGATTCCGATGCTTCACTTCAGGTGTACTGTATACCTTGCACCGTCTTATTGACGATGAAACACAGAAATTGCATCGGAATTAAATTCAAAAGGCACAATGCCGACTTAAGTACAAGAGGACTGACACTCTAACTTTCTATGATTTGAACCTCTAATGTGAGTCCAGTTTTAGATTCACATTCTTCTCCTCAGGTTTACTGTATCCCTTGGACCTTCTTATTGACGATGAAACACAGAAATTGCATCGGAATTAAATTGAAAAGGCACATTGCAGACTTAAGTACAAGAGGACTGACACTCTCACTTTCTATGATTTGAACCTCTCCTGTGAGTCCAGTTTTAGATTCCGATGCTTCACTTCAGGTTTACTGTATACTTGGACCTTCTTATTGACGATGAAACACAGAAATGGCATCGGAATTTAATACAAAAGTCACAATGTCGACTCAAGTAAAAGAGGACAGTCACTCTCTATTTCTATGATTTGAACCTCTCCTGTGAGTCCAGTTTTAGATTCCGATGCTTCACTTCAGGTTTACTGTATTCCTTGGATCTTCTTAATGACGATGAAACACAGAAATTGCATCTAATTTAATACAAAAGGCACAATGCCGACTTAAGTACAAGAGGACTGACACTCTCGTTTTCTATGATTTGAAACTCTCCTGTGACTCCAGTTTCAGATTCTGATGCTTCACTTCAGGTTTACTGTATACCTTGCACCTTCTTATTGACGATGAGACACCGAAATTGCATCTGAATTTAACACAAGAGGCACAATGCCGCCTTAAGTACAAGAGGACTGACACTCTAACTCTCTTCAATTTTAACCTCTCCTGTGAGTCCAATTTTAGATTCCGATGCTTCACTTCTGGTTCACTGTATATCTTGCACCTTCTTATTGACGATGAAACACAGAAATTGCATCGGAATTAAATTCAAACGACACAATGCAGACTTAAGTATAAGAGGACAGACAATCTAACTATCTATGATTTGAACCCCTCCTGTGAGTCCAGTTTTAGTTTCCGAAGCTTCACTTCAGGTTTACCGTATCCCTTGGATCTTCTTATTGATGATGATCACAGAAATTGCATCCGAATTTACTACAAAAGGCACAATGCCGACTTAAGTACAAGAGGACTGACAATCTCGTTTTCTATGATTTGAACCTCTCCTGTGAGTCCAGTTTAAGATTCCGATGTTTTACTTCATGTTTACTGTATCCCTTGCACCTTCTTATTGACGATGAAACACAGGAATTGCATCGGAATTAAATTCAAAATTCACAATGCCGACTTAAGTACAAGAGGACTGACACACTAGCTCTCTATGATTTGAACCTCTCCTGTGAGTTCAGTTTTAGATTCTGTTGCTTCACTTCAGGTTTACTGTATCCCTTGGACCTTCTTATTGACGATGAAACACAGAAATTGCATCCGAATTTAATACAAAAGTCACAATGCCGACATAAGTAAAAGAGGACTGTCACTCTCTCTTTCTATGATTAGAACCACTCCTGTGGGTCCAGTATCAGATTCCGATGCTTCACTTCAACTTTACTGTATACCTTGCACCTTCTTATTGACGATGAAACACAGAAATTGAATAGGAATTTAATACAAATGGCACAATGCCGACTTAAGTACAAGAGGACTGACACTCTCACTTTCTATGATTTGAACCACTTCTGTGAGTCCAGTTTTAGATTCCGATGCTTCACTTCATGTTTACTGTATCCCTTGGACCTTCTTAATGACGATGAAACACAGAAATTGCATCCGAATTTAATACAAAAGGCACATTGCCGACTTAAGTACAAGAGGATTGACACTCTCACTTTCTATGATTTGAACCTCTCCTGTGAGTCCAGTTTTAGATTCCGATGCTTCACTTCAGGTTTACTGTATACCTTGCACCTTCTTATTGATGATGAAACACAGATATTGCATCCGAATTTAATACAAAAGGCACAATGCCGACTTAAGTACAAGAGGACTGACACTCTCCCTTTCTATTATTTGAACCTCTCCTGTGACTCCAGTTTTAGATTCCGATGCTTCACTTCAGGTTTACTGTATCCCTTGGACCTTCTTAATGACGATGATACACAGAAATTGCATCCGAATTTAATACAAAAGGCACAATGCCGACTTAAGTACAAGAGGACTGACACTCTCGTTTTCTATGATTTGAGACGCTCCTGTGAGTCCAGTTTTAGATTCCGATGCTTCACTTCAGGTTTACTGTGTACCTTGCACCTTCTTATTGACGATGAAACACAGAAATTGCATCCGAATTTAAAACAAAAGACACAATGCCGACTTAAGTACAAGAGGCCTGACACTCTCCCTTTCTATGATTTGAACCTCTCCTGTGAGTTCAGTATTAGATTCCGATGCTTCACTTCAACTTTACTGTATACCTTGCACCTTCTTATTGACGATGAAACACAGAAATTGCATCGGAAATAAATTCAAACGGCACAATGCCGACTCAAGTACAAGAGGAGTGACACTCTAACTTTCTATGATTTGAACCTCTCTTGTGAGTCCAGTTTTAGATTCCCATGCTTCTCTTCAGGTTTACTGTATCCCTTGGACCTTCTTATTGACGACGAAACACAGAAATTGCATCGGAATTAAATTCAAAGGGTACAATGCCGACTTAAGTACAAGAGGACTGACACTCTCACTTTCTATGATTTGAACCTCCCCTGTGAGTCCAGTTTTAGATTCCGATGCTTCACTTCAGGTTTACTGTATCCCTTGGACCTTCTTATTGACGATGAAACACAGAAATTGCATCCGAATTTAATACAAAAGTCACAATGCCGACTCAAGTAAAAGAGGACTGTCACTCTCTCTTTCTATGATTTGAACCTCTCCTGTGAGTCGAGTATTAAATTCCGATGCTTCACTTAAGTTTTACTGTATCCCTTGGACCTTCTTAATGACGATGAAACACAGAAATTGCATTCGAATTTAATACAAAAGGTACATTGCCGACTTAAGTACAAGAGGATTGACACTCTCACTTTCTATGATTTGAACCTGTCCTGTGAGTCCAGTTTTAGATTCCGATGGTTCACTTCAGGTTTACTGTATACCTTGCACCTTCTTATTGATGATGAAACACAGAAATGGCATCCGAATTTAATACAAAAGGCACAATGCCGACTTAAGTACAAGAGGACTGACACTCTCCCTTTCTATGATTTGAACCTCTCCTGTGAGTCTAGTTTTAGATTCCGATGCTTCACTTCAGGTTTACTGTATCCCTGGGACCTTCTTATTGACGATGAAACACAGAAATTGCATCCGAATTTAATACAAAAGGCACAATGCCGACTTAAGTACAAGAGGACTGACACTCTCGTTTTCTATGATTTGAACCTCTCCTGTGAGTCCAGTTTTAGATTCCGATGCTTAACTTCAGGTTTACTGCATTCCTGGGACCTTCTTATTGACGATGAAACACAGAAATTGCATCCGATTTAATACAAAAGTCGCAATGCCGACTTAAGTAAAAGAGGACTGTCACTCTCTCTTTCTATGATTTGAAACACTCCTGTGAGTCCAGTTTTAGATTCCGATGCTTCACTTCAGGTTTACTGTATACCTTGCACCTTCTTATTGACGATGAAACACAGAAATTGCATCGGAATTTAATACATAAGGCACAATGCCGACTTGAGTACAAGAGGACTGACACTCTCACTTTCTATGATTTGAACCTCTTCTGTGAGTCCAGTTTTAGATTCCGATGCTTCACTTCAGGTTTACTGTATACCTTGCAACGTCTTATTGACGATGAAACACAAAAATTGCATCGGAATTAATTTCAAAAGGCACAATGCCGCCTTAAGTACAAGAGGACTGACACTCTCGTTTACTATGATTTGAACCTCTCCTGTGAGTATAGTTTCAGATTCTGATGCTTCACTTCTGGTTTACTGTATACCTTGCACCGTCTTATTGACAATGATACACAAAAATTGCATCGGAATTAAATTCAAAAGGCACAATGCCGACTTAAGTACAAGAGGACTGACACTCTAACTTTCTATGATTTGAACCTCTCCTGTGAGTCCACTTTTAGATTCCTATGCTTCACTTCAGGTTTACTGCATCCCTTGGACCCTGTTATTGACGATGAAACACAGAAATTGCACTCGAATTTAATACAAAAGGAAGAATGCCGACTTAAACGCTATAGGACTGACACTCTCACTTTCTATGATTTGCACCTCTCCTGTGAGTCCAGTTTTAGATTCCGATGCTTTACTTCAGGTGTACTATATTCCTTGCACCGTCCTATTGACTATGAAACACAGAAATTGCATCAGAATTAAATTCAAAAGGCACAATGCCGACTTAAGTACAAGAGGACTGACACTCTAACTTTCTATGATTTGAACCTCTCCTGTGAGTCCAGTTTTAGTTTCCCATGCTTCTCCTCAGGTTTACTGTATCCCTTGGACCTTCTTATTGACGATGAAACACAGAAATTGCATCGGAATTAAATTCAAAAGGCACAATGCCGACTTAAGTACAAGAGGACTGTCACTCTCACTTTCTATGATTTGAACCTCTCCTGTGAGTCCAGTTTTAGATTCCGATGCTTCACTTCAGGTTTACTGTATACTTTGACCTTCTTGTTGACGATGAAACACAGAAATTGCATCAGAATTTACTACAAAAGTCACAATGCCGACTCAAGTAAAAGAGGACTGTCACTCTCTCTTTCTATGATTTGAACCTCTCCTGTGAGTCCAGTTTTAGATTCCGACGCTTCACTTCAGGTTTACTGTATCCCTTGGACCTTCTTAATGACGATGAAACACAGAAATTGCATCCGAATTTAATACATAAGGCACAATGCCGACTTATGTACAAGAGGACTGACACTCTCACTTTCTATGATTTGAACCTCTTCTCTGAGTCCAGTTTTACATTCCGATGCTTCACTTCAGGTTTACTGTATACCTTGCACCGTCTTATTGACGATGAAACACAGGAATTGCATCGGAATTAAATTCAAAAGGCACAATGCCGACTCAAGTACAAGAGGACCGACACTCTAACTTTCTATGATTTGAACCTCTCCTGTGAGACCAGTTTTAGATTCCCATGCTTCTCTTCAGGTTTACTGTATCCCTTGGACCTTCTTATTGACGATGAAACACAGAAATTGCATCGGAATTAAATTCAAAAGGTACAATGACGACTTAAGTACAAGAGGACTGACACTCTCTCTTTCTATGATTTGAACCTCTCCTCTGAGTCGAGTTTTAGATTCCGATGCTTCACTTAAGTTTTACTGTATCCCTTGGACCTTCTTAATGATGATGAAACACAGAAATTGCATCCGAATTTAATACAAAAGGCACATTGCCGACTTAAGTACAAGAGGTTTGACACTCTCACTTTCTATGATTTGAACCTCTCCTGTGAGTCCAGTTTTAGATTCCGATGCTTCACTTCAGGTTTACTGTATACCTTGCACCTTTGTATTGATGATGAAACACAGAAATTGCATCCGAATTTAATACAAAAGGCACAATGCCGACTTAAGTACAAGAGGACTGACACTCTCCTTTTCTATGATTTGAACCTCTCCTGTGAGTCCAGTTTTAGATTCCGATGCTTCACTTCAGGTTTACTGTATCCCTTGGACCTTCTTAATGGCGATGAAACACAGAAAATGCATCCGAATTTAATACAAAAGGCACAATGCCGACTTAAGTACAAGAGGACTGACACTCTCGTTTTCTATGATTTGAACCTCTCCTGTGAGTCCAGTTTAGATTCCGATGCTTAACATCAGGTTTACTGCTTCCCTGGGACCTTCCTATTGACGATGAAACACAGAAATTGCATCCGAATTTAATACAAAAGTCACAATGACGACTTAAGTAAAAGAGGTTCTGTCACTCTCTCTTTCTATGATTTTAAACACTCCTGCGAGTACAGTTTTACATTCCGATGCTTCACTTCAGGTTTACTGTATACCTTGCACCTTCTTATTGACTATGAAACACAGAAATTGCATCCGAATTTAATACAAAAGGCACTATGCCGACTTAAGTACAAGAGGACTGACACTCTCCCTTTCTATGATTAGAACCTCTCCTGTGAGTCCAGTTTTAGATTCCGATGCTTCACTTCAGGTTTACTGTATCCCTTGGACCTTCTTAATGACGATGAAACACAGAAATTGCATCCGAATTTAATACAAAAGGCACAATACCGACTTAAGTACAAGAGGACTGACACTCTCGTTTTCTATGATTTGAACCTCTCCTGTGAGTATAGTTTCAGATGCTGATGCTTCACTTCAGGTTTACTGTATACCTTGCACCGTTTTATTGACGATGAAACACAAATTTTGAATCGGAATTAATTTCGAAAGGCACAATGCCGACTTAAGTACAAGAGGACTGACACTCTAACTTTCTATGATTTGAACCTCTCCTGTGAGTCCAGTTTTAGATTCCGATGCTTCACTTCAGGTTTACTGTATCCCTTGGATTTTCTTAATGACGATGAAACACAGAAATTGCATCGAATTTAATACAAAAGGCACAATGCCGACTTAAGTACAAGAGGACTGACACTCTCGTTTTCTATGATTTGAAACTCTCCTGTGAGTCCAGTTGCAGATTCTGATGCTTCACATCAGGTTTACTGTATACCTTGCACCTTCTTATTGACGATGAAACACAGAAATAGCATAGGAATTTAATACAAAAGGCACAATGCCGACTTAAGTAAAAGAGGATTGACACTCTCACATTCTATGATTTGAACCTCTCCTGTGAGTCCAGTTTTAGATTCACATTCTTCTCCTCAGGTTTACTGTATCCCTTGGACCTTCTTATTGACGATGAAACACAGAAATTGCATCGGAATTAAATTCAAAAGGCACAATGCAGACTTAAGTACAAGAGGACTGACACTCTCACTTTCTATGATTTGAACCTCTCCTGTGAGTCCAGTTTTAGTTTCCGATGCTTCACTTCAGGTTTACTGTATACTTGGACCTTCTTATTGACTATGAAACACAGAAATGGCATCGGAATTTAATACAAAAGTCACAATGTCGACTCAAGTAAAAGAGGACAGTCACTCTCTCTTTCTATGACTTGAACCTCTCCTGTGAGTCCAGTTTTAGATTCCGATGCTTCACTTCAGGTTTACTGTATCCCTTGGATCTTCTTAATGACGATGAAACACAGAAATTGCATCGAATTTAATACAAAAGGCACAATGCCGACTTAAGTACAAGAGGACTGACACTCTCGTTTTCTATGATTTGAAACTCTCCTGTGAGTCCAGTTGCAGATTCTGATGCTTCACATCAGGTTTACTGTATACCTTGCACCTTCTTATTGACGATGAAACACAGAAATAGCATAGGAATTTAATACAAAAGGCACAATGCCGACTTAAGTACAAGAGGACTGACACTCTCACTTTCTATGATTTGAACCTCTTCTGTGAGTCCAGTTTTAGATTCCGATGCTGCACTTCATGTTTACTGTATCCCTTGGACCTTCTTAATGACGATGAAACACAGAAATTGCATCCGAATTTAATACAAAAGGCACATTGCCGACTTAAGTAAAAGAGGATTGACACTCTCTCTTTCTATGATTTTAAACACTCCTGCGAGTACAGTTTTACATTCCGATGCTTCACTTCAGGTTTACTGTATACCTTGCACCGTCTTATTGACGATGAAACACAAATTTTGAATCGGAATTAATTTCAAAAGGCACAATGCCGACTTAAGTACAAGAGGACTGACACTCTAACTTTCTATGATTTGAACCTCTCCTGTGAGTCCAGTTTTAGATTCCTATGCTTCACTTCAGGTTTACTGTATCCCTTGGACCTTCTTATTGACGATGAAACACAGAAATTGCATCGGAATTAAATTCAAAAGGCACAATGCAGACTTAAGTACAAGAGGACTGACACTCTCACTTTCTATGATTTGAACCTTTCCTGTGAGTCCAGTTGTAGATTCCGATGCTTCACTTCAGGTTTACTGTATACTTGGACCTTCCTACTGACGATGAAACACAGAAATGGCATCGGAATTTAATACAAAAGTCACAATGTCGACTACAGTAAAAGAGGACAGTCACTCTCTCTTTCTATGATTTGAACCTCTCCTGTGAGTCCAGTTTTAGATTCCGATGCTTCACTTCAGGTGTACTGTATACCTTGCACCGTCTTATTGACGATGAAACACAGAAATTGCATCGGAATTAAATTCAAAAGGCACAATGCCGACTTAAGTACAAGAGGACTGACACTCTAACTTTCTATGATTTGAACCTCTAATGTGAGTCCAGTTTTAGATTCACATTCTTCTCCTCAGGTTTACTGTATCTCTTGGACCTTCTTATTGACGATGAAACACAGAAATTGCATCGGAATTAAATTGAAAAGGCACATTGCAGACTTAAGTACAAGAGGACTGACACTCTCACTTTCTATGATTTGAACCTCTCCTGTGAGTCCAGTTTTAGATTCCGATGCTTCACTTCAGGTTTACTGTATACTTGGACCTTCTTATTGACGATGAAACACAGAAATGGCATCGGAATTTAATACAAAAGTCACAATGTCGACTCAAGTAAAAGAGGACAGTCACTCTCTATTTCTATGATTTGAACCTCTCCTGTGAGTCCAGTTTTAGATTCCGATGCTTCACTTCAGGTTTACTGTATTCCTTGGATCTTCTTAATGACGATGAAACACAGAAATTGCATCTAATTTAATACAAAAGGCACAATGCCGACTTAAGTACAAGAGGACTGACACTCTCGTTTTCTATGATTTGAAACTCTCCTGTGACTCCAGTTTCAGATTCTGATGCTTCACTTCAGGTTTACTGTATACCTTGCACCTTCTTATTGACGATGAGACACCGAAATTGCATCTGAATTTAACACAAGAGGCACAATGCCGCCTTAAGTACAAGAGGACTGACACTCTAACTCTCTTCAATTTTAACCTCTCCTGTGAGTCCAATTTTAGATTCCGATGCTTCACTTCTGGTTCACTGTATATCTTGCACCTTCTTATTGACGATGAAACACAGAAATTGCATCGGAATTAAATTCAAACGACACAATGCAGACTTAAGTATAAGAGGACAGACAATCTAACTATCTATGATTTGAACCCCTCCTGTGAGTCCAGTTTTAGTTTCCGAAGCTTCACTTCAGGTTTACCGTATCCCTTGGATCTTCTTATTGATGATGATCACAGAAATTGCATCCGAATTTACTACAAAAGGCACAATGCCGACTTAAGTACAAGAGGACTGACAATCTCGTTTTCTATGATTTGAACCTCTCCTGTGAGTCCAGTTTAAGATTCCGATGTTTTACTTCATGTTTACTGTATCCCTTGCACCTTCTTATTGACGATGAAACACAGGAATTGCATCGGAATTAAATTCAAAATTCACAATGCCGACTTAAGTACAAGAGGACTGACACACTAGCTCTCTATGATTTGAACCTCTCCTGTGAGTTCAGTTTTAGATTCTGTTGCTTCACTTCAGGTTTACTGTATCCCTTGGACCTTCTTATTGACGATGAAACACAGAAATTGCATCCGAATTTAATACAAAAGTCACAATGCCGACATAAGTAAAAGAGGACTGTCACTCTCTCTTTCTATGATTAGAACCACTCCTGTGGGTCCAGTATCAGATTCCGATGCTTCACTTCAACTTTACTGTATACCTTGCACCTTCTTATTGACGATGAAACACAGAAATTGAATAGGAATTTAATACAAATGGCACAATGCCGACTTAAGTACAAGAGGACTGACACTCTCACTTTCTATGATTTGAACCACTTCTGTGAGTCCAGTTTTAGATTCCGATGCTTCACTTCATGTTTACTGTATCCCTTGGACCTTCTTAATGACGATGAAACACAGAAATTGCATCCGAATTTAATACAAAAGGCACATTGCCGACTTAAGTACAAGAGGATTGACACTCTCACTTTCTATGATTTGAACCTCTCCTGTGAGTCCAGTTTTAGATTCCGATGCTTCACTTCAGGTTTACTGTATACCTTGCACCTTCTTATTGATGATGAAACACAGATATTGCATCCGAATTTAATACAAAAGGCACAATGCCGACTTAAGTACAAGAGGACTGACACTCTCCCTTTCTATTATTTGAACCTCTCCTGTGACTCCAGTTTTAGATTCCGATGCTTCACTTCAGGTTTACTGTATCCCTTGGACCTTCTTAATGACGATGATACACAGAAATTGCATCCGAATTTAATACAAAAGGCACAATGCCGACTTAAGTACAAGAGGACTGACACTCTCGTTTTCTATGATTTGAGACGCTCCTGTGAGTCCAGTTTTAGATTCCGATGCTTCACTTCAGGTTTACTGTGTACCTTGCACCTTCTTATTGACGATGAAACACAGAAATTGCATCCGAATTTAAAACAAAAGACACAATGCCGACTTAAGTACAAGAGGCCTGACACTCTCCCTTTCTATGATTTGAACCTCTCCTGTGAGTTCAGTATTAGATTCCGATGCTTCACTTCAACTTTACTGTATACCTTGCACCTTCTTATTGACGATGAAACACAGAAATTGCATCGGAAATAAATTCAAACGGCACAATGCCGACTCAAGTACAAGAGGAGTGACACTCTAACTTTCTATGATTTGAACCTCTCTTGTGAGTCCAGTTTTAGATTCCCATGCTTCTCTTCAGGTTTACTGTATCCCTTGGACCTTCTTATTGACGACGAAACACAGAAATTGCATCGGAATTAAATTCAAAGGGTACAATGCCGACTTAAGTACAAGAGGACTGACACTCTCACTTTCTATGATTTGAACCTCCCCTGTGAGTCCAGTTTTAGATTCCGATGCTTCACTTCAGGTTTACTGTATCCCTTGGACCTTCTTATTGACGATGAAACACAGAAATTGCATCCGAATTTAATACAAAAGTCACAATGCCGACTCAAGTAAAAGAGGACTGTCACTCTCTCTTTCTATGATTTGAACCTCTCCTGTGAGTCGAGTATTAAATTCCGATGCTTCACTTAAGTTTTACTGTATCCCTTGGACCTTCTTAATGACGATGAAACACAGAAATTGCATTCGAATTTAATACAAAAGGTACATTGCCGACTTAAGTACAAGAGGATTGACACTCTCACTTTCTATGATTTGAACCTGTCCTGTGAGTCCAGTTTTAGATTCCGATGGTTCACTTCAGGTTTACTGTATACCTTGCACCTTCTTATTGATGATGAAACACAGAAATGGCATCCGAATTTAATACAAAAGGCACAATGCCGACTTAAGTACAAGAGGACTGACACTCTCCCTTTCTATGATTTGAACCTCTCCTGTGAGTCTAGTTTTAGATTCCGATGCTTCACTTCAGGTTTACTGTATCCCTCGGACCTTCTTATTGACGATGAAACACAGAAATTGCATCCGAATTTAATACAAAAGGCACAATGCCGACTTAAGTACAAGAGGACTGACACTCTCGTTTTCTATGATTTGAACCTCTCCTGTGAGTCCAGTTTTAGATTCCGATGCTTAACTTCAGGTTTACTGCATTCCTGGGACCTTCTTATTGACGATGAAACACAGAAATTGCATCCGATTTAATACAAAAGTCGCAATGCCGACTTAAGTAAAAGAGGACTGTCACTCTCTCTTTCTATGATTTGAAACACTCCTGTGAGTCCAGTTTTAGATTCCGATGCTTCACTTCAGGTTTACTGTATACCTTGCACCTTCTTATTGACGATGAAACACAGAAATTGCATCGGAATTTAATACATAAGGCACAATGCCGACTTGAGTACAAGAGGACTGACACTCTCACTTTCTATGATTTGAACCTCTTCTGTGAGTCCAGTTTTAGATTCCGATGCTTCACTTCAGGTTTACTGTATACCTTGCAACGTCTTATTGACGATGAAACACAAAAATTGCATCGGAATTAATTTCAAAAGGCACAATGCCGCCTTAAGTACAAGAGGACTGACACTCTCGTTTACTATGATTTGAACCTCTCCTGTGAGACCAGTTTTAGATTCCCATGCTTCTCTTCAGGTTTACTGTATCCCTTGGACCTTCTTATTGACGATGAAACACAGAAATTGCATCGGAATTAAATTCAAAAGGTACAATGACGACTGAAGTACAAGAGGACTGACACTCTCTCTTTCTATGATTTGAACCTCTCCTCTGAGTCGAGTTTTAGATTCCGATGCTTCACTTAAGTTTTACTGTATCCCTTGGACCTTCTTAATGATGATGAAACACAGAAATTGCATCCGAATTTAATACAAAAGGCACATTGCCGACTTAAGTACAAGAGGTTTGACACTCTCACTTTCTATGATTTGAACCTGTCCTGTAAGTCCAGTTTTAGATTCCGATGCTTCACTTCAGGTTTACTGTATACCTTGCACCTTTGTATTGATGATGAAACACAGAAATTGCATCCGAATTTAATACAAAAGGCACAATGCCGACTTAAGTACAAGAGGACTGACACTCTCCTTTTCTATGATTTGAACCTCTCCTGTGAGTCCAGTTTTAGATTCCGATGCTTCACTTCAGGTTTACTGTATCCCTTGGACCTTCTTAATGGCGATGAAACACAGAAAATGCATCCGAATTTAATACAAAAGGCACAATGCCGACTTAAGTACAAGAGGACTGACACTCTCGTTTTCTATGATTTGAACCTCTCCTGTGAGTCCAGTTTAGATTCCGATGCTTAACATCAGGTTTACTGCTTCCCTGGGACCTTCCTATTGACGATGAAACACAGAAATTGCATCCGAATTTAATACAAAAGTCACAATGACGACTTAAGTAAAAGAGGTTCTGTCACTCTCTCTTTCTATGATTTTAAACACTCCTGCGAGTACAGTTTTACATTCCGATGCTTCACTTCAGGTTTACTGTATACCTTGCACCTTCTTATTGACTATGAAACACAGAAATTGCATCCGAATTTAATACAAAAGGCACTATGCCGACTTAAGTACAAGAGGACTGACACTCTCCCTTTCTATGATTAGAACCTCTCCTGTGAGTCCAGTTTTAGATTCCGATGCTTCACTTCAGGTTTACTGTATCCCTTGGACCTTCTTAATGACGATGAAACACAGAAATTGCATCCGAATTTAATACAAAAGGCACAATACCGACTTAAGTACAAGAGGACTGACACTCTCGTTTTCTATGATTTGAACCTCTCCTGTGAGTATAGTTTCAGATGCTGATGCTTCACTTCAGGTTTACTGTATACCTTGCACCGTTTTATTGACGATGAAACACAAATTTTGAATCGGAATTAATTTCGAAAGGCACAATGCCGACTTAAGTACAAGAGGACTGACACTCTAACTTTCTATGATTTGAACCTCTCCTGTGAGTCCAGTTTTAGATTCCGATGCTTCACTTCAGGTTTACTGTATCCCTTGGATTTTCTTAATGACGATGAAACACAGAAATTGCATCGAATTTAATACAAAAGGCACAATGCCGACTTAAGTACAAGAGGACTGACACTCTCGTTTTCTATGATTTGAAACTCTCCTGTGAGTCCAGTTGCAGATTCTGATGCTTCACATCAGGTTTACTGTATACCTTGCACCTTCTTATTGACGATGAAACACAGAAATAGCATAGGAATTTAATACAAAAGGCACAATGCCGACTTAAGTAAAAGAGGATTGACACTCTCACATTCTATGATTTGAACCTCTCCTGTGAGTCCAGTTTTAGATTCACATTCTTCTCCTCAGGTTTACTGTATCCCTTGGACCTTCTTATTGACGATGAAACACAGAAATTGCATCGGAATTAAATTCAAAAGGCACAATGCAGACTTAAGTACAAGAGGACTGACACTCTCACTTTCTATGATTTGAACCTCTCCTGTGAGTCCAGTTTTAGTTTCCGATGCTTCACTTCAGGTTTACTGTATACTTGGACCTTCTTATTGACTATGAAACACAGAAATGGCATCGGAATTTAATACAAAAGTCACAATGTCGACTCAAGTAAAAGAGGACAGTCACTCTCTCTTTCTATGACTTGAACCTCTCCTGTGAGTCCAGTTTTAGATTCCGATGCTTCACTTCAGGTTTACTGTATCCCTTGGATCTTCTTAATGACGATGAAACACAGAAATTGCATCGAATTTAATACAAAAGGCACAATGCCGACTTAAGTACAAGAGGACTGACACTCTCGTTTTCTATGATTTGAAACTCTCCTGTGAGTCCAGTTGCAGATTCTGATGCTTCACATCAGGTTTACTGTATACCTTGCACCTTCTTATTGACGATGAAACACAGAAATAGCATAGGAATTTAATACAAAAGGCACAATGCCGACTTAAGTACAAGCGGACTGACACTCTCACTTTCTATGATTTGAACCTCTTCTGTGAGTCCAGTTTTAGATTCCGATGCTGCACTTCATGTTTACTGTATCCCTTGGACCTTCTTAATGACGATGAAACACAGAAATTGCATCCGAATTTAATACAAAAGGCACATTGCCGACTTAAGTAAAAGAGGATTGACACTCTCACTTTCTATGATTTCAACCTCTCCTGTGAGTCCAGTTTTAGATTCACATTCTTCTCCTCAGGTTTACTGTATCCCTTGGACCTTCTTATTGACGATGAAACACAGAAATTGCATCGGAATTAAATTCAAAAGGCACAATGCAGACTTAAGTACAAGAGGACTGACACTCTCACTTTCTATGATTTGAACCTCTCCTGTGAGTCCAATTTTAGATTCCGATGTTTCACTTCTGGATCACTGTATATCTTGCACCTTCTTATTGACGATGAAACACAGAAATTGCATCGGAATTAAATTCAAACGACACAATGCAGACTTAAGTATAAGAGGACAGACAATCTAACTAACTATGATTTGAACCCCTCCTGTGAGTCCAGTTTTAGTTTCCGAAGCTTCACTTCAGGTTTACCGTATCCCTTGGATCTTCTTATTGATGATGATCACAGAAATTGCATCCGAATTTACTACAAAAGGCACAATGCCGACTTAAGTACAAGAGGACTGACAATCTCGTTTTCTATGATTTGAACCTCTCCTGTGAGTCCAGTTAAAGATTCCGATGTTTTACTTCATGTTTACTGTATCCCTTGCACCATGTTATTGACGATGAAACACAGAAATTGCATCGGAATTAAATTCAAAAGGCACAATGCCGACTTAAGTACAAGAGGACTGACACACTAGCTCTCTATGATTTGAACCTCTCCTGTGAGTTCAGTTTTAGATTCTGTTGCTTCACTTCAGGTTTACTGTATCCCTTGGACCTTCTTATTGACGATGAAACACAGAAATTGCATCCGAATTTAATACAAAAGTCACAATGCCGACATAAGTAAAAGAGGACTGTCACTCTCTCTTTCTATGATTAGAACCACTCCTGTGGGTCCAGTATCAAATTCCGATGCTTCACTTCAACTTTACTGTATACCTTGCACCTTCTTGTTGACGATGAAACACAGAAATTGCATAGGAATTTAATACAAAAGGCACAATGCCGACTTAAGTACAAGAGGACTGACACTCTCACTTTCTATGATTTGAAACTCTTCTGTGAGTCCAGTTTTAGATTCCGATGCTTCACTTCATGTTTACTGTATCCCTTGGACCTTCTTAATGACGATGAAACACAGAAATTGCATCCGAATTTAATACAAAAGGCACATTGCCGACTTAAGTACAAGAGGATTGACACTCTCACTTTCTATGATTTGAACCTCTCCTGTGAGTCCAGTTTTAGATTCCGATGCTTCACTTCAGGTTTACTGTATACCTTGCACCTTCTTATTGATGATGAAACACAGATATTGCATCCGAATTTAATACAAAAGGCACAATGCCGACTTAAGTACAAGAGGACTGACACTCTCCCTTTCTATTATTTGAACCTCTCCTGTGACTCCAGTTTTAGATTCCGATGCTGCACTTCAGGTTTACTGTATCCCTTGGACCTTCTTAATGACGATGATACACAGAAATTGCATCCGAATTTAATACAAAAGGCATAATGCCGACTTAAGTACAAGAGGACTGACACTCT
This sequence comes from Schistocerca americana, assembly GCF_021461395.2. Classification (NCBI taxonomy): domain Eukaryota; kingdom Metazoa; phylum Arthropoda; class Insecta; order Orthoptera; family Acrididae; genus Schistocerca; species Schistocerca americana. The sequence goes on from NC_060128.1 coordinate 37,133,825, forward strand.
CGTTTTCTATGATTTGAAACACTCCTGTGAGTCCAGTTTTAGATTCCTATGCTTCACTTCAGGTTTACTGTATCCCTTGGACCTTCTTATTGACGATGAAACACAGAAATTGCACTCGAATTTAATACAAAAGGAACAATGCCGACTTAAATACTATAGGACTGACACTCTCACTTTGTATGATTTGAATCTCTCCTTTGAGTCCAGTTTTAGATTCCGATGCATCACTTCAGGTGTACTGTATACCTTGTACCGTCTTATTGACGATGAAACACAGAAATTGCATCGGAACTAAATTCAAAAGGCACAATGCCGACTCAAGTACAAGAGGAGTGACACTCTAACTTTCTATGATTTGAACCTCTCCTGTGAGTCCAGTTTTAGATTCCCATGCTTCTCTTCAGGTTACTGTATCCCTTGGACCTTCTTATTGACGACGAAACACAGAAATTGCATCGGAATTAAATTCAAAAGGTACAATGCCGACTTAAGTACAAGAGGACTGACACTCTCACTTTCTATGATTTGAACCTCCCCTGTGAGTCCAGTTTTAGATTCCGATGCTTCACTTCAGGTTTACTGTATACCTTGCACCTTCTTATTGATGATGAAACACAGATATTGCATCCGAATTTAATACAAAAGGCACAATGCCGACTTAAGTACAAGAGGACTGACACTCTCCCTTTCCATTATTTGAACCTCTCCTGTGACTCCAGTTTTAGATTCTCATGCTTCACTTCAGGTTTACTGTATCCCTTGGACCTTCTTAATGACGATGATACACAGAAATTGCATCCGAATTTAATACAAAAGGCGCAATGACGACTTAAGTACAAGAGGACTGACACTCTCGTTTTCTATGATTTGAAACACTCCTGTGAGTCCAGTTTTAGATTTCGATGCTTCACTTCAGGTTTACTGTATACCTTGCACCTTCTTATTGACGATGAAACACAGAAATTGCATCGGAATTTAATACATAAGGCACAATGCCGACTTGAGTACAAGAGGACTGACACTCTCACTTTCTATGATTTGAACCTCTTCTGTGAGTCCAGTTTTAGATTCCGATGCTTCACTTCAGGTTTACTGTATACCTTGCAACGTCTTATTGTCTATGAAACACAAAAATTGCATCGGAATTAATTTCAAAAGGCACAATGCCGACTTAAGTACAAGAGGACTGACACTCTCGTTTTCTATGATTTGAACCTCTCCTGTGAGTATAGTTTCAGATTCTGATGCTTCACTTCTGGTTTACTGTACACCTTGCACCGTCTTATTGACAATGATACACAAAAATTGCATCGGAATTAAATTCAAAAGGCACAATGCCGACTTAAGTACAAGAGGACTGACACTCTAACTTTCTATGATTTGAACCTCTCCTGTGAGTCCACTTTTAGATTCCTATGCTTCACTTCAGGTTTACTGTATCCCTTGGACCCTGTTATTGACGATGAAACACAGAAATTGCACTCGAATTTAATACAAAAGGAACAATGCCGACTTAAATGCTATAGGACTGACACTCTCACTTTCTATGATTTGCACCTCTCCTGTGAGTCCAGTTTTAGATTCCGACGCTTTACTTCAGGTGTACTGTATACCTTGCACCGTCCTATTGACGATGAAACACAGAAATTGCATCAGAATTAAATTCAAAAGGCACAATGCCGACTTAAGTACAAGAGGACTGACACTCTAACTTTCTATGATTTGAACCTCTCCTGAGAGTCCAGTTTTAGATTCCCATGCTTCTCCTCAGGTTTACTGTATCATTTGGACCTTCTTATTGACGATGAAACACAGAAATTGCATCGGAATTAAATTCAAAAGCACAATGCCGACTTAAGTACAAGAGGACTGTCACTCTCACTTTCTATGATTTGAACCTCTCCTGTGAGTCCAGTTTTAGATTCCGATGCTTCACTTCAGGTTTACTGTATACTTTGACCTTCTTATTGACGATGAAAAACAGAAATTGCATCAGAATTTAATACAAAAGTCACAATGCCGACTCAAGTAAAAGAGGACTGTCACTCTCTCTTTCTATGATTTGAACCTCTCCTGTGAGTCCAGTTTTAGATTCCGATGCTTCACTTCAGGTTTACTGTATCCCTTGGACCTTCTTAATGACGATGAAACACAGAAATTGCATCCGAATTTAATACATAAGGCACAATGCCGACTTAAGTACAAGAGGACTGACACTCTCACTTTCTATGATTTGAACCTCTTCTGTGAGTCCAGATTTACATTCCGATGCTTCACTTCAGGTTTACTGTATACCTTGCACCGTCTTATTGACGGTGAAACACAAAAATTGCATCGGAATTAAATTCAAAAGGCACAATGCCGACTTAAGTACAAAAGGACTGACACTCTAACTTTCTATGATTTGAACCTCTCCTGTGAGCCCAGTTTTAGATTCCTATGCTTCACTTCAGGTTTACTGTATCCCTTGGACCTTCTTATTGACGATGAAACACAGAAATTGCACTCGAATTTAATACAAAAGGAACAATGCCGACTTAAATACTATAGGACTGACACTCTCACTTTGTATGATTTGAATCTCTCCTTTGAGTCCAGTTTTAGATTCCGATGCATCACTTCAGGTGTACTGTATACCTTGTACCGTCTTATTGACGATGAAACACAGAAATTGCATCGGAACTAAATTCAAAAGGCACAATGCCGACTCAAGTACAAGAGGAGTGACACTCTAACTTTCTATGATTTGAACCTCTCCTGTGAGTCCAGTTTTAGATTCCCATGCTTCTCTTCAGGTTTACTGTATCCCTTGGACCTTCTTATTGACGACGAAACACAGAAATTGCATCGGAATTAAATTCAAAAGGTACAATGCCGACTTAAGTACAAGAGGACTGACACTCTCACTTTCTATGATTTGAACCTCCCCTGTGAGTCCAGTTTTAGATTCCGATGCTTCACTTCAGGTTTACTGTATACCTTGCACCTTCTTATTGATGATGAAACACAGATATTGCATCCGAATTTAATACAAAAGGCACAATGCCGACTTAAGTACAAGAGGACTGACACTCTCCCTTTCCATTATTTGAACCTCTCCTGTGACTCCAGTTTTAGATTCCCATGCTTCACTTCAGGTTTACTGTATCCCTTGGACCTTCTTAATGACGATGATACACAGAAATTGCATCCGAATTTAATACAAAAGGCGCAATGACGACTTAAGTACAAGAGGACTGACACTCTCGTTTTCTATGATTTGAAACACTCCTGTGAGTCCAGTTTTAGATTCCGATGCTTCACTTCAGGTTTACTGTGTACCTTGCACCTTCTTATTGACGATGAAACACAGAAATTGCATCCGAATTTAAAACAAAAGACACAATGCCGACTTAAGTACAAGAGGCCTGACACTCTCCCTTTCTATGATTAGAACCTCTCCTGTGAGTTCAGTATTAGATTCCGATGCTTCACTTCAACTTTACTGTATACCTTGCACCTTCTTATTGACGATGAAACACAGAAATTGAATCGGAATTTAATACATAAGGCACAAAGCCGACTTAAGTACAAGAGGACTGACACTCTCACTTTCTATGATCTGAACCTCTTCTGTGAGTCCAGTTTTACATTCCGATGCTTCACTTCAGGTTTACTGTATACCTTGCACCTTCTTATTGACGATGAAACACAGAAATTGCATCCGAATTTAAAACAAAAGACACAATGCCGACTTAAGTACAAGAGGCCTGACACTCTCCCTTTCTATGATTTGAACCTCTCCTGTGAGTTCAGTATTAGATTCCGATGCTTCACTTCAACTGTACTGTATACCTTGCACCTTCTTACTGACGATGAAACACAGAAATTGCATCCGAATTTAATACAAAAGGCACAATGCCGACTTAAGTACAAGAGGGCTGACACTCTCGTTTTCTATGATTTGAACCTCTCCTGTGAGTCCAGTTTTAGATTCCGATGCTTAACTTCAGGTTTACTGCATTCCTGGGACCTTCTTATTGACGATGAAACACAGAAATTGCATCCGAATTTAATACAAAAGTCACAATGCCGACTTAAGTAAATGAGGACTGTCACTCTCTCTTTCTATGATTTGAAACACTCCTGTGAGTCCAGTTTTAGATTTCGATGCTTCACTTCAGGTTTACTGTATACCTTGCACCTTCTTATTGACGATGAAACACAGAAATTGCATCGGAATTTAATACATAAGTCACAATGCCGACTTGAGTACAAGAGGACTGACACTCTCACTTTCTATGATTTGAACCTCTTCTGTGAGTCCAGTTTTAGATTCTGATGCTTCACTTCAGGTTTACTGTATACCTTGCAACGTCTTATTGACTATGAAACACAAAAATTGCATCGGAATTAATTTCAAAAGGCACAATGCCGACTTAAGTACAAGAGGACTGACACTCTCGTTTTCTATGATTTGAACCTCTCCTGTGAGTATAGTTTCAGATTCTGATGCTTCACTTCTGGTTTACTGTACACCTTGCACCGTCTTATTGACAATGATACACAAAAATTGCATCGGAATTAAATTCAAAAGGCACAATGCCGACTTAAGTACAAGAGGACTGACACTCTAACTTTCTATGATTTGAACCTCTCCTGTGAGTCCACTTTTAGATTCCTATGCTTCACTTCTGGTTTACTGTATCCCTTGGACCCTGTTATTGACGATGAAACACAGAAATTGCACTCGAATTTAATACAAAAGGAACAATGCCGACTTAAATGCTATAGGACTGACACTCTCACTTTCTATGATTTGCACCTCTCCTGTGAGTCCAGTTTTAGATTCCGATGCTTTACTTCAGGTGTACTGTATACCTTGGACCCTGTTATTGACGATGAAACACAGAAATTGCACTCGAATTTAATACAAAAGGAACAATGCCGACTTAAATGCTATAGGACTGACACTCTCACTTTCTATGATTTGCACCTCTCCTGTGAGTCCAGTTTTAGATTCCGATGCTTTACTTCAGGTGTACTGTATACCTTGCACCGTCCTATTGACGATGAAACACAGAAATTGCATCAGAATTAAATTCAAAAGGCACAATGCCGACTTAAGTACAAGAGGACTGACACTCTAACTTTCTATGATTTGAACCTCTTCTGTGAGTCCAGTTTTAGATTCCGATGCTTCACTTCAGGTTTACTGTATACCTTGCAACGTCTTATTGACTATGAAACACAAAAATTGCATCGGAATTAATTTCAAAAGGCACAATGCCGACTTAAGTACAAGAGGACTGACACTCTCGTTTTCTATGATTTGAACCTCTCCTGTGAGTATAGTTTCAGATTCTGATGCTTCACTTCTGGTTTACTGTACACCTTGCACCGTCTTATTGACAATGATACACAAAAATTGCATCGGAATTAAATTCAAAAGGCACAATGCCGACTTAAGTACAAGAGGACTGACACTCTAACTTTCTATGATTTGAACCTCTCCTGTGAGTCCACTTTTAGATTCCTATGCTTCACTTCAGGTTTACTGTATCCCTTGGACCCTGTTATTGACGATGAAACACAGAAATTGCACTCGAATTTAATACAAAAGGAACAATGCCGACTTAAATGCTATAGGACTGACACTCTCACTTTCTATGATTTGCACCTCTCCTGTGAGTCCAGTTTTAGATTCCGATGCTTTACTTCAGGTGTACTGTATACCTTGCACCGTCCTATTGACGATGAAACACAGAAATTGCATCAGAATTAAATTCAAAAGGCACAATGCCGACTTAAGTACAAGAGGACTGACACTCTAACTTTCTATGATTTGAACCTCTCCTGTGAGTCCAGTTTTAGATTCCCATGCTTGTCCTCAGGTTTACTGTATCATTTGGACCTTCTTATTGACGATGAAACACAGAAATTGCATCGGAATTAAATTCAAAAGCACAATGCCGACTTAAGTACAAGAGGACTGTCACTCTCACTTTCTATGATTTGAACCTCTCCTGTGAGTCCAGTTTTAGATTCCGATGCTTCACTTCAGGTTTACTGTATACTTTGACCTTCTTATTGACGATGAAACACAGAAATTGCATCAGAATTTAATACAAAAGTCACAATGCCGACTCAAGTAAAAGAGGACTGTCACTCTCTCTTTCTATGATTTGAACCTCTCCTGTGAGTCCAGTTTTAGATTCCGATGCTTCACTTCAGGTTTACTGTATCCCTTGGACCTTCTTAATGACGATGAAACACAGAAATTGCATCCGAATTTAATACATAAGGCACAATGCCGACTTAAGTACAAGAGGACTGACACTCTCACTTTCTATGATTTGAACCTCTTCTGTGAGTCCAGTTTTACATTCCGATGCTTCACTTCAGGTTTACTGTATACCTTGCACCGTCTTATTGACGGTGAAACACAAAAATTGCATCGGAATTAAATTCAAAAGGCACAATGCCGACTTAAGTACAAAAGGACTGACACTCTAACTTTCTATGATTTGAACCTCTCCTGTGAGCCCAGTTTTAGATTCCTATGCTTCACTTCAGGTTTACTGTATCCCTTGGACCTTCTTATTGACGATGAAACACAGAAATTGCACTCGAATTTAATACAAAAGGAACAATGCAGACTTAAATACTATAGGACTGACACTCTCACTTTGTATGATTTGAATCTCTCCTTTGAGTCCAGTTTTAGATTCCGATGCATCACTTCAGGTGTACTGTATACCTTGTACCGTCTTATTGACGATGAAACACAGAAATTGCATGGGAACTAAATTCAAAAGGCATAATGCCGACTCATGTACAAGAGGAGTGACACTCTAACTTTCTATGATTTGAACCTCTCCTGTGAGTCCAGTTTTAGATTCCCATGCTTCTCTTCAGGTTTACTGTATCCCTTGGACCTTCTTATTGACGACGAAACACAGGAATTGCATCGGAATTAAATTCAAAAGGTACAATGCCGACTTAAGTACAAGAGGACTGACACTCTCACTTTCTATGATTTGAACCTCCCCTGTGAGTCCAGTTTTAGATTCCGATGCTTCACTTCAGGTTTACTGTATACCTTGCACCTTCTTATTGATGATGAAACACAGATATTGCATCCGAATTTAATACAAAAGGCACAATGCCGACTTAAGTACAAGAGGACTGACACTCTCCCTTTCCATTATTTGAACCTCTCCTGTGACTCCAGTTTTAGATTCCCATGCTTCACTTCAGGTTTACTGTATCCCTTGGACCTTCTTAATGACGATGATACACAGAAATTGCATCCGAATTTAATACAAAAGGCGCAATGACGACTTAAGTACAATAGGACTGACACTCTCGTTTTCTATGATTTGAAACACTCCTGTGAGTCCAGTTTTAGATTTCGATGCTTCACTTCAGGTTTACTGTATACCTTGCACCTTCTTATTGACGATGAAACACAGAAATTGCATCGGAATTTAATACATAAGGCACAATGCCGACTTGAGTACAAGAGGACTGACACTCTCACTTTCTATGATTTGAACCTCTTCTGTGAGTCCAGTTTTAGATTCCGATGCTTCACTTCAGGTTTACTGTATACCTTGCAACGTCTTATTGACTATGAAACACAAAAATTGCATCGGAATTAATTTCAAAAGGCACAATGCCGACTTAAGTACAAGAGGACTGACACTCTCGTTTTCTATGATTTGAACCTCTCCTGTGAGTATAGTTTCAGATTCTGATGCTTCACTTCTGGTTTACTGTACACCTTGCACCGTCTTATTGACAATGATACACAAAAATTGCATCGGAATTAAATTCAAAAGGCACAATGCCGACTTAAGTACAAGAGGACTGACACTCTAACTTTCTATGATTTGAACCTCTCCTGTGAGTCCACTTTTAGATTCCTATGCTTCACTTCAGGTTTACTGTATCCCTTGGACCCTGTTTTTGACGATGAAACACAGAAATTGCACTCGAATTTAATACAAAAGGAACAATGCCGACTTAAATGCTATAGGACTGACACTCTCACTTTCTATGATTTGCACCTCTCCTGTGAGTCCAGTTTTAGATTCCGATGCTTTACTTCAGGTGTACTGTATACCTTGCACCGTCCTATTGACGATGAAACACAGAAATTGCATCAGAATTAAATTCAAAAGGCACAATGCCGACTTAAGTACAAGAGGACTGACACTCTAACTTTCTATGATTTGAACCTCTCCTGAGAGTCCAGTTTTAGATTCCCATGCTTCTCCTCAGGTTTACTGTATCATTTGGACCTTCTTATTGACGATGAAACACAGAAATTGCATCGGAATTAAATTCAAAAGCACAATGCCGACTTAAGTACAAGAGGACTGTCACTCTCACTTTCTATGATTTGAACCTCTCCTGTGAGTCCAGTTTTAGATTCCGATGCTTCACTTCAGGTTTACTGTATACTTTGACCTTCTTATTGACGATGAAAAACAGAAATTGCATCAGAATTTAATACAAAAGTCACAATGCCGACTCAAGTAAAAGAGGACTGTCACTCTCTCTTTCTATGATTTGAACCTCTCCTGTGAGTCCAGTTTTAGATTCCGATGCTTCACTTCAGGTTTACTGTATCCCTTGGACCTTCTTAATGACGATGAAACACAGAAATTGCATCCGAATTTAATACATAAGGCACAATGCCGACTTAAGTACAAGAGGACTGACACTCTCACTTTCTATGATTTGAACCTCTTCTGTGAGTCCAGTTTTACATTCCGATGCTTCACTTCAGGTTTACTGTATACCTTGCACCGTCTTATTGACGGTGAAACACAAAAATTGCATCGGAATTAAATTCAAAAGGCACAATGCCGACTTAAGTACAAAAGGACTGACACTCTAACTTTCTATGATTTGAACCTCTCCTGTGAGCCCAGTTTTAGATTCCTATGCTTCACTTCAGGTTTACTGTATCCCTTGGACCTTCTTATTGACGATGAAACACAGAAATTGCACTCGAATTTAATACAAAAGGCACAATGCCGACTTAAGTACAAGAGGACTGACACTCTCCCTTTCCATTATTTGAACCTCTCCTGTGACTCCAGTTTTAGATTCCCATGCTTCACTTCAGGTTTACTGTATCCCTTGGACCTTCTTAATGACGATGATACACAGAAATTGCATCCGAATTTAATACAAAAGGCGCAATGACGACTTAAGTACAAGAGGACTGACACTCTCGTTTTCTATGATTTGAAACACTCCTGTGAGTCCAGTTTTAGATTCCGATGCTTCACTTCAGGTTTACTGTGTACCTTGCACCTTCTTATTGACGATGAAACACAGAAATTGCATCCGAATTTAAAACAAAAGACACAATGCCGACTTAAGTACAAGAGGCCTGACACTCTCCCTTTCTATGATTAGAACCTCTCCTGTGAGTTCAGTATTAGATTCCGATGCTTCACTTCAACTTTACTGTATACCTTGCACCTTCTTATTGACGATGAAACACAGAAATTGAATCGGAATTTAATACATAAGGCACAAAGCCGACTTAAGTACAAGAGGACTGACACTCTCACTTTCTATGATCTGAACTTCTTCTGTGAGTCCAGTTTTACATTCCGATGCTTCACTTCAGGTTTACTGTATACCTTGCACCTTCTTATTGACGATGAAGCACAGAAATTGCATCCGAATTTAAAACAAAAGACACAATGCCGACTTAAGTACAAGAGGCCTGACACTCTCCCTTTCTATGATTTGAACCTCTCCTGTGAGTTCAGTATTAGATTCCGATGCTTCACTTCAACTGTACTGTATACCTTGCACCTTCTTACTGACGATGAAACACAGAAATTGCATCCGAATTTAAAACAAAAGACACAATGCCGACTCAAGTAAAAGAGGACTGTCACTCTCTCTTTCTATGATTTGAACCTCTCCTGTGAGTCGAGTATTATATTCCGATGCTTCACTTAAGTTTTACTGTATCCCTTGGACCTTCTTAATGACGATGAAACACAGAAATTGCATTCGAATTTAATACAAAAGGTACATTGCCGACTTAAGTAAAAGAGGATTGACACTCTCACTTTCTATGATTTGAACCTGTCCTGTGAGTCCAGTTTTAGATTCCGATGCTTCACTTCAGGTTTACTGTATACCTTGCACCTTCTTATTGATGATGAAACACAGAAATTGCATCCGAATTTAATACAAAAGGCACAATGCCGACTTAAGTACAACAGGACTGACACTCTCCCTTTCTATGATTTGAACTTCTCCTGTGAGTCTAGTTTTAGATTCCGATGCTTCACTTCAGGTTTACTGTATCCCTTGGACCTTCTTATTGATGATGAAACACAGAAATTGCATCCGAATTTAATACAAAAGGCACAATGCCAACTTAAGTACAAGAGGACTGACACTCTCGTTTTCTATGATTTGAACCTCTCCTGTGAGTCCAGTTTTAGATTCCGATGCTTAACTTCAGGTTTACTGCATTCCTGGGACCTTCTTATTGACGATGAAACACAGAAATTGCATCCGAATTTAATACAAAAGTCACAATGCCGACTTAAGTAAATGAGGACTGTCACTCTCTCCTTCTATTATTTGAAACACTCCTGTGAGTCCAGTTTTAGATTCCGATGCTTCACTTCAGGTTTACTGTATACCTTGCACCTTCTTATTGACGATGAAACACAGAAATTGCATCGGAATTTAATACATAAGGCACAATGCCGACTTGAGTACAAGAGGACTGACACTCTCACTTTCTATGATTTGAACCTCTTCTGTGAGTCCAGTTTTAGATTCCGATGCTTCACTTCAGGTTTACTGTATACCTTGCAACGTCTTATTGACAATGATACACAAAAATTGCATCGGAATTAAATTCAAAAGGCACAATGCCGACTTAAGTACAAGAGGACTGACACTCTAACTTTCTATGATTTGAACCTCTCCTGTGAGTCCACTTTTAGATTCCTATGCTTCACTTCAGGTTTACTGTATCCCTTGGACACTGTTATTGACGATGAAACACAGAAATTGCACTCGAATTTAATACAAAAGGAACAATGCCGACTTAAATGATATAGGACTGACACTCTCACTTTCTATGATTTGCACCTCTCCTGTGAGTCCAGTTTTAGAGTCCGATGCTTTACTTCAGGTTTACTGTATCCTTTGGACCTTCTTATTGACGATGAAACACAGAAATTGCATCGGAATTAAATTCAAAAGGCACAATGCCGACTTAAGTACAAGAGGACTGTCACTCTCACTTTCTGTGATTTGAACCTCTCCTGTGAGTCCAGTTTAAGATTCCGATGCTTCACTTCAGGTTTACTGTATACTTTGACCTTCTTATTGACGATGAAACACAGAAATTGCATCAGAATTTAATACAAAAGTCACAATGCCGACTCAAGTAAAAGAGGACTGTCACTCTCTCTTTCTATGATTTGAACCTCTCCTGTGAGTCCAGTTTTAGATTCCGATGCTTCACTTCAGGTTTACTGTATTCCTTGGACCTTCTTATTGACGATGAAACACAGAAATTGCATCCGAATTTAATACAAAAGTCACAATGCCGACACAAGTAAAAGAGGACTGTCACTCTCTCTTTCTATGATTTGAACCTCTCCTGTGAGTCGAGTATTAGATTCCGATGCTTCACTTAAGTTTTACTGTATCCCTTGGACCTTCTTATTGACGATGAAACACAGAAATTGCATTCGAATTCAATACAAAAGGCACATTGCCGACTTAAGTACAAGAGGATTGACACTCTCACTTTCTATGATTTGAACCTGTCCTGTGAGTCCAGTTTTAGATTCCGATGCTTCACTTCAGGTTTACTGTATACTTTGCACCTTCTTATTGATGATGAAACACACAAAATTGCATCCGAATTTAATACAAAAGGCACAATGCCGACTTAAGTACAAGAGGACTGACACTCTCCCTTTCTATGATTTGAACCTCTCCTGTGAGTCTAGTTTTATATTCCGATGCTTCACTTCAGGTTTACTGTATCCCTTGGACCTTCTTATTGACGATGAAACACAGAAATTGCATCCGAATTTAATACAAAAGGCACAATGCCGACTTAAGTACAAGAGGACTGACACTCTCGTTTTCTATGATTTGAACCTGTCCTGTGAGTCCAGTTTTAGATTCCGATGCTTAACTTCAGGTTTACTGCAATCCTGGGACCTTCTTATTGACGATGAAACACAGAAATTGCATCGGAATTTAATACATAAGGCACAATGCCGACTTGAGTACAAGAGGACTGACACTCTCACTTTCTATGATTTGAACCTCTTCTGTGAGTCCAGTTTTAGATTCCGATGCTTCACTTCAGGTTTACTGTATACCTTGCAACGTCTTATTGACGATGAAACACAAAAATTGCATCGGAATTATATTCAAAAGGCACAATGCCGACTTAAGTACAAGAGGACTGTCACTCTCACTTTCTGTGATTTGAACCTCTCCTGTGAGTCCAGTTTAAGATTCCGATGCTTCACTTCAGGTTTACTGTATACTTTGACCTTCTTATTGACGATGAAACACAGAAATTGCATCAGAATTTAATACAAAAGTCACAATGTAGACGTAAGTAAAAGAGGACTGTCACTCTCTCTTTCTATGATTTGAAACACTCCTGTGAGTCCAGTTTTAGATTCCGATGCTTCACTTCAGGTTTACTGTATACCTTGCACCTTCTTATTGACGATGAAACACAGAAATTGCATCGGAATTTAATACATAAGGCACAATGCCGACTTGAGTACAAGAGGACTGACACTCTCACTTTCTATATTTGAACCTCTTCTGTGAGTCCAGTTTTAGATTCCGATGCTTCACTTCAGGTTTTCTGTATACCTTGCAACGTCTTATTGACGATGAAACACAAAAATTGCATCGGAATTAAATTCAAAAGGCACAATGCCGACTTAAGTACAAGAGGACTGACACTCTCGTTTTCTATGATTTGAACCTCTCCTGTGAGTATAGTTTCAGATTCTGATGCTTCACTTCTGGTTTACTGTATACCTTGCACCGTCTTATTGACGATGATACACAAAAATTGCATCGGAATTAAATACATAAGGCACAATGCCGACTTGAGTACAAGAGAACTGACACTCTAACTTTCTATGATTTGAACCTCTCCTGTGAGTCCACTTTTAAATTCCTATGCTTCACTTCAGGTTTACTCTATCCCTTGGACCCTGTTATTGACGATGAAACACAGAAATTGCACTCGAATTTAATACAAAAGGAACAATGCCGACTTAAATGCTATAGGACTGACACTCTCACTTTCAATGATTTGCACCACTCCTGTGAGTCCAGTTTTAGATTCCGATGCTTTACTTCAGGTGTACTGTATACTTTGACCTTCTTATTGACGATGAAACACAGAAATTGCATCAGAATTTAATACAAAAGTCACAATGCCGACTCAAGTAAAAGAGGACTGTCACTCTCTCTTTCTATGATTTGAACCTCTCCTGTGAGTCCAGTTTTAGATTCCGATGCTTCACTTCAGGTTTACTGTTTCCCTTGGACCTACTTAATGGCGATGAAACACAGAAATTGCATCCGAATTTAATACAAAAGGCGGAATGCCGACTTAAGTACAAGAGGACTGATACTCTCGTTTTCTATGATTTGAACCTCTCCTGTGAGTCCAGTTTCAAATTCCGATGCTTCACTTCTGGTTTACTGTATATCTTGCACCTTCTTATTGACGATGAAACACAGAAATTGCATCGGAATTAAATTCATAAGACACAATGCCGACTTAAGTACAAGAGGACTGACACTCTAACTATCTACTATTTGAACCTCTCCTGTGAGTCCAGATTTAGATTTCGATGCTTCACTTCAGGTTTACTGTATCCCTTGGACCTTCTTATTGACGAAGAAACACAGAAATTGCATCCGAATTTAATACAAAGGGCACAATGCCGACTTAAGTACAAGAGGATTGACTCTCTTACTTTCTATGATTTGAACCTCTCCTGTAAGTCCAGTTTTTCATTCCGATGCTTCACTTCAGGTTTACTGAATACCTTGCACCCTCTTATTGACGTTGAAACATAGAAATTGCATCCGAATTCAATACAAAAGGCACAATGCCGACTTAAGTACAAGAGGACAGACACTCTCCCTTTCTATGATTTGAACCTCTCCTGTGAGTCCAGTATTAGATTCCGATGCTTCACATCAAGTTTACTGTATCCCGTGGAACTTCTTATTGACGATGAAACACTGAAATTTCATAGGAATTTAATACAAATCGCACAATGCCGACTTAAGTAAAAGAGGACTGACACTCTCACTTTCTATGATTTGAACATCTCCTGTGATTCCAATTTAGATTGCGATGCTTCACTTCAGGTTTTCTGTATACCTTGCACCTTCTAATTGATGATGAAACACAGAAATTGCATCCGAATTTAATACAAAAGTCACAATGCCGACTTAAGTAAATGAGGACTGCCACTCTCTCCTTCTATGATTTGTAACACTCCTGTGAGTCCAGTTTTAGATTCCGATGCTTCACTTCAGGTTTACTGTATACCTTGCACCTTCTTATTGACGATGAAACACAGAAATTGCATCGGAATTTAATACATAAGGCACAATGCCGACTTGAGTCCAAGAGGACTGACACTCTCACTTTCTATGATTTGAACCTCTTCTGTGAGTCCAGTTTTAGATTCCGATGCTTCACTTCAGGTTTACTGTATACCTTGCAACGTCTTATTGACGATGAAACACAAAAATTGCATCGGAATTAATTTCAAAAGGCACAATGCCGACTTAAGTACAAGAGGACTGACACTCTCGTTTTCTATGATTTGAACCTCTCCTGTGAGTATAGTTTCAGATTCTGATGCTTTACTTCTGGTTTACTGTATACCTTGCACCGTCTTATTGACAATGATACACAAAAATTGCATCGGAATTAAATTCAAAAGGCACAATGCCGACTTAAGTACAAGAGGACTGACACTCTCACTTTCTATGATTTGAACCTCTCCTGTGAGTCCAGTTTTAGATTCCGATGCTTCACTTTAGGTTTACTGTATACTTTGACCTTCTTATTGACGATGAAACACAGAAATTGCATCAGAATTTAATACAAAAGTCACAATGCCGACTCAAGTAAAAGAGGACTGTCACTCTCTCTTTCTATGATTTGAACCTCTCCTGTGAGTCCAGTTTTAGATTCCGATGCTTCACTTCAGGTTTACTGTATCCCTTGGACCTTCTTAATGACGATGAAACACAGAAATTGCATCCGATTTTAATACATAAGGCACAATGCCGACTTAAGTACAAGAGGACTGACACACTCACTTTCTATGATTTGAACCTCTTCTGTGAGTCCAGTTTTACATTCCGATGCTTCACTTCAGGTTTACTGTATACCTTGCACCGTCTTATTGACGGTGAAACACAAAAATTGCATCGGAATTAAATTCAAAAGCCACAATGCCGACTTAAGTACAAAAGGAGTGACACTCTAACTCTCTATGATTTGAACCTCTCCGGTGAGCCCAGTTTTAGATTCCTATGCTTCACTTCAGGTTTACTGTATCCCTTGGACCTTCTAATTGACGATGAAACGCAGAAATTGCACTCGAATTTAATACAAAAGGAACAATGCCGACTTAAATACTATAGGACTGACACTCTCACTTTGTATGATTTGAATCTCTCCTGTGAGTCCAGTTTTAGATTCCGATGCATCACTTCAGGTGTACTGTATACCTTGTACCGTCTTATTGACGATGAAACACAGAAATTGCATCGGAACTAAATTCAAAAGGCACAATGCCGACTCAAGTACAAGAGGAGTGACACTCTAACTTTCTATGATTTGAACCTCTCCTGTGATTCCAGTTTTAGATTCCCATGCTTCTCTTCAGGTTTACTGTATCCCTTGGACCTTCTTATTGACGACGAAACACAGAAATTGCATCGGAATTAAATTCAAAAGGTACAATGCCGACTTAAGTACAAGAGGACTGACACTCTAACTTTCTATGATTTGAACCTCCCCTGTGAGTCCAGTTTTAGATTCCGATGCTTCACTTCAGGTTTACTGTATCCCTTGGACCTTCTTATTGACGATGAAACACAGAAATTGCATCCGGATTTAATACAAAAGTCACAATGCCGACACAAGTAAAAGAGGACTGTCACTCTCTCTTTCTATGATTTGAACCTCTCCTGTGAGTCGAGTATTAGATTTCGATGCTTCACTTAAGTTTTACTGTATTCCTTGGACCTTCTTATTGACGATGAAACACAGAAATTGCATTCGAATTCAATACAAAAGGCACATTGCCGACTTAAGTACAAGAGGATTGATACTCTCACTTTCTATGATTTGAACCTGTCCTGTGAGTCCAGTTTTAGATTCCGATGCTTCACTTCAGGTTTACTGTATACCTTGCACCTTCTTATTGATGATGAAACACAGAAATTGCATCCGAATTTAATACAAAAGGCACAATGCCGACTTAAGTACAAGAGGACTGACACTCTCCCTTTCTATGATTTGAACCTCTCCTGTGAGTCTAGTTTTAGATTCCGATGTTTCACTTCAGGTTTACTGTATCCCTTGGACCTTCTTATTGACGATGAAACACAGAAATTGCATCCGAATTTAATACAAAAGGCACAATGCCGACTTAAGTACAAGAGGACTGACACTCTCGTTTTCTATGATTTGAACCTCTCCTGTGAGTATAGTTTCAGATTCTGATGCTTCACTTCTGGTTTACTGTATACCTTGCACCGTCTTATTGACAATGATACACAAAAATTGCATCGGAATTAAATTCAAAAGGCACAATGCCGACTTAAGTACAAGAGGACTGACACTCTAACTTTCTATGATTTGAACCTCTCCTGTGAGTCCACTTTTAGATTCCTATGCTTCACTTCAGGTTTACTGTATCCCTTGGACACTGTTATTGACGATGAAACACAGAAATTGCACTCGAATTTAATACAAAAGGAACAATGCCGACTTAAATGCTATAGGACTGACACTCTCACTTTCTATGATTTGCACCTCTCCTGTGAGTCCAGTTTTAGAGTCCGATGCTTAACTTCAGGTTTACTGTATCCTTTGGACCTTCTTATTGACGATGAAACACAGAAATTGCATCGGAATTTATTTCAAAAGGCACAATGCCGACTTAAGTACAAGAGGACTGTCACTCTCACTTTCTGTGATTTGAACCTCTCCTGTGAGTCCAGTTTTAGATTCCGATGCTTAACTTCAGGTTTACTGCATTCCTGGGACCTTCTTATTGACGATGAAACACAGAAATTGCATCCGAATTTAATACAAAAGTCACAAAGCCGACTTAAGTAAATGAGGACTGTCACTCTCTCTTTCTATGATTTGAAACACTCCTGTGAGTCCAGTTTTAGATTCCGATGCTTCACTTCAGGTTTACTGTATCCCTTGGACCTTCTTATTGACGATGAAACACAGAAATTGCATCCGAATTTAATACATAAGTCACAAGGCCGACACAAGTAAAAGAGGACTGTCACTCTCTCTTTCTATGATTTGAACCTCTCCTGTGAGTCGAGTATTAGATTCCGATGCTTCACTTAAGTTTTACTGTATCCCTTGGACCTTCTTATTGACGATGAAACACAGAAATTGCATTCGAATTCAATACAAAAGGCACATTGCCGACTTAAGTACAAGAGGATTGACACTCTCACTTTCTATGATTTGAACCTGTCCTGTGAGTCCAGTTTTAGATTCCGATGCTTCACTTCAGGTTTACTGTATACCTTGCACCTTCTTATTGATGATGAAACACAGAAATTGCATCCGAATTTAATACAAAAGGCACAATGCCGACTTAAGTACAAGAGGACTGACACTCTCCCTTTCTATGATTTGAACCTCTCCTGTGAGTCTAGTTTTATATTCCGATGCTTCACTTCAGGTTTACTGTATCCCTTGGACCTTCTTATTGACGATGAAACACAGAAATTGCATCCGAATTTAATACAAAAGGCACAATGCCGACTTAAGTACAAGAGGACTGACACTCTCGTTTTCTATGATTTGAACCTCTCCTGTGAGTCCAGTTTTAGATTCCGATGCTTAACTTCAGGTTTACTGCAATCCTGGGACCTTCTTATTGACGATGAAACACAGAAATTGCATCCGAATTTAATACAAAAGTCACAATGCCGACGTAAGTAAAAGAGGACTGTCACTCTCTCTTTCTATGATTTGAAACACTCCTGTGAGTCCAGTTTTAGATTCCGATGCTTCACTTCAGGTTTACTGTATACCTTGCACCTTCTTATTGACGATGAAACACAGAAATTGCATCGGAATTTAATACATAAGGCACAATGCCGACTTGAGTACAAGAGGACTGACACTCTCACTTTCTATGATTTGAACCTCTTCTGTGAGTCCAGTTTTAGATTCCGATGCTTCACTTCAGGTTTACAGTATACCTTGCAACGTCTTATTGACGATGAAACACAAAAATTGCATCGGAATTACATTCAAAAGGCACAATGCCGACTTAAGTACAAGAGGACTGACACTCTCGTTTTCTATGATTTGAACCTCTCCTGTGAGTATAGTTTCAGATTCTGATGCTTCACTTCTGGTTTACTGTATACCTTGCACCGTCTTATTGACGATGATACACAAAAATTGCATCGGAATTAAATACATAAGGCACAATGCCGACTTGAGTACAAGAGGACTGACACTCTAACTTTCTATGATTTGAACCTCTCCTGTGAGTCCACTTTTAAATTCCTATGCTTCACTTCAGGTTTACTCTATCCCTTGGACCCTGTTATTGACGATGAAACACAGAAATTGCACTCGAATTTAATACAAAAGGAACAATGCCGACTTAAATGCTATAGGACTCACACTCTCACTTTCAATGATTTGCACCTCTCCTGTGAGTCCAGTTTTAGATTCCGATGCTTTACTTCAGGTGTACTGTATACTTTGACCTTCTTATTGACGATGAAACACAGAAATTGCATCAGAATTTAATACAAAAGTCACAATGCCGACACAAGTAAAAGAGGACTGTCACTCTCTCTTTCTATGATTTGAACCTCTCCTGTGAGTCCAGTTTTAGATTCCGATGCTTCACTTCAGGTTTACTGTTTCCCTTGGACCTACTTAATGGCGATGAAACACAGAAATTGCATCCGAATTTAATACAAAAGGCGGAATGCCGACTTAAGTACAAGAGGACTGACACTCTCGTTTTCTATGATTTGAACCTCTCCTGTGAGTCCAGTTTCAGATTCCGATGCTTCACTTCTGGTTTACTGTATATCTTGCACCTTCTTATTGACGATGAAACACAGAAATTGCATCGGAATTAAATTCATAAGACACAATGCCGACTTAAGTACAAGAGGACTGACACTCTAACTATCTACTATTTGAACCTCTCCTGTGAGTCCAGATTTAGATTCCGATGCTTCACTTCAGGTTTACTGTATCCCTTGGACCTTCTTATTGACGAAGAAACACAGAAATTGCATCCGAATTTAATACAAAGGGCACAATGCCGACTTAAGTACAAGAGGATTGACTCTCTTACTTTCTATGATTTGAACCTCTCCTGTAAGTCCAGTTTTTCATTCCGATGCTTCACTTCAGGTTTACTGAATACCTTGCACCTTCTTATTGACGTTGAAACATAGAAATTGCATCCGAATTCAATACAAAAGGCACAATGCCGACTTAAGTACAAGAGGACAGACACTCTCCCTTTCTATGATTTGAACCTCTCCTGTGAGTCCAGTATTAGATTCCGATGCTTCACATCAAGTTTACTGTATCCCGTGGAACTTCTTATTGACGATGAAACACTGAAATTTCATAGGAATTTAATACAAATCGCACAATGCCGACTTAAGTAAAAGAGGACTGACACTCTCACTTTCTATGATTTGAACATCTCCTGTGATTCCAATTTAGATTGCGATGCTTCACTTCAGGTTTTCTGTATACCTTGCACCCTCTTATTGATGATGAAACACAGATATTGCATCCGAATTTAATACAAAAGGCACAATGCCGACTTAAGTACAAGAGGACTGACACTCTCCCTTTCTATGATTTGAACCTCTCCTGTGAGTCTAGTTTTAGATTCCGATGCTTCACTTCAGGTTTACTGTATCCTTGGACCTTCTTATTGATGATGAAACACAGAAATTGCATCCGAATTTAATACAAAAGGCACAATGCCGACTTAAGTACAAGAGGACTGACACTCCCGTTTTCTATGATTTGAACCTCTCCTGTGAGTCTAGTTTTAGATTCCGATGCTTCACTTCAGGTTTACTGTATCCCTTGGACCTTCTTATTGACGATGAGACACAGAAATTGCATCCGAATTTAATACAAAAGTCACAATGCCGACTTAAGTAAATGAGGACTGCCACTCTCTCCTTCTATGATTTGAAACACTCCTGTGAGTCCAGTTTTAGATTCCGATGCTTCACTTCAGGTTTACTGTATACCTTGCACCTTCTTATTGACGATGAAACACAGAAATTGCATCGGAATTTAATACATAAGGCACAATGCCGACTTGAGTACAAGAGGACTGACACTCTCACTTTCTATGATTTGAACCTCTTCTGTGAGTCCAGTTTTAGATTCCGATGCTTCACTTCAGGTTTACTGTATACCTTGCAACGTCTTATTGACGATGAAACACAAAAATTGCATCGGAATTAATTTCAAAAGGCACAATGCCGACTTAAGTACAAGAGGACTGACACTCTCGTTTTCTATGATTTGAACCTCTCCTGTGAGTATAGTTTCAGATTCTGATGCTTCACTTCTGGTTTACTGTATACCTTGCACCGTCTTATTGACAATGATACACAAAAATTGCATCGGAATTAAATTCAAAAGGCACAATGCCGACTTAATTACAAGAGGACTGACACTCTCACTTTCTATGATTTGAACCTCTCCTGTGAGTCCAGTTTTAGATTCCGATGCTTCACTTTAGGTTTACTGTATACTTTGACTTTCTTATTGACGATGAAACACAGAAATTGCATCAGAATTTAATACAAAAGTCTCAATGCCGACTCAAGTAAAAGAGGACTGTCACTCTCTCTTTCTATGATTTGAACCTCTCCTGTGAGTCCAGTTTTAGATTCCGATGCTTCACTTCAGGTTTACTGTATCCCTTGGACCCTCTTAATGACGATGAAACACAGAAATTGCATCCGATTTTAATACATAAGTCACAATGCCGACTTAAGTACAAGAGGACTGACACACTCACTTTCTATGATTTGAACCTCTTCTGTGAGTCCAGTTTTACATTCCGATGCTTCACTTCAGGTTTACTGTATACCTTGCACCGTCTTATTGACGGTGAAACACAAAAATTGCATCGGAATTAAATTCAAAAGCCACAATGCCGACTTAAGTACAAAAGGAGTGACACTCTAACTCTCTATGATTTGAACCTCTCCGGTGAGCCCAGTTTTAGATTCCTATGCTTCACTTCAGGTTTACTGTATCCCTTGGACCTTCTCATTGACGATGAAACGCAGAAATTGCACTCGAATTTAATACAAAAGGAACAATGCCGACTTAAATACTATAGGACTGACACTCTCACTTTGTATGATTTGAATCTCTCCTGTGAGTCCAGTTTTAGATTCCGATGCATCACTTCAGGTGTACAGTATACCTTGTACCGTCTTATTAACGATGAAACACAGAAATTGCATCGGAACTAAATTCAAAAGGCACAATGCCGACTCAAGTACAAGAGGAGTGACACTCTAACTTTCTATGATTTGAACCTCTCCTGTGAGTCCAGTTTTAGATTCCCATGCTTCTCTTCAGGTTTACTGTATCCCTTGGACCTTCTTATTGACGACGAAACACAGAAATTGCATCGGAATTAAATTCAAAAGGTACAATGCCGACTTAAGTACAAGAGGACTGACACTCTAACTTTCTATGATTTGAACCTCCCCTGTGAGTCCAGTTTTAGATTCCGATGCTTCACTTCAGGTTTACTGTATCCCTTGGACCTTCTTATTGACGATGAAACACAGAAATTACATCCGGATTTAATACAAAAGTCACAATGCCGACACAAGTAAAAGAGGACTGTCACTCTCTCTTTCTATGATTTGAACCTCTCCTGTGAGTCGAGTATTAGATTCCGATGCTTCACTTATGTTTTACTGTATCCCTTGGACCTTCTTATTGACGATGAAACACAGAAATTGCATCCGAATTTAATACAAAAGGCACAATGCCGACTTAAGTACAAGAGGACTGACACTCCCGTTTTCTATGATTTGAACCTCTCCTGTGAGTCTAGTTTTAGATTCCGATGCTTCACTTCAGGTTTACTGTATCCCTTGGACCTTCTTATTGACGATGAGACACAGAAATTGCATCCGAATTTAATACAAAAGTCACAATGCCGACTTAAGTAAATGAGGACTGCCACTCTCTCCTTCTATGATTTGAAACACTCCTGTGAGTCCAGTTTTAGATTCCGATGCTTCACTTCAGGTTTACTGTATACCTTGCACCTTCTTATTGACGATGAAACACAGAAATTGCATCGGAATTTAATACATAAGGCACAATGCCGACTTGAGTACAAGAGGACTGACACTCTCACTTTCTATGATTTGAACCTCTTCTGTGAGTCCAGTTTTAGATTCCGATGCTTCACTTCAGGTTTACTGTTTCCCTTGGACCTACTTAATGGCGATGAAACACAGAAATTGCATCCGAATTTAATACAAAAGGCGGAATGCCGACTTAAGTACAAGAGGACTGACACTCTCGTTTTCTATGATTTGAACCTCTCCTGTGAGTCCAGTTTCAGATTCCGATGCTTCACTTCTGGTTTACTGTATATCTTGCACCTTCTTATTGACGATGAAACACAGAAATTGCATCGGAATTAAATTCATAAGACACAATGCCGACTTAAGTACAAGAGGACTGACACTCTAACTATCTACTATTTGAACCTCTCCTGTGAGTCCAGATTTAGATTCCGATGCTTCACTTCAGGTTTACTGTATCCCTTGGACCTTCTTATTGACGAAGAAACACAGAAATTGCATCCGAATTTAATACAAAGGGCACAATGCCGACTTAAGTACAAGAGGATTGACTCTCTTACTTTCTATGATTTGAACCTCTCCTGTAAGTCCAGTTTTTCATTCCGATGCTTCACTTCAGGTTTACTGAATACCTTGCACCTTCTTATTGACGTTGAAACATAGAAATTGCATCCGAATTCAATACAAAAGGCACAATGCCGACTTAAGTACAAGAGGACAGACACTCTCCCTTTCTATGATTTGAACCTCTCCTGTGAGTCCAGTATTAGATTCCGATGCTTCACATCAAGTTTACTGTATCCCGTGGAACTTCTTATTGACGATGAAACACTGAAATTTCATAGGAATTTAATACAAATCGCACAATGCCGACTTAAGTAAAAGAGGACTGACACTCTCACTTTCTATGATTTGAACATCTCCTGTGATTCCAATTTAGATTGCGATGCTTCACTTCAGGTTTTCTGTATACCTTGCACCTTCTTATTGATGATGAAACACAGATATTGCATCCGAATTTAATACAAAAGGCACAATGCCGACTTAAGTACAAGAGGACTGACACTCTCCCTTTCTATGATTTGAACCTCTCCTGTGAGTCTAGTTTTAGATTCCGATGCTTCACTTCAGGTTTACTGTATCCTTGGACCTTCTTATTGATGATGAAACACAGAAATTGCATCCGAATTTAATACAAAAGGCACAATGCCGACTTAAGTACAAGAGGACTGACACTCCCGTTTTCTATGATTTGAACCTCTCCTGTGAGTCTAGTTTTAGATTCCGATGCTTCACTTCAGGTTTACTGTATCCCTTGGACCTTCTTATTGACGATGAGACACAGAAATTGCATCCGAATTTAATACAAAAGTCACAATGCCGACTTAAGTAAATGAGGACTGCCACTCTCTCCTTCTATGATTTGAAACACTCCTGTGAGTCCAGTTTTAGATTCCGATGCTTCACTTCAGGTTTACTGTATACCTTGCACCTTCTTATTGACGATGAAACACAGAAATTGCATCGGAATTTAATACATAAGGCACAATGCCGACTTGAGTACAAGAGGACTGACACTCTCACTTTCTATGATTTGAACCTCTTCTGTGAGTCCAGTTTTAGATTCCGATGCTTCACTTCAGGTTTACTGTATACCTTGCAACGTCTTATTGACGATGAAACACAAAAATTGCATCGGAATTAATTTCAAAAGGCACAATGCCGACTTAAGTACAAGAGGACTGACACTCTCGTTTTCTATGATTTGAACCTCTCCTGTGAGTATAGTTTCAGATTCTGATGCTTCACTTCTGGTTTACTGTATACCTTGCACCGTCTTATTGACAATGATACACAAAAATTGCATCGGAATTAAATTCAAAAGGCACAATGCCGACTTAATTACAAGAGGACTGACACTCTCACTTTCTATGATTTGAACCTCTCCTGTGAGTCCAGTTTTAGATTCCGATGCTTCACTTTAGGTTTACTGTATACTTTGACCTTCTTATTGACGATGAAACACAGAAATTGCATCAGAATTTAATACAAAAGTCACAATGCCGACTCAAGTAAAAGAG
Source organism: Schistocerca americana (assembly GCF_021461395.2). NCBI lineage: Eukaryota > Metazoa > Arthropoda > Insecta > Orthoptera > Acrididae > Schistocerca > Schistocerca americana. The sequence goes on from NC_060128.1 coordinate 37,158,589, forward strand.
GACTGTCACTCTCTCTTTCTATGATTTGAACCTCTCCTGTGAGTCCAGTTTTAGATTCCGATGCTTCACTTCAGGTTTACTGTATCCCTTGGACCCTCTTAATGACGATGAAACACAGAAATTGCATCCGATTTTAATACATAAGTCACAATGCCGACTTAAGTACAAGAGGACTGACACACTCACTTTCTATGATTTGAACCTCTTCTGTGAGTCCAGTTTTACATTCCGATGCTTCACTTCAGGTTTACTGTATACCTTGCACCGTCTTATTGACGGTGAAACACAAAAATTGCATCGGAATTAAATTCAAAAGCCACAATGCCGACTTAAGTACAAAAGGAGTGACACTCTAACTCTCTATGATTTGAACCTCTCCGGTGAGCCCAGTTTTAGATTCCTATGCTTCACTTCAGGTTTACTGTATCCCTTGGACCTTCTCATTGACGATGAAACGCAGAAATTGCACTCGAATTTAATACAAAAGGAACAATGCCGACTTAAATACTATAGGACTGACACTCTCACTTTGTATGATTTGAATCTCTCCTGTGAGTCCAGTTTTAGATTCCGATGCATCACTTCAGGTGTACAGTATACCTTGTACCGTCTTATTAACGATGAAACACAGAAATTGCATCGGAACTAAATTCAAAAGGCACAATGCCGACTCAAGTACAAGAGGAGTGACACTCTAACTTTCTATGATTTGAACCTCTCCTGTGAGTCCAGTTTTAGATTCCCATGCTTCTCTTCAGGTTTACTGTATCCCTTGGACCTTCTTATTGACGACGAAACACAGAAATTGCATCGGAATTAAATTCAAAAGGTACAATGCCGACTTAAGTACAAGAGGACTGACACTCTAACTTTCTATGATTTGAACCTCCCCTGTGAGTCCAGTTTTAGATTCCGATGCTTCACTTCAGGTTTACTGTATCCCTTGGACCTTCTTATTGACGATGAAACACAGAAATTGCATCCGGATTTAATACAAAAGTCACAATGCCGACACAAGTAAAAGAGGACTGTCACTCTCTCTTTCTATGATTTGAACCTCTCCTGTGAGTCGAGTATTAGATTCCGATGCTTCACTTAAGTTTTACTGTATCCCTTGGACCTTCTTATTGACGATGAAACACAGAAATTGCATTCGAATTCAATACAAAAGGCACATTGCCGACTTAAGTACAAGAGGATTGACACTCTCACTTTCTATGATTTGAACCTGTCCTGTGAGTCCAGTTTTAGATTCCGATGCTTCACTTCAGGTTTACTGTATACCTTGCACCTTCTTATTGATGATGAAACACAGAAATTGCATCCGAATTTAATACAAAAGGCACAATGCCGACTTAAGTACAAGAGGACTGACACTCTCCCTTTCTATGATTTGAACCTCTCCTGTGAGTCTAGTTTTAGATTCCGATGTTTCACTTCAGGTTTACTGTATCCCTTGGACCTTCTTATTGACGATGAAACACAGAAATTGCATCCGAATTTAATACAAAAGGCACAATGCCGACTTAAGTACAAGAGGACTGACACTCTCGTTTTCTATGATTTGAACCTCTCCTGTGAGTATAGTTTCAGATTCTGATGCTTCACTTCTGGTTTACTGTATACCTTGCACCGTCTTATTGACAATGATACACAAAAATTGCATCGGAATTAAATTCAAAAGGCACAATGCCGACTTAAGTACAAGAGGACTGACACTCTAAATTTCTATGATTTGAACCTCTCCTGTGAGTCCACTTTTAGATTCCTATGCTTCACTTCAGGTTTACTGTATCCCTTGGACACTGTTATTGACGATGAAACACAGAAATTGCACTCGAATTTAATACAAAAGGAACAATGCCGACTTAAATGCTATAGGACTGACACTCTCACTTTCTATGATTTGCACCTCTCCTGTGAGTCCAGTTTTAGAGTCCGATGCTTAACTTCAGGTTTACTGTATCCTTTGGACCTTCTTATTGACGATGAAACACAGAAATTGCATCGGAATTAAATTCAAAAGGCACAATGCCGACTTAAGTACAAGAGGACTGTCACTCTCACTTTCTGTGATTTGAACCTCTCCTGTGAGTCCAGTTTTAGATTCCGATGCTTAACTTCAGGTTTACTGCATTCCTGGGACCTTCTTATTGACGATGAAACACAGAAATTGCATCCGAATTTAATACAAAAGTCACAATGCCGACTTAAGTAAATGAGGACTGTCACTCTCTCTTTCTATGATTTGAAACACTCCTGTGAGTCCAGTTTTAGATTCCGATGCTTCACTTCAGGTTTACTGTATCCCTTGGACCTTCTTATTGACGATGAAACACAGAAATTCCATCCGAATTTAATACAAAAGTCACAATGCCGACACAAGTAAAAGAGGACTGTCACTCTCTCTTTCTATGATTTGAACCTCTCCTGTGAGTCGAGTATTAGATTCCGATGCTTCACTTAAGTTTTACTGTATCCCTTGGACCTTCTTATTGACTATGAAACACAGAAATTGCATTCGAATTCAATACAAAAGGCACATTGCCGACTTAAGTACAAGAGGATTGACACTCTCACTTTCTATGATTTGGACCTGTCCTGTGAGTCCAGTTTTAGATTCCGATGCTTCACTTCAGGTTTACTGTATACCTTGCACCTTCTTATTGATGATGAAACACAGAAATTGCATCCGAATTTAATACAAAAGGCACAATGCCGACTTAAGTACAAGAGGACTGACACTCTCCCTTTCTATGATTTGAACCTCTCCTGTGAGTCTAGTTTTATATTCCGATGCTTCACTTCAGGTTTACTGTATCCCTTGGACCTTCTTATTGACGATGAAACACAGAAATTGCATCCGAATTTAATACAAAAGTGACAATGCCGACTTAAGTACAAGAGGACTGACACTCTCGTTTTCTATGATTTGAACCTCTCCTGTGAGTCCAGTTTTAGATTCCGATGCTTAACTTCAGGTTTACTGCAATCCTGGGACCTTCTTATTGACGATGAAACACAGAAATTGCATCCGAATTTAATACAAAAGTCACAATGCCGACGTAAGTAAAAGAGGACTGTCACTCTCTCTTTCTATGATTTGAAACACTCCTGTGAGTCCAGTTTTAGATTCCGATGCTTCACTTCAGGTTTACTGTATACCTTGCACCTTCTTATTGACGATGAAACACAGAAATTGCATCGGAATTTAATACATAAGGCACAATGCCGACTTGAGTACAAGAGGACTGACACTCTCACTTTCTATGATTTGAACCTCTTCTGTGAGTCCAGTTTTAGATTCCGATGCTTCACTTCAGGTTTACTGTATGCCTTGCAACGTCTTATTGACGATGAAACACAAAAATTGCATCGGAATTAAATTCAAAAGGCACAATGCCGACTTAAGTACAAGAGGACTGACACTCTCGTTTTCTATGATTTGAACCTCTCCTGTGAGTATAGTTTCAGATTCTGATGCTTCACTTCTGGTTTACTGTATACCTTGCACCGTCTTATTGACGATGATACACAAAAATTGCATCGGAATTAAATACATAAGGCACAATGCCGACTTGAGTACAAGAGGACTGACACTCTAACTTTCTATGATTTGAACCTCTCCTGTGAGTCCACTTTTAAATTCCTATGCTTCACTTCAGGTTTACTCTATCCCTTGGACCCTGTTATTGACGATGAAACACAGAAATTGCACTCGAATTTAATACAAAAGGAACAATGCCGACTTAAATGCTATAGGACTGACACTCTCACTTTCAATGATTTGCACCTCTCCTGTGAGTCCAGTTTTAGATTCCGATGCTTTACTTCAGGTGTACTGTATACTTTGACCTTCTTATTGACGATGAAACACAGAAATTGCATCAGAATTTAATACAGAAGTCACAATGCCGACTCAAGTAAAAGAGGACTGTCACTCTCTCTTTCTATGATTTGAACCTCTCCTGTGAGTCCAGTTTTAGATTCCGATGCTTCACTTCAGGTTTACTGTTTCCCTTGGACCTACTTAATGGCGATGAAACACAGAAATTGCATCCGAATTTAATACAAAAGGCGGAATGCCGACTTAAGTACAAGAGGACTGACACTCTCGTTTTCTATGATTTGAACCTCTCCTGTGAGTCCAGTTTCAGATTCCGATGCTTCACTTCTGGTTTACTGTATATCTTGCACCTTCTTATTGACGATGAAACACAGAAATTGCATCGGAATTAAATTCATAAGACACAATGCCGACTTAAGTACAAGAGGACTGACACTCTAACTATCTACTATTTGAACCTCTCCTGTGAGTCCAGATTTAGATTCCGATGCTTCACTTCAGGTTTACTGTATCCCTTGGACCTTCTTATTGACGAAGAAACACAGAAATTGCATCCGAATTTGATACAAAGGGCACAATGCCGACTTAAGTACAAGAGGATTGACTCTCTTACTTTCTATGATTTGAACCTCTCCTGTAAGTCCAGTTTTTCATTCCGATGCTTCACTTCAGGTTTACTGAATACCTTGCACCTTCTTATTGACGTTGAAACATAGAAATTGCATCCGAATTCAATACAAAAGGCACAATGCCGACTTAAGTACAAGAGGACAGACACTCTCCCTTTCTGTGATTTGAACCTCTCCTGTGAGTCCAGTATTAGATTCCGATGCTTCACATCAAGTTTACTGTATCCCGTGGAACTTCTTATTGACGATGAAACACTGAAATTTCATAGGAATTTAATACAAATCGCACAATGCCGACTTAAGTAAAAGAGGACTGACACTCTCACTTTCTATGATTTGAACATCTCCTGTGATTCCAATTTAGATTGCGATGCTTCACTTCAGGTTTTCTGTATACCTTGCACCTTCTTATTGATGATGAAACACAGAAATTGCATCCGAATTTAATACAAAAGGCACAATGCCGACTTAAGTACAAGAGGACTGACACTCTCCCTTTCTATGACTTGAACCTCTCCTGTGAGTCTAGTTTTAGATTCCGATGCTTCACTTCCGGTTTACTGTATCCCTTGGACCTTCTTATTGATGATGAAACACAGAAATTGCATCCGAATTTAATACAAAAGGCACAATGCCGACTTAAGTACAAGAGGACTGACACTCCCGTTTTCTATGATTTGAACCTCTCCTGTGAGTCTAGTTTTAGATTCCGATGCTTCACTTCAGGTTTACTGTATCCCTTGGACCTTCTTATTGACGATGAAACACAGAAATTGCATCCGAATTTAATACAAAAGTCACAATGCCGACTTAAGTAAATGAGGACTGCCACTCTCTCCTTCTATGATTGGAAACACTCCTGTGAGGCCAGTTTTAGATTCCGATGCTTCACTTCAGGTTTACTGTATACCTTGCACCTTCTTATTGACGATGAAACACAGAAATTGCATCGGAATTTAATACATAAGGCACAATGCCGACTTGAGTACAAGAGGACTGACACTCTCACTTTCTATGATTTGAACCTCTTCTGTGAGTCCAGTTTTAGATTCCGATGCTTCACTTCAGGTTTACTGTATACCTTGCAACGTCTTATTGACGATGAAACACAAAAATTGCATCGGAATTAATTTCAAAAGGCACAATGCCGACTTAAGTACAAGAGGACTGACACTCTCGTTTTCTATGATTTGAACCTCTCCTGTGAGTATAGTTTCAGATTCTGATGCTTCACTTCTGGTTTACTGTATACCTTGCACCGTCTTATTGACAATGATACACAAAAATTGCATCGGAATTAAATTCAAAAGGCACAATGCCGACTTAAGTACAAGAGGACTGTCACTCTCACTTTCTATGATTTGAACCTCTCCTGTGAGTCCAGTTTTAGATTCCGATGCTTCACTTTAGGTTTACTGTATACTTTGACCTTCTTATTGACGATGAAACACAGAAATTGCATCAGAATTTAATACAAAAGTCACAATGCCGACTCAAGTAAAAGAGGACTGTCACTCTCTCTTTCTATGATTTGAACCTCTCCTGTGAGTCCAGTTTTAGATTCCGATGCTTCACTTCAGGTTTACTGTATCCCTTGGACCTTCTTAATGACGATGAAACACAGAAATTGCATCCGATTTTAATACATAAGGCACAATGCCGACTTAAGTACAAGAGGACTGACACACTCACTTTCTATGATTTGAACCTCTTCTGTGAGTCCAGTTTTACATTCCGATGCTTCACTTCAGGTTTACTGTATACCTTGCACCGTCTTATTGACGGTGAAACACAAAAATTGCATCGGAATTAAATTCAAAAGCCACAATGCCGACTTAAGTACAAAACGAGTGACACTCTAACTCTCTATGATTTGAACCTCTCCGGTGAGACCAGTTTTAGATTCCTATGCTTCACTTCAGGTTTACTGTATCCCTTGGACCTTCTCATTGACGATGAAACGCAGAAATTGCACTCGAATTTAATACAAAAGGAACAATGCCGACTTAAATACTATAGGACTGACACTCTCACTTTGTATGATTTGAATCTCTCCTGTGAGTCCAGTTTTAGATTCCGATGCATCACTTCAGGTGTACTGTATACCTTGTACCGTCTTATTGACGATGAAACACAGAAATTGCATCGGAACTAAATTCAAAAGGCACAATGCCGACTCAAGTACAAGAGGAGTGACACTCTAACTTTCTATGATTTGAACCTCTCCTGTGAGTCCAGTTTTAGATTCCCATGCTTCTCTTCAGGTTTACTGTATCCCTTGGACCTTCTTATTGACGACGAAACACAGAAATTGCATCGGAATTAAATTCAAAAGGTACAATGCCGACTTAAGTACAAGAGGACTGACACTCTAACTTTCTATGATTTGAACCTCCCCTGTGAGTCCAGTTTTAGATTCCGATGGTTCACTTCAGGTTTACTGTATCCCTTGGACCTTCTTATTGACGATGAAACACAGATATTGCATCCGGATTTAATACAAAAGTCACAATGCCGACACAAGTAAAAGAGGACTGTCACTCTCTCTTTCTATGATTTGAACCTCTCCTGTGAGTCGAGTATTAGATTCCGATGCTTCACTTAAGTTTTACTGTATCCCTTGGACCTTCTTATTGACGATGAAACACAGAAATTGCATTCGAATTCAATACAAAAGGCACATTGCCGACTTAAGTACAAGAGGATTGACACTCTCACTTTCTATGATTTGAACCTGTCCTGTGAGTCCAGTTTTAGATTCCGATGCTTCACTTCAGGTTTACTGTATACCTTGCACCTTCTTATTGATGATGAAACACAGAAATTGCATCCGAATTTAATACAAAAGGCACAATGCCGACTTAAGTACAAGAGGACTGACACTCTCCCTTTCTATGATTTGAACCTCTCCTGTGAGTCTAGTTTTAGATTCCGATGTTTCACTTCAGGTTTACTGTATCCCTTGGACCTTCTTATTGACGATGAAACACAGAAATTGCATCCGAATGTAATACAAAAGGCACAATGCCGACTTAAGTACAAGAGGACTGACACTCTCGTCTTCTATGATTTGAACCTCTCCTGTGAGTCCAGTTTTAGATTCCGATGCTTAACTTCTGGTTTACTGCATTCCTGGGACCTTCTTATTGACGATGAAACACAGAAATTGCATCCGAATTTAATACAAAAGTCACAATGCCGACGTAAGTAAAAGAGGACTGTCACTCTCTCTTTCTATGATTTGAAACACTCCTGTGAGTCCAGTTTTAGATTCCGATGCTTCACTTCAGGTTTACAGTATACCTTGCACCTTCTTATTGACGATGAAACACAGAAATTGCATCGGAATTTAATACATAAGGCACAATGCCGACTTGAGTACAAGAGGACTGACACTCTCTTTTTCTATGATTTGGCCCTCTTCTGTGAGTCCAGTTTTAGATTCCGATGCTTCACTTCAGGTTTACTGTATACCTTGCAACGTCTTATTGACGATGAAACACAAAAATTGCATCGGAATTAAATTCAAAAGGCACAATGCCGACTTAAGTACAAGAGGACTGACACTCTCGTTTTCTATGATTTGAACCTCTCCTGTGAGTATAGTTTCAGATTCTGATGCTTCACTTCTTGTTTACTGTATACCTTGCACCGTCTTATTGACGATGATACCCAAAAATTGCATCGGAATTAAATACATAAGGCACAAGGCCGACTTGAGTACAAGAGGACTGACACTCTAACTTTCTATGATTTGAACCTCTCCTGTGAGTCTACTTTTAAATTCCTATGCTTCACTTCAGGTTTACCCTATCCCTTGGACCCTGTTATTGACGATGAAACACAGAAATTGCACTCGAATTTAATACAAAAGGAACAATGCCGACTTAAATGCTATAGGACTGACACTCTCACTTTCAATGATTTGCACCTCTCCTGTGAGTCCAGTTTTAGATTCCGATGCTTTACTTCAATTGTACTGTATACTTTGACCTTCTTATTGACGATGAAACACAGAAATTGCATCAGAATTTAATACAAAAGTCACAATGCCGACTCAAGTAAAAGAGGACTGTCACTCTCTCTTTCTATGATTTGAACCTCTCCTGTGAGTCCAGTTTTAGATTCCGATGCTTCACTTCAGGTTTACTGTATCCCTTGGACCTTCCTAATGGCGATGAAACACAGAAATTGCATCCGAATTTAATACAAAAGGCGGAATGCCGACTTAAGTACAAGAGGACTGACACTCTCGTTTTCTATGATTTGAACCTCTCCTGTGAGTCCAGTTTCAGATTCCGATGCTTCACTTCTGGTTTTCTGTATATCTTGCACCTTCTTATTGACGATGAAACACAGAAATTGCATCGGAATTAAATTCATAAGACACAATGCCGACTTAAGTACAAGAGGACTGACACACTAACTATCTACTATTTGAACCTCTCCTGAGAGTCCAGATCTAGATTCCGATGCTTCACTTCAGGTTTACTGTATCCCTTGGACCTTCTTATTGACGAAGAAACACGGAAATTGCATCCGAATTTAATACAAAGGGCACAATGCCGACTTAAGTACAAGAGGATTGACTCTCTTGCTTTCTATGATTTGAACCTCTCCTGTAAGTCCAGTTTTTCATTCCGATGCTTCACTTCAGGTTTACTGAATACCTTGCACCTTCTTATTGACGTTGAAACATAGAAATTGCATCAGAACTAAATTCAAAAGGCACAATGCCGACTTAAGTACAAGAGGACTGACACTCTAACTTTCTATGATTTGAACCTCTCCTGTGAGTCCAGTTTTAGATTCCCATGCTTCTCCTCAGGTTTACTGTATCCCTTGGACCTTCTTATTGACGATGAAACACAGAAATTGCATCGGAATTAAATTCAAAAGGCACAATGCCGACTTAAGTTCAAGAGGACTGTCACTCTCACTTTCTATGATTTGAACCTCTCCTGTGAGTCCAGTTTTAGATTCCGATGCTTCACTTCAGGTTTACTGTGTACTTTGACCTTCTTATTGACGATGAAACACAGAAATTGCATCAGAATTTAATACAAAAGTCACAATGCCGACTCAAGTAAAAGAGGACTGTCACTCTCTCTTTCTATGATTTGAACCTCTCCTGTGAGTCCAGTTTTAGATTCCGATGCTTCACTTCAGGTTTACTGTATCCCTTGGACCTTCTTAATGACGATGAAACACAGAAATTGCATCCGAATTTAATACATAAGGCACAATGCCGACTTAAGTACAAGAGGACTGACACTCTCACTTTCTATGATTTGAACCTCTTCTGTGAGTCCAGTTTTACATTCCGATGCTTCACTTCAGGTTTACTGTATACCTTGCACCGTCTTATTGACGATGAAACACAGAAATTGCATCGGAATTAAATTCAAAAGGCACAATGCCGACTCAAGTACAAGAGGACCGACACTCTAACTTTCTATGATTTGAACCTCTCCTGTGAGTCCAGTTTTAGATTCCCATGCTTCTCTTCAGGTTTACTGTATCCCTTGGACCTTCTTATTGACGATGAAACACAGAAATTGCATCGGAATTAAATTCCATAGGTTCAATGCCGACTTAAGTACAAGAGGACTGACACTCTCGTTTTCTATGATTTGAACCTCTCCTGTGAGTCCAGTTTAGATTCCGATGCTTAACATCAGGTTTACTGCTTCCCTGGGACCTTCTTATTGACGATGAAACACAGAAATTGCATCCGAATTTAATACAAAAGTCACAATGACGACTTAAGTAAAAGAGGACTGTCACTCTCTCTTTCTATGATTTTAAACACTCCTGCGAGTCCAGTTTTAGATTCCGATGCTTCACTTCAGGTTTACTGTATACCTTGCACCTTCGTGTTGACTATGAAACACAGAAATTGCATCCGAATTTAATACAAAAGGCACTATGCCGACTTAAGTACAAGAGGACTGACACTCTCCCTTTCTATGATTAGAACCTTTCCTGTGAGTCCAGTTTTAGATTCCGATGCTTCACTTCAGGTTTACTGTATCCCTTGGACCTCCTTAATGACGATGAAACACAGAAATTGCATCCGAATTTAATACAAAAGGCACAATACCGACTTAAGTACAAGAGGACTGACACTCTCGTTTTCTATGATTTGAACCTCTCCTGTGAGTATAGTTTCAGATGCTGATGCTTCACTTCAGGTTTACTGTATACCTTGCACCGTCTTATTGACGATGAAACACAAATTTTGAATCGGAATTAATTTCAAAAGGCACAATGCCGACTTAAGTACAAGAGGACTGACACTCTAACTTTCTATGATTTGAACCTCTCCTGTGAGTCCAGTTTTAGATTCCTATGCTTCACTTCAGGTTTACTGTATCCCTTGGACCTTCTTATTGACGATGAAACACAGAAGTTGCACTCGAATTTAATACAAAAGGAACAATGCCGACTTAAATGCTGTAGGACTGTCACTCTCACTTTCTATGATTTGCACATCTCCTGTGTGTCCAGTTTTAGATTCCGATGCTTCACTTCAGGTGTACTGTATACTTGGACCTTCCTATTGACGATGAAACACAGAAATGGCATCGGAATTTAATACAAAAGTCACAATGTCGACTAAAGTAAAAGAGGACAGTCACTCTCTCTTTCTATGATTTGAACCTCTCCTGTGAGTCCAGTTTTAGATTCCGATGCTACACTTCAGGTTTACTGTATCCCTTGGATCTTCTTAATGACGATGAAACACAGAAATTGCATCGAATTTAATACAAAAGGCACAATGCCGACTTAAGTACAAGAGGACTGACACTCTCGTTTTCTATGATTTGAAACTCTCCTGTGAGTCCAGTTTCAGATTCTGATGCTTCACTTCAGGTTTACTGTATACCTTGCACCTTCTTATTGACGATGAGACACCGAAATCGCATCTGAATTTAATACAAAAGGCACAATGCCGACTTAAGTACAAGAGGACTGACACTCTCATTTTCTATGATTTGAACCTCACCTGTGAGTCCAGTCTTAGATTCCGATGCTTCACTTCAGGTTTACTGTATCCCTTGGACCTTCTTATTGACGATGAAACACAGAAATTGCATCGGAATTAAATTCGAAACTCACAATGCCGACTTAAGTAAAAGAGGACTGACACTCTCACTTTCTACGATTTAAACCTCTCCTGTGAGTACAGTTTTAGATTCCGATGCTTAACTTCAGGTGTACTGTATCAATTAGACCTACTTATTGACAATGAAAGACAGAAATTGCATCGGAATTAAATTCAAAAATCACAATGCCGACTTAAGTACAAGAGGACTGACACTATAACTTTCTACGATTTGAACCTCTCCTGTGAGTCCAGTTTTAGGTTCCGATGCTTCATTTCAGGTTTTCTGTATCCCTTGGACCTTCTTATTGACGATGAAACACAGAGTTTGCATCCGAATTTAATACAAAAGGTACAAGGGCGACTTAAGTACAAGAGGACTGACACACTAACTTTCTATGATTTGAACCTCTCCTGTGAGTCCAGTTTAAGAATCCGATGCTTCACTTCAGGTTTACTGTATCCCTTGGACCTTCTTAATGACGATGAAACACAGAAATTGCATCCGAATTTAATACAATAGGCACAATGGCGACTTAAGTACAAGAGGACTGACACTCTCTCTTTCTATGATTTGAACCTCTCCTGTGAGTCCAGTTTTAGATTCTGATGCTTCACTTCAGGTTTACTGTATCCCTTGGACCTTTTTATTGACAATGAAACACAGAAATTTCATCTGAATTTAATACAAAAGGCACAATGCCGACTTAAGTAAAAGAGGTCTGACACTCTAACTTTCTATGATTTTAACCTCTCCTGCAAGTCCAGTTTTAGATTCCGGTGCTTCACTTCAGGTTTACTGTATACCTTGCACCTTCTTATTGACGATGAAACATAGAAATTGCATCGGAAATTAATACAAAAGGCATATTACCGACTTAAGTAAAAGAGGACAAACACTCTAACTTTCTATGATTTGAACCTCTCCTGTGAGTCCGGTTTTAAATTACGATGCTTCACTCCAGGTTTACTGTATACCTTGCACCTTCTTATTGACGATGAAACACAGTATTTGCATCCGAATTTAATACAAAAGGTTCAATGCCGACTTAAGTACAAGAGGACTGACACTCTAACTTTCTCTGATTTGAACCTCTCCTTTGAGTCCAGTTTTAGATTCCGATGCTTCACTACACGTTTACTGTATCCCTAGGACCTTCTTATTGACGATGTAACACAGAAATTGCATCCGAATTTAATACAAAAAACAGAATGGCGACTTAAGTACAAGAGGACTGACACTCTCACTATCTATGATTTGAAACTCTTCTGTGAGTCCAGTGTTAGATTCCGATGCATCACTTCAGGTTTACTGTATCCCTTGGACCTTCTTATTGACTCTGAAACACAGAAATTGCATCCGAATTTAATACAAATGCCACAATTCCGACTTAAGTACAAGAGGACTGACACTCTCACTTTCCATGATTTGAACCTCTCCTGTGAGTCCAGTTTTAGATTCCGATGCTTCACTTTAGGTTTACTGTATACCTTGGACCTTCTTATAGACGATGAAACACAGAAATTGTATCCGAATTTAATACAAAAGGCACAATGCTGACTTAAGTACAAGAGGACTGACATTCTAACTTTCTATGATTTGAACCTCTCCTGTGAGTCTAGTTTTAGATTCCGATGCTTCACTTCTGGTTTACTGTATCCCTCGGACTTTCTTATTGACGATGAAACACAGAAATTCCATCCGTATGTAATACAAATGGCACAATACCGACTTAAGGACAAGAGGAGTGACACTCTAACTTTCTATGATTTGAACCTCTCCTGTAAGTCCAGTTTTAGATTCCGATGCTTCACTTTAGGTTTACTGTATATCTTTGACCAACTGATTGACGATGAAACACAAAAATTTTATCCAAATTTAATACAAATGGCACAATGCCGACTTAAGTACAAGAGGACTGACACTCTCACTTTCTATGATTTGAACCTCTCCTGTGTGTCCAGTTTTAGATTCCGATGCTTCACGTCAGGTTTACTGTATACCTTGCACCTTCTGATTGACGATGAAACACAGATTTTGCATCCGAATTTAATACAAAGGGCACAATGCCGACCTAAGTAAAAGAGGACTGACACTCTAACTTTCTATGATTTGAACATGTCCAGTGAGTCCAGTTTTAGATTCCGATGTTTCACTTAAGGTTTACTGTATCCCTTGGACCTTCTTATTGACGATGAAACACAGCAATTGCATCCGAATTTAATACAAAAGGCACAATACCGACTTATGTACGAGAGGAGTGACACTTTAACTTTCTATGATTTGAATCTCTCCTGTGAGTCCAGTTTTAGATTCCGATGCTTCACTTCATGTTTACTGTATCCCTTGGACCTACTTATTGACGATGAAACACAGAAATTGCATCGGAATTTAATTCAAAAGGCACAATGCCGACTTAAGTACAAGAGGACTGACACTCTCACTTTCTATGATTTGAACCTCTCCTGTGAGTCCAGTTTTAGATTCCGATGCTTCACTTCAGGTTTGCTGTATCCCTTGGACCTTCTTACTGACGATGAAACACAGAGTTTGCATCCGAATTTAATACAAAAGGTACAATGCCGACTTAAGTACAAGTGGACTGACACTCTAACTTTCTATGTTTTGAACCTGTCCTGTGAGTGCAGTTTAAGATTCCGATGCATCACATCAGGTTTACTGTATCCCTTGGACCTTCTTATTGACGATGAAACACAGAAATTGCATCCGAATTTAATACAAAAATCACAATGGCGACTTAAGTATAAGAGGGACCGACACTCTCACTTTCTATGATTTGAACCTCTCCTGTGAGTCCAGTTTTAGATTCCGATGGTTCACTTCAGGTTTACTGTATCCCTTGGACCTTCTTATTGACGATGAAACAGAAATTGCACCCGAATTTAATTCAAATGCCACAATGCCGACTTAAGTACAAGAGGACTGACACTCTCACATTCTATGATTTGAACCTCTCCTGTGAGTCCAGTTTTAGATTCCGATGCTTCAGGTCAGGTTTACTGTATACCTTGCACCTTCTTATTGACGATGAAACACAGATATTGCATCCGAATTTAATACAAAAGGCACAATGCCGACTAAAGTACAGGAGGACTGTCATTCTAACTTTCTATGATTTGAACCTCTACTGTGAGTCCAGTTCTAGATTCCGATGCTCATTTCCGGTTACTGTATCCCTAGGACCTTCTTATTGACGATGAAACACAGAAATTGCACCCGAATTTAATACAAAAGGCACAATACCGACTCAAGTACAAGAGGAGTGACACTCTAACTTTCTATGATTTGAACCTCTCCTGTGAGTCCAGTTTTAGTTTCCGAATCTTCACTTCAAGTTTACCGTATCCCTTGGATCTTCTTATTCATGATGATCACAGAAATTGCATCCGAATTTACTACAAAAGGTACAATGCCGACTTAAGTACAAGAGGACTGACACTCTAACTTTCTATGTTTTGAACCTGTCCTGTGAGTGCAGTTTAAGATTCCGATGCTTCACATCAGGTTTACTGTATCCCTTGGACCTTCTTATTGACGATGAAACACAGAAATTGCATCCGAATTTAATACAAAAATCACAATGGCGACTTAAGTATAAGAGGGACCGACACTCTCACTTTCTATGATTTGAACCTCTCCTGTGAGTCCAGTTTTAGATTCCCATGCTTCTCTTCAGGTTTACTGTATCCCTTGGACCTTCTTATTGACGATGAAACACAGAAATTGCATCGGAATTAAATTCAAACGACACAATGCAGACTTAAGTATAAGAGGACAGACAATCTAACTATCTATGATTTGAACCCCTCCTGTGAGTCCAGTTTTAGTTTCCGAATCTTCACTTCAGGTTTACCGTATCCCTTGGATCTTCTTATTCATGATGATCACAGAAATTGCATCCGAATTTACTACAAAAGGCACAATGCCGACTTAAGTACAAGAGGACTGACAATCTCGTTTTCTATGATTTGAACCTCTCCTGTGAGTCCAGTTTAAGATTCCGAAGTTTTACTTCATGTTTACTGTATCCCTTGCACCTTCTTATTGACGATGAAACACAGAAATTGCATCGGAATTAAATTCAAAAGGCACAATGCCGACTTAAGTACAAGAGGACTGACACACTAGCTCTCTATGATTTGAACCTCTCCTGTGAGTTCAGTTTTAGATTCTGTTGCTTCACTTCAGGTTTACTGTATCCCTTGGACCTTCTAACTGACGATGAAACACAGAAATTGCATATGAATTTAATACAAAAGTCACAATGCCGACATAAGTAAAAGAGGACTGTCACTCTCTCTTTCTATGATTAGAACCACTCCTGTGGGTCCAGTATCAGATTCCGATGCTTCACTTCAACTTTACTGTATACCTTGCACCTTCTTATTGACGATGAAACACAGAAATTGCATAGGAATTTAATACAAAAGGCACAATGCCGACTTAAGTACAAGAGGACTGACACTCTCACTTTCTATGAATTGAACCACTTCTGTGAGTCCAGTTTTAGATTCCGATGCTTCACTTCATGTTTACTGTATCCCTTGGACCTTCTTAATGACGATGAAACACAGAAATTGCATCCGAATTTAATACAAAAGGCACTTTGCCGACTTAAGTAAAAAAAGGATTGACACTCTCACTTTCTATGATTTGAACCTCTCCTGTGAGTCCAGTTTTACATTCACATTCTTCTCCTCAGGATTACTGTATCCCTTGGACCTTCTTATTGACGATGAAGCACAGAAATTGCATCGGAATTAAATTCAAAAGGCACAATGCAGACTTAAGTACAAGAGGACTGACACTCTCACTTTCTATGATTTGAACCTCTCCTGTGAGTCCAGTTTTAGATTCCGATGCTTCACTTCAGGTTTACTGTATACTTGGACCTTCTTATTGACGATGAAACACAGAAATGGCATCGGAATTTAATACAAAAGTCGCAATGTCGACTCAAGTAAAAGAGGACAGTCACTCTCTCTTTCTATGATTTGAACCTCTCCTGTGAGTCCAGTTTTAGATTCCGATGCTTCACTTCAGGTTTACTGTATCCCTTGGATCTTCTTAATGACGATGAAACACAGAAATTGCATCGAATTTAATACAAAAGGCACAATGCCGACTTAAGTACAAGAGGACTGACACTCTCGTTTTCTATGATTTGAAACTCTCCTGTGAGTCCAGTTTCAGATTCTGATTCTTCACTTCAGGTTTACTGTATACCTTGCACCTTCTTATTGACGATGAGACACCGAAATTGCATCTGAATTTAATACAAAAGGCACAATTCCGACTTAAGTACAAGAGGACTGACACTCTAACTCTCTTCAATTTTAACCTCTCCTGTGAGTCCAATTTTAGATTCCGATGCTTCACTTCTGGTTCACTGTATATCTTGCACCTTCTTATTGACGATGAAACACAGAAATTGCATCGGAATTAAATTCAAACGACACAATGCAGACTTAAGTATAAGAGGACAGACAATCTAACTATCTATGATTTGAACCCCTCTTGTGAGTCCAGTTTTAGTTTCCGAAGCTTCACTTCAGGTTTACCGTATCCCTTGGATCTTCTTATTGATGATGATCACAGAAATTGCATCCGAATTTACTACAAAAGGCACAATGCCGACTTAAGTACAAGAGGACTGACAATCTCGTTTTCTATGATTTGAACCTCTCCTGTGAGTCCAGTTTAAGATTCCGATGTTTTACTTCATGTTTACTGTATCCCTTGCACCTTGTTATTGACGATGAAACACAGAAATTGCATCGGAATTAAATTCAAAAGCACAATGCCGACTTAAGTACAAGAGGACTGACACACTAGCTCTATATGATTTGAACCTCTCCTGTGAGTTCAGTTTTAGATTCTGTTGCTTCACTTCAGGTTTACTGTATCCCTTGGACCTTCTTATTGACGATGAAACACAGAAATTGCATCCGAATTTAATACAAAAGTCACAATGCCGACATAAGTAAAAGAGGACTGTCACTCTCTCATTCTATGATTAGAACCACTCCTGTGGGTCCAGTATCAAATTCCGATGCTTCACTTCATGTTTACTGTATCCCTTGGACCTTCTTAATGACGATGAAACACAGAAATTGCATCCGAATTTAATACAAAAGGCACATTGCCGACTTAAGTACAAGAGGATTGACACTCTCACTTTCTATGATTTGAACCTCTCCTGTGAGTCCAGTTTTAGATTCCGATGCGTCACTTCAGGTTTACTGTATACCTTGCACCTTCTTATTGATGATGAAACACAGATATTGCATCCGAATTTAATACAAAAGGCACAATGCCGACTTAAGTACAAGAGGACTGACACACTCCCTTTCTATTATTTGAACCTCTCCTGTGACTCCAGTTTTAGATTCCGATGCTTCAGTTCAGGTTTACTGTATCCCTCGGACCTTCTTAATGACGATGATACACAGAAATTGCATCCGAATTTAATACAAAAGGCACAATGCCGACTTAAGTACAAGAGGACTGACACTCTCGTTTTCTATGATTTGAAACACTCCTGTGAGTCCAGTTTTAGATTCCGATGCTTCACTTCAGGTTTACTGTGTACCTTGCACCTTCTTATTGACGATGAAACACAGAAATTGCATCCGAATTTAAAACAAAAGACACAATGCCGACTTAAGTACAAGAGGCCTGACACTCTCCCTTTCTATGATTTGAACCTCTCCTGTGAGTTCAGTATTAGACTCCGATGCTTCACTTCAACTTTACTGTATACCTTGCACCTTCTTATTGACGATGAAACACAGAAATTGAATCGGAATTTAATACATAAGGCACAATGCCGACTTAAGTACAAGAGGACTGACACTCTCACTTTGTATGATTTGAATCTCTCCTGTGAGTCCAGTTTTAGATTTCGATGCAACACTTCAGGTGTACTGTATACCTTGCACCGTCTTATTGACGATGAAACACAGAAATTGCATCGGAACTAAATTCAAAAGGCACAATGCCGACTCAAGTACAAGAGGAGTGACACACTAACTTTCTATGATTTGAACCTCTCCTGTGAGTCCAGTTTTAGATTCCGATGCTTCACTTCAGGTTTACTGTATACTTGGACCTTCTTATTGACGATGAAACACAGAAATGGCATCGGAATTTAATACAAAAGTCGCAATGTCGACTCAAGTAAAAGAGGACAGTCACTCTCTCTTTCTATGATTTGAACCTCTCCTGTGAGTCCAGTTTTAGATTCCGATGCTTCACTTCAGGTTTACTGTATCCCTTGGATCTTCTTAATGACGATGAAACACAGAAATTGCATCGAATTTAATACAAAAGGCACAATGCCGACTTAAGTACAAGAGGACTGACACTCTCGTTTTCTATGATTTGAAACTCTCCTGTGAGTCCAGTTTCAGATTCTGATTCTTCACTTCAGGTTTACTGTATACCTTGCACCTTCTTATTGACGATGAGACACCGAAATTGCATCTGAATTTAATACAAAAGGCACAATGCCGACTTAAGTACAAGAGGACTGACACTCTAACTCTCTTCAATTTTAACCTCTCCTGTGAGTCCAATTTTAGATTCCGATGCTTCACTTCTGGTTCACTGTATATCTTGCACCTTCTTATTGACGATGAAACACAGAAATTGCATCGGAATTAAATTCAAACGACACAATGCAGACTTAAGTATAAGAGGACAGACAATCTAACTATCTATGATTTGAACCCCTCTTGTGAGTCCAGTTTTAGTTTCCGAAGCTTCACTTCAGGTTTACCGTATCCCTTGGATCTTCTTATTGATGATGATCACAGAAATTGCATCCGAATTTACTACAAAAGGCACAATGCCGACTTAAGTACAAGAGGACTGACAATCTCGTTTTCTATGATTTGAACCTCTCCTGTGAGTCCAGTTTAAGATTCCGATGTTTTACTTCATGTTTACTGTATCCCTTGCACCTTGTTATTGACGATGAAACACAGAAATTGCATCGGAATTAAATTCAAAAGCACAATGCCGACTTAAGTACAAGAGGACTGACACACTAGCTCTATATGATTTGAACCTCTCCTGTGAGTTCAGTTTTAGATTCTGTTGCTTCACTTCAGGTTTACTGTATCCCTTGGACCTTCTTATTGACGATGAAACACAGAAATAGCATCCGAATTTAATACAAAAGTCACAATGCCGACATAAGTAAAAGAGGACTGTCACTCTCTCATTCTATGATTAGAACCACTCCTGTGGGTCCAGTATCAAATTCCGATGCTTCACTTCATGTTTACTGTATCCCTTGGACCTTCTTAATGACGATGAAACACAGAAATTGCATCCGAATTTAATACAAAAGGCACATTGCCGACTTAAGTACAAGAGGATTGACACTCTCACTTTCTATGATTTGAACCTCTCCTGTGAGTCCAGTTTTAGATTCCGATGCTTCACTTCAGGTTTACTGTATACCTTGCACCTTCTTATTGATGATGAAACACAGATATTGCATCCGAATTTAATACAAAAGGCACAATGCCGACTTAAGTACAAGAGGACTGACACACTCCCTTTCTATTATTTGAACCTCTCCTGTGACTCCAGTTTTAGATTCCGATGCTTCAGTTCAGGTTTACTGTATCCCTCGGACCTTCTTAATGACGATGATACACAGAAATTGCATCCGAATTTAATACAAAAGGCACAATGCCGACTTAAGTACAAGAGGACTGACACTCTCGTTTTCTATGATTTGAAACACTCCTGTGAGTCCAGTTTTAGATTCCGATGCTTCACTTCAGGTTTACTGTGTACCTTGCACCTTCTTATTGACGATGAAACACAGAAATTGCATCCGAATTTAAAACAAAAGACACAATGCCGACTTAAGTACAAGAGGCCTGACACTCTCCCTTTCTATGATTTGAACCTCTCCTGTGAGTTCAGTATTAGATTCCGATGCTTCACTTCAACTTTACTGTATACCTTGCACCTTCTTATTGACGATGAAACACAGAAATTGAATCGGAATTTAATACATAAGGCACAATGCCGACTTAAGTACAAGAGGACTGACACTCTCACTTTGTATGATTTGAATCTCTCCTGTGAGTCCAGTTTTAGATTTCGATGCAACACTTCAGGTGTACTGTATACCTTGCACCGTCTTATTGACGATGAAACACAGAAATTGCATCGGAACTAAATTCAAAAGGCACAATGCCGACTCAAGTACAAGAGGAGTGACACACTAACTTTCTATGATTTGAACCTCTCCTGTGAGTCCAGTTTTAGATTCCGATGCTTCACTTCAGGTTTACTGTATACTTGGACCTTCTTATTGACGATGAAACACAGAAATGGCATCGGAATTTAATACAAAAGTCGCAATGTCGACTCAAGTAAAAGAGGACAGTCACTCTCTCTTTCTATGATTTGAACCTCTCCTGTGAGTCCAGTTTTAGATTCCGATGCTTCACTTCAGGTTTACTGTATCCCTTGGATCTTCTTAATGACGATGAAACACAGAAATTGCATCGAATTTAATACAAAAGGCACAATGCCGACTTAAGTACAAGAGGACTGACACTCTCGTTTTCTATGATTTGAAACTCTCCTGTGAGTCCAGTTTCAGATTCTGATTCTTCACTTCAGGTTTACTGTATACCTTGCACCTTCTTATTGACGATGAGACACCGAAATTGCATCTGAATTTAATACAAAAGGCACAATGCCGACTTAAGTACAAGAGGACTGACACTCTAACTCTCTTCAATTTTAACCTCTCCTGTGAGTCCAATTTTAGATTCCGATGCTTCACTTCTGGTTCACTGTATATCTTGCACCTTCTTATTGACGATGAAACACAGAAATTGCATCGGAATTAAATTCAAACGACACAATGCAGACTTAAGTATAAGAGGACAGACAATCTAACTATCTATGATTTGAACCCCTCTTGTGAGTCCAGTTTTAGTAACCGAAGCTTCACTTCAGGTTTACCGTATCCCTTGGATCTTCTTATTGATGATGATCACAGAAATTGCATCCGAATTTACTACAAAAGGCACAATGCCGACTTAAGTACAAGAGGACTGACAATCTCGTTTTCTATGATTTGAACCTCTCCTGTGAGTCCAGTTTAAGATTCCGATGTTTTACTTCATGTTTACTGTATCCCTTGCACCTTGTTATTGACGATGAAACACAGAAATTGCATCGGAATTAAATTCAAAAGCACAATGCCGACTTAAGTACAAGAGGACTGACACACTAGCTCTATATGATTTGAACCTCTCCTGTGAGTTCAGTTTTAGATTCTGTTGCTTCACTTCAGGTTTACTGTATCCCTTGGACCTTCTTATTGACGATGAAACACAGAAATTGCATCCGAATTTAATACAAAAGTCACAATGCCGACATAAGTAAAAGAGGACTGTCACTCTCTCATTCTATGATTAGAACCACTCCTGTGGGTCCAGTATCAAATTCCGATGCTTCACTTCATGTTTACTGTATCCCTTGGACCTTCTTAATGACGATGAAACACAGAAATTGCATCCGAATTTAATACAAAAGGCACATTGCCGACTTAAGTACAAGAGGATTGACACTCTCACTTTCTATGATTTGAACCTCTCCTGTGAGTCCAGTTTTAGATTCCGATGCTTCACTTCAGGTTTACTGTATACCTTGCACCTTCTTATTGATGATGAAACACAGATATTGCATCCGAATTTAATACAAAAGGCACAATGCCGACTTAAGTACAAGAGGACTGACACACTCCCTTTCTATTATTTGAACCTCTCCTGTGACTCCAGTTTTAGATTCCGATGCTTCAGTTCAGGTTTACTGTATCCCTCGGACCTTCTTAATGACGATGATACACAGAAATTGCATCCGAATTTAATACAAAAGGCACAATGCCGACTTAAGTACAAGAGGACTGACACTCTCGTTTTCTATGATTTGAAACACTCCTGTGAGTCCAGTTTTAGATTCCGATGCTTCACTTCAGGTTTACTGTGTACCTTGCACCTTCTTAATGACGATGAAACACAGAAATTGCATCCGAATTTAAAACAAAAGACACAATGCCGACTTAAGTACAAGAGGCCTGACACTCTCCCTTTCTATGATTTGAACCTCTCCTGTGAGTTCAGTATTAGATTCCGATGCTTCACTTCAACTTTACTGTATACCTTGCACCTTCTTATTGACGATGAAACACAGAAATTGAATCGGAATTTAATACATAAGGCACAATGCCGACTTAAGTACAAGAGGACTGACACTCTCACTTTGTATGATTTGAATCTCTCCTGTGAGTCCAGTTTTAGATTTCGATGCAACACTTCAGGTGTACTGTATACCTTGCACCGTCTTATTGACGATGAAACACAGAAATTGCATCGGAACTAAATTCAAAAGGCACAATGCCGACTCAAGTACAAGAGGAGTGACACACTAACTTTCTATGATTTGAACCTCTCCTGTGAGTCCAGTTTTAGATTCCCATGCTTCTCTTCAGGTTTACTGTATCCCTTGGACCTTCTTATTGACGACGAAACACAGAAATTGCATCGGAATTAAATTCAAAAGGTACAATGCCGACTTAAGTAAAAGAGGACTGTCACTCTCTCTTTCTATGATTTGAACCTCTCCTGTGAGTCCAGTTTTAGATTCCGATGCTTCACTTCAGGTTTACTGTATACCTTGCACCTTCTTATTGACGATGAAACACAGAAATTGCATCGGAATTTAATACATAAGGCACAATGCCGACTTGAGTACAAGAGGACTGACACTCTCACTTTCTATGATTTGAACCTCTTCTGTGAGTCCAGTTTTAGATTCCGATGCTTCACTTCAGGTTTACTGTATACCTTGCAACGTCTTATTGACGATGAAACACAAAAATTGCATCGGAATTAATTTCAAAAGGCACAATGCCGACTTAAGAACAAGAGGACTGACACTCTCGTTTTCTATGATTTGAACCTCTCCTGTGAGTCCAGTTTTAGATTCCGATGCTTAACTTCAGGTTTACTGCATTCCTGGGACCTTCTTATTGACGATGAAACACAGAAATTGCATCCGAATTTAATACAAAAGTCACAATGCCGACTTAAGTAAATGAGGACTGTCACTCTCTCTTTCTATGATTTGAAACACTCCTGTGAGTCCAGTTTTAGATTCCGATGCTCCACTTCAGGTTTACTGTATACCTTGCAACATCTTATTGACGATGAAACACAGAAATTGCATCGGAATTTAATACATAAGGCACAATGCCGACTTGAGTACAAGACGACTGACACTCTCACTTTCTATGATTTGAACCTCTTCTGTGAGTCCAGTTTTAGATTCCGATGCTTCACTTCAGGTTTACTGTATACCTTGCAACGTCTTATTGACGATGAAACACAAAAATTGCATCGGAATTAATTTCAAAAGGCACAATGCCGACTTAAGTACAAGAGGACTGACACTCTCGTTTTCTATGATTTGAACCTCTCCTGTGAGTATAGTTTCAGATTCTGATGCTTCACTTCTGGTTTACTGTATACCTTGCACCGTCTTATTGACAATGATACACAAAAATTGCATCGGAATTAAATTCAAAAGGCACAATGCCGACTTAAGTACAAGAGGACTGGCACTCTAACTTTCTATGATTTGAACCTCTCCTGTGAGTCCACTTTTAGATTCCTATGCTTCACTTCAGGTTTACTGTATCCCTTGGACCCTGTTATTGACGATGAAACACAGAAATTGCACTTGAATTTAATACAAAAGGGACAATGCCGACTTAAATGCTATAGGACTGACACTCTCACTTTCTATGATTTGCACCTCTCCTGTGAGTCCAGTTTTAGATTCCGATGCGTTACTTCAGGTGTACTGTATGCCTTGCACCGTCCTATTGACGATGAAACACAGAAATTGCATCAGAATTAAATTCAAAAGGCACAATGCCGACTTAAGTACAAGAGGACTGACACTCTAACTTTCTATGATTTGAACCTCTCCTGTGAGTTCAGTTTTAGATTCCCACGCTTCTCCTCAGGTTTACTGTATCCCTTGGACCTTCTTATTGACGATGAAACACAGAAATTGCATCGGAATTAAATTCAAAAGGCACAATGCCGACTTAAGTACAAGAGGACTGTCACTCTCACTTTCTATGATTTGAACCTCTCCTGTGAGTCCAGTTTTAGATTCCGATGCTTCACTTCAGGTTTACTGTATACTTTGACCTTCTTATTGACGATGAAACACAGAAATTGCATCAGAATTTAATACAAAAGTCACAATGCCGACTCAAGTAAAAGAGGACTGTCACTCTCTCTTTCTATGATTTGAACCTCTCCTGTGAGTCCAGTTTCAGATTCCGATGCTTCACTTCAGGTTTACTGTATCCCTTGGACCTTCTTAATGACGATGAAACACAGAAAATGCATCCGAATTTAATACATAAGGCACAATGCCGACCTAAGTACAAGAGGACTGACACTCTCACTTTCTATGATTTGAACCTCTTCCGTGAGTCCACTTTTACATTCCGATGCTTCACTTCAGGTTTACTGTATACCTTGCACCGTCTTATTGACGGTGAAACACAAAAATTGCATCGGAATTAAATTCAAAAGGCACAATGCCGACTTAAGTACAAAAGGACTGACACTCTAACTTTCTATGATTTGAACCTCTCCTGTGAGCCCAGTTTTAGATTCCTATGCTTCACTTCAGGTTTACTGTATCCCTTGGACCTTCTTATTGACGATGAAACACAGAAATTGCACTCGAATTTAATACAAAAGGAACAATGCCGACTTAAATACTATAGGACTGACACTCTCACTTTGTATGATTTAAATCGCTCCTGTGAGTCCAGTTTTAGATTCCGATGCATCACTTCAGGTGTACTGTATACCTTGTACCGTCTTATTGACGATGAAACACAGAAATTGCATCGGAACTAAATTCAAAAGGCACAATGCCGACTCAAGTACAAGAGGAGTGACACTCTAACTTTCTATGATTTGAACCTCTCCTGTGAGTCCAGTTTTAGATTCCCATGCTTCTCTTCAGGTTTACTGTATCCCTTGGACCTTCTTATTGACGACGAAACACAGAAATTGCATCGGAATTAAATTCAAAAGGTACAATGCCGACTTAAGTACAAGAGGACTGACACTCTCACTTTCTATGATTTGAACCTCCCCTGTGAGTCCAGTTTTAGATTCCGATGCTTCACTTCAGGTTTACTGTATACCTTGCACCTTCGTATTGATGATGAAACACAGATATTGCATCCGAATTTAATACAAAAGGCACAATGCCGACTTAAGTACAAGAGGACTGACACTCTCACTTTCTATGATTTGAACCTCTTCTGTGAGTCCAGTTTTACATTCCGATGCTTCACTTCAGGTTTACTGTATACCTTGCACCTTCTTATTGACGATGAAACACAGAAATTGCATCCGAATTGAAAACAAAAGACACAATGCCGACTTAAGTACAAGAGGCCTGACACTCTCCCTTTCTATGATTTGAACCTCTCCTGTGAGTTCAGTATTGGATTCCGATGCTTCACTTCAACTTTACTGTATACCTTGCACCTTCTTCTTGACGATGAAACACAGAAATTGAATCGGAATTTAATACATAAGGCACAATGCCGACTTAAGTACAAGAGGACTAACACTCTCACTTTGTATGATTTGCATCTCTCCTGTGAGTCCAGTTTTAGATTCCGATGCAACACTTCAGGTGTACTGTATACCTTGCACCGTCTTATTGACGATGAAACACAGAAATTGCATCCGAATTTAATACAAAAGGCACAATGCCGACTTAAGTACAAGAGGACTGACACTCTCGTTTTCTATGATATGAACCTCTCCTGTGAGTCCAGTTTTAGGTTCCGATGCTTAACTTCAGGTTTACTGCATTCCTGGGACCTTCTTATTGACGATGAAACACAGAAATTGCATCCGAATTTAATACAAAAGTCACAATGCCGACTTAAGTAAATGAGGACTGTCACTCTCTCCTTCTATGATTTGAAACACTCCTGTGAGTCCAGTTTTAGATTCCGATGCTTCACTTCAGTTTTACTGTATACCTTGCACCTTCTTATTGACGATGAAACACAGAAATTGCATCGGAATTTAATACATAAGGCACAATGCCGACTTGAGTACAAGAGGACTGACACTCTCACTTTCTATGATTTGAACCTCTTCTGTGAGTCCAGTTTTAGATTCCGATGCTTCACTTCAGGTTTACTGTATACCTTGCAACGTCTTATTGACGATGAAACACAAAAATTGCATCGGAATTAATTTTAAAAGGCACAATGCCGACTTAAGTACAAGAGGACTGACACTCTCGTTTTCTATGATTTGAACCTCTCCTGTGAGTATAGTTTCAGATTCTAATGCTTCACTTCTGGTTTACTGTATACCTTGCACCGTCTTATTGACAATGATACACAAAAATTGCATCGGAATTAAATTCAAAAGGCACAATGCCGATTAAGTACAAGAGGACTGACACTCTAACTTTCTATGATTTGAACCTCTCCTGTGAGTCCACTTTTAGATTCCTATGCTTCACTTCAGGTTTACTGTATCCCTTGGACCCTGTTATTGACGATGAAACACAGAAATTGCACTCGAATTTAATACAAGAGGAACAATGCCGACTTAAATGCTATAGGACTGACACTCTCACTTTCTATAATTTGCACCTCTCCTGTGAGTCCAGTTTTATAGTCCGATGCTTTACTTCAAGTTTACTGTATCCCTTGGACCTTCTTATTGACGATGAAACACAGAAATTGCATCGGAATTAAATTCAAAAGGCACAATGCCGACTTAAGTACAAGAGGACTGTCACTCTCACTTTCTATGATTTGAACCTCTCCTGTGAGTCCAGTTTTAGATTCCGATGCTTCACTTCAGGTTTACTGTATACTTTGACCTTCTTATTGACGATGAAACACAGAAATTACATCAGAATTTAATACAAAAGTCACAATGCCGACTCAAGTAAAAGAGGACTGTCACTCTCTCTTTGTATGATTTGAACCTCTCCTGTGAGTCCAGTTTTAGATTCCGATGCTTCACTTCAGGTTTACTGTATCCCTTGGACCTTCTTAATGACGATGAAACACAGAAATTGCATCCGAATTTAATACATAAGGCACAATGCCGACTTAAGTACAAGAGGACTGACACACTCACTTTCTATGATTTGAACCTCTTCTGTGAGTCCAGTTTTACATTCCGATGCTTCACTTCAGGTTTACTGTAGACCTTGCACCGTCTTATTGACGGTGAAACACAAAAATTGCATCGGAATTAAATTGTAAAGGCACAATGCCGACTTAAGTACAAAAGGACTGACACTGTAACTCTCTATGATTTGAACCTCTCCGGAGAGACCAGTTTTAGATTCCTATGCTTCACTTCAGGTTTACTGTATCCCTTGGACCTTCTTATTGACGATGAAACGCAGAAATTGCACTCGAATTTAATACAAAAGGAACAATGCCGACTTAAATACTATAGGACTGACACTCTCACTTTGTATGATTTGAATCTCTCCTGTGAGTCCAGTTTTAGATTCTGATGCATCACTTCAGGTGTACTGTATACCTTGTACCGTCTTATTGACGATGAAACAAAGAAATTGCATCGGAACTAAATTCAAAAGGCACAATGCCGACTCAAGTACAAGAGGAGTGACACTCTAACTTTCTATGATTTGAACCTCTCCTGTGAGTCCAGTTTTAGATTCCCATGCTTCTCTTCAGGTTTACTGTATCCCTTGGACCTTCTTATTGACGACGAAACACAGAAATTGCATCTGAATTAAATTCAAAAGGTACAATGCCGACTTAAGTACAAGAGGACTGACACTCTCACTTTCTATGATTTGAACCTCCCCTGTGAGTCCAGTGTTAGATTCCGATGCTTCACTTCAGGTTTACTGTATCCCTTGGACCTTCTTATTGACGATGAAACACAGAAATTGCATCCGAATTTAATACAAAAGTCACAATGCCGACACAAGTAAAAGAGGACTGTCACTCTCTCTTTCTATGATTTGAACCTCTCCTGTGAGTCGAGCATTAGATTCCGATGCTTCACTTTAGGTTTACTGTATACCTTGCACCTTCTTATTGATGATGAAACACAGAAATTGCATCCGAATTTAATACAAAAGGCACAATGCCGACTTAAGTACAAGAGGACTGACACTCTCCCTTTCTATGATTTGAACCTCTCCTGTGAGTCTAGTTTTAGATTCCGATGCTTCACTTCAGGTTTACTGTATCCCTTGGACCTTCTTATTGACGATGAAACACAGAAATTGCATCCGAATTTAATACAAAAGGCACAATGCCGACTTAAGTACAAGAGGACTGACACTCTCGTTTTCTATGATTTGAACCTCTCCTGTGAGTCCAGTTTTAGATTCCGATGCTTAACTTCAGGCTTACTGCATTCCTGGGACCTTCTTATTGACGATGAAACACAGAAATTGCATCCGAATTTAATACAAAAGTCACAATGCCGACGTAAGTAAAAGAGGACTGTCACTCTCTCTTTCTATGATTTGAAACACTCCTGTGAGTCCAGTTTTAGATTCCGATGCTTCGCTTCAGGTTTACTGTATACCTTGCACCTTCTTATTGACGATGAAACACAGAAATTGCATCGGAATTTAATACATAAGGCACAATGCCGACTTGAGTACAAGAGGACTGACACTCTCACTTTCTATGATTTGAACCTCTTCTGTGAGTCCAGTTTTAGATTCCGATGCTTCACTTCAGGTTTACTGTATACCTTGCAACGTCTTATTGACGATGAAACACAAAAATTGCATCGGAATTAAATTCAAAAGGCACAATGCCGACTTAAGTACAAGAGGACTGACACTCTCGTTTTCTATGATTTGAACCTCTCCTGTGAGTATAGTTTCAGATTTTGATGCTTCACTTCTGGTTTACTGTATACCTTGCACCGTCTTATTGACGATGATACACAAAAATTGCATCGGAATTAAATACATAAGGCACAGTGCCGACTTGAGTACAAGAGGACTGACACTCTAACTTTCTATGATTTGAACCTCTCCTGTGAGTCCACTTTTAAATTCCTATGCTTCACTTCAGGTTTACTCTATCCCTTGGACCCTGTTATTGACGATGAAACACAGAAATTGCACTCGAATTTAATACAAAAGGAACAATGCCGACTTAAATGCTATAGGACTGACACTCTCACTTTCAATGATTTGCACCTCTCCTGTGAGTCCAGTTTTAGATTCCTATGCTTTACTTCAGGTGTACTGTATACTTTGACCTTCTTATTGACGATGAAACACAGAAATTGCATCAGAATTTAATACAAAAGTCACAATGCCGACTCAAGTAAAAGAGGACTGTCACTCTCTCTTTGTATGATTTGAACCTCTCCTGTGAGTCCAGTTTTAGATTCCGATGCTTCACTTCAGGTTTACTGTATCCCTTGGACCTTCTTAATGGCGATGAAACACAGAAATTGCATCCGAATTTAATACAAAAGGCGGAATGCCGACTTAAGTACAAGAGGACTGACACTCTCGTTTTCTATGATTTGAACCTCTCCTGTGAGTCCAGTTTCAGATTCCGATGCTTGACTTCTGGTTTACTGTATATCTTGCACCTTCTTATTGACGATGAAACACAGAAATTGCATCGGAATTAAATTCATAAGACACAATGCCGACTTAAGTACAAGAGGACTGACACTCTAACTATCTACTATTTGAACCTCTCCTGTGAGTCCAGATTTAGATTCCGATGCTTCACTTCAGGTTTACTGAATACCTTGCACCTTCTTATTGACGTTGAAACATAGAAATTGCATCCGAATTCAATACAAAAGGCACAATGCCGACTTAAGTACAAGAGGACAGACACTCTCCCTTTCTATGATTTGAACCTCTCCTGTGAGTCCAGTATTAGATTCCGATGCTTCACATCAAGTTTACTGTATCCTTTGGAACTTCTTATTGACGATGAAACACTGAAATTTCATAGGAATTTAATACAAAGCGCACAATGCCGACTTAAGTAAAAGAGGACTGACACTCTCACTTTCTATGATTTGAACATCTCCTGTGATTCCAATTTAGATTGCGATGCTTCACTTCAGGTTTTCTGTATACCTTGCACCTTCTTTTTGACGATGAAACACAGAAATTGCATCGGAATTAAATTCAAAAGGCACAATGCCGACTTAAGTCCAAGAGGACTGACACTCTAACTCTATGATTTAAACCTCTCCTGTGAGTCCAGTTTTAGATTCCGATGCTTCACTTCAGGTTTACTGCATACCTTGCTCCTTCTTATTGACGATGAAACGCAGAAATTGCATCGGAGTTAATTCAAACGACACAATGCCGACTTAAGTATATGAGGTTAGACAATCTAACTATCTATGATTTGAACACCTCCTGTGAGTCCAGTTTTAGTTTCCGAAGCTTCACTTCAGGTTTACCGTATCCCTTGGATCTTCTTATTGATGATGATCACAGAAATTGCATCCGAATTTACTACAAAAGGCACAATGCCGACTTAAGTACAAGAGGACTGACACTCTCGTTTTCTATGATTTGAACCTCTCCTGTGAGTCCAGTTTTAGATTCCGATGCTTCACTTCAGGTTTACTGTGTACCTTGCACCTTCTTATTGACGATGAAACACAGAAATTGCATCCGAATTTAAAACAAAAGGCACAATGCCGACTTAAGTACAAGAGGCCTGACACTCTCCCTTTCAATGATTTGAACGTCTCCGGTGAGTTCAGTTTTAGATTCCGATGCTTCACTTCAGGTTTACTGTATCCCTTGGACCTTCTTATTGACGATGAAACACAGAAATTGCATCCGAATTTAATACAAAAGTCACAATGCCAAGTTAAGTAAAAGAGGACTGTCACTCTCTCTTTCTATGATTTGAACCACTCCTGTGAGTCCAGTATTAGATTCCGATGCTTCACTTCAACTTTACTGTATACCTTGCACCTTCTTATTGACGATGAAACACAGAAATTGCATCAGAATTTAATACATAAGGCACAATGCCAAATTAAGTACAAGAGGACTGACACTCTCACTTTCTATGATTTGAACCTCTTCTGTGAGTCCAGTTTTGATTCCGATGCTTCACTTCAGGTTTACTGTTTACCTTGCACCGTCTTATTGACGATGAAACACAAAAATTGCATCGGAATTGAATTCAAAAGGCACAATGCCGACTTAAGTACTAGAGGGCTGACACTCTAACTTTCTATGATTTAAACCTCTCCTGTGAGTCCAGTTTTAGATTCCTATGCTTCACTTCAGGTTTACTGTATCCCTTGGACCTTCTTACTGACGATGAAACACAGAAATTGCACTCGAATTTAATACAAAAGGAACAATGCCGACTTAAATACTATAGGACTGACACTCTCACTTTGTATGATTTGAACCTCTCCTGTGAGTCCAGTTTTAGATTCCGATGCGTCAATTCAGGTGTACAGTATACCTTGCACCGTCTTATTGACGATGAATTACAGAAATTGCATCGGAATTAAATTCAAAAGGCACAATGCCGACATAAGTACAAGAAGACTGACACTCTAACTTTCTATGATTTGAACCTCTCCTGTGAGTCCAGTTATAGATTCCCATGCTTCTCTTTAGGTTTATTGTATCCCTTGGACCTTCTTATTGACGATGAAACACAGACATTGCATCGGAATTAAATTCAAAAGGCACAATGCCGACTTAAGTACAAGAGGACTGACACTCTCACTTTCTATGATTTGAACCTCCCCTGTGGGTCCAGTTATAGATTCCGATGCTTCACGATAGGTTTACTGTATCCCTTGGACCTTCTTATTGACGATGAAACACAGAAATTGCATCCCAATTTAATACAAAGGTCACCATGCTGACTCATGTAAAAGAGGACTGTCACTCTCTCTTTCTATGATTTGAACCTCTCCTGTGAATCGAGTTTTAGATTCCGATGCTTCACTTCACTTTTACTGTATCCCTTGGACCTTCTTAATGACGATGAAACACAGAAATTGCATCCGAATTTTCTACAAAAGGCATATTGCCGACTTAAGTACAAGTGAATTGACACTCGCACTATCTATGATTTGAACCTCTCCTGTGAGTCCAGTTTTAGATTCTGATGCTTCACTTCAGGTTTACTGTATACCTTGCACCTTCTTATTGATGATGAAACACAGAAATTGCATCCGAATTGAATACAAATGGCGCAATGCCGACATAAGTACAAGAGGACTGACACTCTCCCTTTCTATGATTTGAAACTCTCCTGTGAGTTCAGTTTTAGATTCCGATGCTTCACTTCAGGTTTACTGTATCCCTTGGACCTTCTTAATGACGATGAAACACAGAAATTGCATCCGAATTTAATACAAAAGGCACAATGCCGACTTAAGTACAAGAGGACTGACACTCTCGTTTTCTATGATTTGAACCTTTCCTGTGAGTCCAGTTTTAGATTCCGATGCTACATTTCAGGTTTACTGTATACCTTGCACCTTCTTATTGACGTTGAAACATAGAAATTGCATCGGAATTTAATACAAAAGGCACAATGCCGACTTAAGTACAAGAGGTCTGACACTCTAACTATCTATTATTTGAACCTCTCCTGTGAGTCCAGTTTTAGATTCCGATGCTTCACTTCAGGTTTACTGTAACCCTTGGACCTTCTTATTGACGATGAGACACGGAAATTTCATCCGAATTTAATACAAAAGGCACAATGCCGACTTAAGTACAAGAGGATTGACACTCTCACTTTTCTTTGATTTGAACCTCTCCTGTGAGACCAGTTTTTCATTCCGATGCTTCACTTCAGGTTTAATGTATACTTTGCACCTTCTTACTGACTATGAAACACAGAAATTGCATCCGAACTTTATACATAAGGCACAATGCCGACTTAAGTACAAGACGACTGACACTCTCCCCTTCTATGATTTGAACCTCTCCTGTGAGTCCAGTTTTAGATTCCGATGCTTCACTTCAGGTTTACTGTATCCCTCGGACCTTCTTATTGACGATGAAACACAGAAATTTCATCGGAATTTAATACAAAAGGCACAATGCCGACTTAAGTAGACGAGGACTGACACTCTCACTTACTATGATTTGAACCTCTTCTGTGATTCCAATTTAGATTCCGATGCTTCACTTCAGGTGTACTGTATACCTTGCACCATCTTATTGACGATGAAACACAGAAATTGCATCGGAGTTAAATTCAAAAGGCACAATGCCGACTTAAGTAGAAGAGGACTGACACTCTCACTTACTATGATTTGAACCTCTTCTGTGATTCCAATTTAGATTCCGATGCTTCACTTCAGGTTTACTGTATACCTTGCACCATCTTATTGACGATGAAACACAGAAATAGCATCCGAATTAAATTTAAAAGGCACAATGCCGACTTAAGTACAAGAGGACTGACACTCTAACTCTCTGATTTGAACCTCTCTGTGAGTCCAGTTTTAGATTCCGATGCTTCACTTCAGGTTTACTGTATACCTTGCACCTACTTATTGACGATGAAACACAGAAATTGTATCGGAATTAAATTCAAACCACACAATGCCGACTTCAGTATAAGAGGTCAGACAATCTAACTATCTATGATTTGAACCCCTCCTGTGAGTCCAGTTTTAGATTCCGATACTTTACTTCAGGTTTACCGTATCCCTTGGACCTTCTTATTGACGATGAAACACAGAAATTGCATCCGAATTTAATACAAAAGGCACAATGCCGACTTAAGTACAAGAGGACTGACACTCTCGTTTTCTATGATTTGAACCTCTCCTGTGAGTCCAGTTTTAGATTCCGATGTTTCACTTCAGGTTTACTGTGTACCTTGCACCTTCTTATTGACGATGACACACAGAAATTGCATCCGAATGTAATACAAAAAGCACAATGTCGACTTAAGTACAAGAGGCCTGACACTCTCCCTATCTATGATTTGAACCTCTCCTGTGAGTTTAGTTTTAGTTTCCGATGCTTCACTTCACGTTCACTCTATCCCTTGGACCTTCTTATTGACGATGAAACACAGATATTGCATCCAAATTTAATACAAAAGTCACAATGCCGACTTAAGTAAAAGAGGACTGTCACTCTCTCTTTGTATGATTTGAACCACTCCTGTGAGTCTAGTTTTAGATTCCGATGCTTCACTTCAGGATTACTGTATACCTTGCACCTTCTTATTGACGATGAAACACATAAATTGCATCGGAATTTAATACATAAGGCACAATGCCGACTTAAGTACAAGAGGACTGACACTCTCAATTTCTATGATTTGAACCTCATCTGTGAGTCCATTTTTAGATTCCGATGCTTCATTTCAGGTTTACTGTATACCTTGCACCGTCTTATTGACGATGAAACACAAAAATTCCATCGGAAATAAATTCAAAAGGCACATTGCCGACTTACGTACAAGAGGACAGACACTCTAATTTTCTATGATTTGAACCTCTCCTGTGAGTCCAGTTTTAGATTCCTATTCCTCACATCAGGTTTACTGTATCCCTTGGACCTTCTTATTGACGATGAAACACAGAAATTGCATTCGAATTTAATACAAAGGGAACAATGCCAACGTAAGTACTAGAGGACTGACACTCCCACTTTCTATTATTTGAAACTCTCCTGTGAGTCCAGTTTTAGATTCCGATGCTTCACTTCAGGTGTGCTGTATACCTTGCACCGACTTATTGACGATGAAACACAGAAATTGCATCGGAGTTAAAATCAGAAGGCACAATGCCGACTTAAGTACAAGAGGACTGACACTCTCACTTTCTATGATTTGAACGTCCCCTGTGGGTCCAGTTTTAGATTCCGATGCTTCACGTCAGGTTTACTGTATCCCTTGGACCTTCTTATTGATGATGAAACACAGAAATTGCATCCGAATTTAATACAAAAGGCACAATGCCGACTTAAGTACAAGAGGACTG
Source organism: Schistocerca americana (assembly GCF_021461395.2). Lineage (NCBI taxonomy): Eukaryota > Metazoa > Arthropoda > Insecta > Orthoptera > Acrididae > Schistocerca > Schistocerca americana. The sequence goes on from NC_060128.1 coordinate 37,194,296, forward strand.
ACACTCTCTATTTCTGTGATTTGAACCTCTCCTGTGAGTTCAGTTTTAGATTCCGATGCTTCACTTCAGGTTTACTGTATCCCTTGGACCTTCTTAATGACGATGAAACACAGAATATGCATCCGAATTTAATACAAAAGTCAAAATGCCGACTTAAGTAGGACTCACATTCTCACTTACTATGATTTGAAACTCTTCTGTGATTCCAATTTAGATTCCGATGCTTCACTTCAGGTTTACTGTATACCTTGCACCATCTTATTGACGATGAAACCCAGAAATAGCATCCGAATTAAATTTAAAAGGCACAATGCCGACTTAAGTACAAGAGGACTGACACTCTAGTTTTCTATGATTTGAACCTCTCCTGTGAGTCCAGTTTTAGATTCCGATGCTTCACTTCAGGTTTACTGTGTACCTTGCACCTTCTTATTGACGATGAAACACAGAAATTGCATCCGAATTTAATACAAAAGGCACAATGCCGACTTAAGTACAAGAGGACTTACACTCTCGTTTTCTATGATTTGAACCTCTCCTGTGAGTCCAGTTTTAGATTCCGATGTTTCACTTCAGGTTTACTGTGTACCTTGCACCTTCGTATTGACGATGAAACACAGAAATTGCATCCGAATTTAATACAAATGGCACAATGCCGACTTAAGTACAAGAGGCCTGACACTTTCCCTATCTATGATTTGAACCTCTCCTGTGAGTATAGTTTTAGATTCCGATGCTTCACTTCAGGTTTACTGTATCCCTTGGACCTTCTTATTGACGATGAAACACAGAAATTGCATCCGAATTTAATACAAAAGGCACAATGCCGACTTAAGTACAAGAGGACTGACACTCTCGTTTTCTATGATTTGAACCTCTCCTGTGAGTCCAGTTTTAGATTCCGATGCTTAACTTCAGGCTTACTGCATTCCTGGGACCTTCTTATTGACGATGAAACACAGAAATTGCATCCGAATTTAATACAAAAGTCACAATGCCGACGTAAGTAAAAGAGGACTGTCACTCTCTCTTTCTATGATTTGAAACACTCCTGTGAGTCCAGTTTTAGATTCCGATGCTTCGCTTCAGGTTTACTGTATACCTTGCACCTTCTTATTGACGATGAAACACAGAAATTGCATCGGAATTTAATACATAAGGCACAATGCCGACTTGAGTACAAGAGGACTGACACTCTCACTTTCTATGATTTGAACCTCTTCTGTGAGTCCAGTTTTAGATTCCGATGCTTCACTTCAGGTTTACTGTATACCTTGCAACGTCTTATTGACGATGAAACACAAAAATTGCATCGGAATTAAATTCAAAAGGCACAATGCCGACTTAAGTACAAGAGGACTGACACTCTCGTTTTCTATGATTTGAACCTCTCCTGTGAGTATAGTTTCAGATTTTGATGCTTCACTTCTGGTTTACTGTATACCTTGCACCGTCTTATTGACGATGATACACAAAAATTGCATCGGAATTAAATACATAAGGCACAGTGCCGACTTGAGTACAAGAGGACTGACACTCTAACTTTCTATGATTTGAACCTCTCCTGTGAGTCCACTTTTAAATTCCTATGCTTCACTTCAGGTTTACTCTATCCCTTGGACCCTGTTATTGACGATGAAACACAGAAATTGCACTCGAATTTAATACAAAAGGAACAATGCCGACTTAAATGCTATAGGACTGACACTCTCACTTTCAATGATTTGCACCTCTCCTGTGAGTCCAGTTTTAGATTCCGATGCTTTACTTCAGGTGTACTGTATACTTTGACCTTCTTATTGACGATGAAACACAGAAATTGCATCAGAATTTAATACAAAAGTCACAATGCCGACTCAAGTAAAAGAGGACTGTCACTCTCTCTTTGTATGATTTGAACCTCTCCTGTGAGTCCAGTTTTAGATTCCGATGCTTCACTTCAGGTTTACTGTATCCCTTGGACCTTCTTAATGGCGATGAAACACAGAAATTGCATCCGAATTTAATACAAAAGGCGGAATGCCGACTTAAGTACAAGAGGACTGACACTCTCGTTTTCTATGATTTGAACCTCTCCTGTGAGTCCAGTTTCAGATTCCGATGCTTGACTTCTGGTTTACTGTATATCTTGCACCTTCTTATTGACGATGAAACACAGAAATTGCATCGGAATTAAATTCATAAGACACAATGCCGACTTAAGTACAAGAGGACTGACACTCTAACTATCTACTATTTGAACCTCTCCTGTGAGTCCAGATTTAGATTCCGATGCTTCACTTCAGGTTTACTGAATACCTTGCACCTTCTTATTGACGTTGAAACATAGAAATTGCATCCGAATTCAATACAAAAGGCACAATGCCGACTTAAGTACAAGAGGACAGACACTCTCCCTTTCTATGATTTGAACCTCTCCTGTGAGTCCAGTATTAGATTCCGATGCTTCACATCAAGTTTACTGTATCCTTTGGAACTTCTTATTGACGATGAAACACTGAAATTTCATAGGAATTTAATACAAAGCGCACAATGCCGACTTAAGTAAAAGAGGACTGACACTCTCACTTTCTATGATTTGAACATCTCCTGTGATTCCAATTTAGATTGCGATGCTTCACTTCAGGTTTTCTGTATACCTTGCACCTTCTTTTTGACGATGAAACACAGAAATTGCATCGGAATTAAATTCAAAAGGCACAATGCCGACTTAAGTCCAAGAGGACTGACACTCTAACTCTATGATTTAAACCTCTCCTGTGAGTCCAGTTTTAGATTCCGATGCTTCACTTCAGGTTTACTGCATACCTTGCTCCTTCTTATTGACGATGAAACGCAGAAATTGCATCGGAGTTAATTCAAACGACACAATGCCGACTTAAGTATATGAGGTTAGACAATCTAACTATCTATGATTTGAACACCTCCTGTGAGTCCAGTTTTAGTTTCCGAAGCTTCACTTCAGGTTTACCGTATCCCTTGGATCTTCTTATTGATGATGATCACAGAAATTGCATCCGAATTTACTACAAAAGGCACAATGCCGACTTAAGTACAAGAGGACTGACACTCTCGTTTTCTATGATTTGAACCTCTCCTGTGAGTCCAGTTTTAGATTCCGATGCTTCACTTCAGGTTTACTGTGTACCTTGCACCTTCTTATTGACGATGAAACACAGAAATTGCATCCGAATTTAAAACAAAAGGCACAATGCCGACTTAAGTACAAGAGGCCTGACACTCTCCCTTTCAATGATTTGAACGTCTCCGGTGAGTTCAGTTTTAGATTCCGATGCTTCACTTCAGGTTTACTGTATCCCTTGGACCTTCTTATTGACGATGAAACACAGAAATTGCATCCGAATTTAATACAAAAGTCACAATGCCAAGTTAAGTAAAAGAGGACTGTCACTCTCTCTTTCTATGATTTGAACCACTCCTGTGAGTCCAGTATTAGATTCCGATGCTTCACTTCAACTTTACTGTATACCTTGCACCTTCTTATTGACGATGAAACACAGAAATTGCATCAGAATTTAATACATAAGGCACAATGCCAAATTAAGTACAAGAGGACTGACACTCTCACTTTCTATGATTTGAACCTCTTCTGTGAGTCCAGTTTTGATTCCGATGCTTCACTTCAGGTTTACTGTTTACCTTGCACCGTCTTATTGACGATGAAACACAAAAATTGCATCGGAATTGAATTCAAAAGGCACAATGCCGACTTAAGTACTAGAGGGCTGACACTCTAACTTTCTATGATTTAAACCTCTCCTGTGAGTCCAGTTTTAGATTCCTATGCTTCACTTCAGGTTTACTGTATCCCTTGGACCTTCTTACTGACGATGAAACACAGAAATTGCACTCGAATTTAATACAAAAGGAACAATGCCGACTTAAATACTATAGGACTGACACTCTCACTTTGTATGATTTGAACCTCTCCTGTGAGTCCAGTTTTAGATTCCGATGCGTCAATTCAGGTGTACAGTATACCTTGCACCGTCTTATTGACGATGAATTACAGAAATTGCATCGGAATTAAATTCAAAAGGCACAATGCCGACATAAGTACAAGAAGACTGACACTCTAACTTTCTATGATTTGAACCTCTCCTGTGAGTCCAGTTATAGATTCCCATGCTTCTCTTTAGGTTTATTGTATCCCTTGGACCTTCTTATTGACGATGAAACACAGACATTGCATCGGAATTAAATTCAAAAGGCACAATGCCGACTTAAGTACAAGAGGACTGACACTCTCACTTTCTATGATTTGAACCTCCCCTGTGGGTCCAGTTATAGATTCCGATGCTTCACGATAGGTTTACTGTATCCCTTGGACCTTCTTATTGACGATGAAACACAGAAATTGCATCCCAATTTAATACAAAGGTCACCATGCTGACTCATGTAAAAGAGGACTGTCACTCTCTCTTTCTATGATTTGAACCTCTCCTGTGAATCGAGTTTTAGATTCCGATGCTTCACTTCACTTTTACTGTATCCCTTGGACCTTCTTAATGACGATGAAACACAGAAATTGCATCCGAATTTTCTACAAAAGGCATATTGCCGACTTAAGTACAAGTGAATTGACACTCGCACTATCTATGATTTGAACCTCTCCTGTGAGTCCAGTTTTAGATTCTGATGCTTCACTTCAGGTTTACTGTATACCTTGCACCTTCTTATTGATGATGAAACACAGAAATTGCATCCGAATTGAATACAAATGGCGCAATGCCGACATAAGTACAAGAGGACTGACACTCTCCCTTTCTATGATTTGAAACTCTCCTGTGAGTTCAGTTTTAGATTCCGATGCTTCACTTCAGGTTTACTGTATCCCTTGGACCTTCTTAATGACGATGAAACACAGAAATTGCATCCGAATTTAATACAAAAGGCACAATGCCGACTTAAGTACAAGAGGACTGACACTCTCGTTTTCTATGATTTGAACCTTTCCTGTGAGTCCAGTTTTAGATTCCGATGCTACATTTCAGGTTTACTGTATACCTTGCACCTTCTTATTGACGTTGAAACATAGAAATTGCATCGGAATTTAATACAAAAGGCACAATGCCGACTTAAGTACAAGAGGTCTGACACTCTAACTATCTATTATTTGAACCTCTCCTGTGAGTCCAGTTTTAGATTCCGATGCTTCACTTCAGGTTTACTGTAACCCTTGGACCTTCTTATTGACGATGAGACACGGAAATTTCATCCGAATTTAATACAAAAGGCACAATGCCGACTTAAGTACAAGAGGATTGACACTCTCACTTTTCTTTGATTTGAACCTCTCCTGTGAGACCAGTTTTTCATTCCGATGCTTCACTTCAGGTTTAATGTATACTTTGCACCTTCTTACTGACTATGAAACACAGAAATTGCATCCGAACTTTATACATAAGGCACAATGCCGACTTAAGTACAAGACGACTGACACTCTCCCCTTCTATGATTTGAACCTCTCCTGTGAGTCCAGTTTTAGATTCCGATGCTTCACTTCAGGTTTACTGTATCCCTCGGACCTTCTTATTGACGATGAAACACAGAAATTTCATCGGAATTTAATACAAAAGGCACAATGCCGACTTAAGTAGACGAGGACTGACACTCTCACTTACTATGATTTGAACCTCTTCTGTGATTCCAATTTAGATTCCGATGCTTCACTTCAGGTGTACTGTATACCTTGCACCATCTTATTGACGATGAAACACAGAAATTGCATCGGAGTTAAATTCAAAAGGCACAATGCCGACTTAAGTAGAAGAGGACTGACACTCTCACTTACTATGATTTGAACCTCTTCTGTGATTCCAATTTAGATTCCGATGCTTCACTTCAGGTTTACTGTATACCTTGCACCATCTTATTGACGATGAAACACAGAAATAGCATCCGAATTAAATTTAAAAGGCACAATGCCGACTTAAGTACAAGAGGACTGACACTCTAACTCTCTGATTTGAACCTCTCTGTGAGTCCAGTTTTAGATTCCGATGCTTCACTTCAGGTTTACTGTATACCTTGCACCTACTTATTGACGATGAAACACAGAAATTGTATCGGAATTAAATTCAAACCACACAATGCCGACTTCAGTATAAGAGGTCAGACAATCTAACTATCTATGATTTGAACCCCTCCTGTGAGTCCAGTTTTAGATTCCGATACTTTACTTCAGGTTTACCGTATCCCTTGGACCTTCTTATTGACGATGAAACACAGAAATTGCATCCGAATTTAATACAAAAGGCACAATGCCGACTTAAGTACAAGAGGACTGACACTCTCGTTTTCTATGATTTGAACCTCTCCTGTGAGTCCAGTTTTAGATTCCGATGTTTCACTTCAGGTTTACTGTGTACCTTGCACCTTCTTATTGACGATGACACACAGAAATTGCATCCGAATATAATACAAAAAGCACAATGCCGACTTAAGTACAAGAGGCCTGACACTCTCCCTATCTATGATTTGAACCTCTCCTGTGAGTTTAGTTTTAGTTTCCGATGCTTCACTTCACGTTCACTCTATCCCTTGGACCTTCTTATTGACGATGAAACACAGATATTGCATCCAAATTTAATACAAAAGTCACAATGCCGACTTAAGTAAAAGAGGACTGTCACTCTCTCTTTGTATGATTTGAACCACTCCTGTGAGTCTAGTTTTAGATTCCGATGCTTCACTTCAGGATTACTGTATACCTTGCACCTTCTTATTGACGATGAAACACATAAATTGCATCGGAATTTAATACATAAGGCACAATGCCGACTTAAGTACAAGAGGACTGACACTCTCAATTTCTATGATTTGAACGTCATCTGTGAGTCCAGTTTTAGATTCCGATGCTTCATTTCAGGTTTACTGTATACCTTGCACCGTCTTATTGACGATGAAACACAAAAATTCCATCGGAAATAAATTCAAAAGGCACATTGCCGACTTACGTACAAGAGGACAGACACTCTAATTTTCTATGATTTGAACCTCTCCTGTGAGTCCAGTTTTAGATTCCTATTCCTCACATCAGGTTTACTGTATCCCTTGGACCTTCTTATTGACGATGAAACACAGAAATTGCATTCGAATTTAATACAAAGGGAACAATGCCAACGTAAGTACTAGAGGACTGACACTCCCACTTTCTATTATTTGAAACTCTCCTGTGAGTCCAGTTTTAGATTCCGATGCTTCACTTCAGGTGTGCTGTATACCTTGCACCGACTTATTGACGATGAAACACAGAAATTGCATCGGAGTTAAAATCAGAAGGCACAATGCCGACTTAAGTACAAGAGGACTGACACTCTCACTTTCTATGATTTGAACGTCCCCTGTGGGTCCAGTTTTAGATTCCGATGCTTCACGTCAGGTTTACTGTATCCCTTGGACCTTCTTATTGATGATGAAACACAGAAATTGCATCCGAATTTAATACAAAAGGCACAATGCCGACTTAAGTACAAGAGGACTGACACTCTCTATTTCTGTGATTTGAACCTCTCCTGTGAGTTCAGTTTTAGATTCCGATGCTTCACTTCAGGTTTACTGTATCCCTTGGACCTTCTTAATGACGATGAAACACAGAATATGCATCCGAATTTAATACAAAAGTCAAAATGCCGACTTAAGTAGGACTCACATTCTCACTTACTATGATTTGAAACTCTTCTGTGATTCCAATTTAGATTCCGATGCTTCACTTCAGGTTTACTGTATACCTTGCACCATCTTATTGACGATGAAACCCAGAAATAGCATCCGAATTAAATTTAAAAGGCACAATGCCGACTTAAGTACAAGAGGACTGACACTCTAGTTTTCTATGATTTGAACCTCTCCTGTGAGTCCAGTTTTAGATTCCGATGCTTCACTTCAGGTTTACTGTGTACCTTGCACCTTCTTATTGACGATGAAACACAGAAATTGCATCCGAATTTAATACAAAAGGCACAATGCCGACTTAAGTACAAGAGGACTTACACTCTCGTTTTCTATGATTTGAACCTCTCCTGTGAGTCCAGTTTTAGATTCCGATGTTTCACTTCAGGTTTACTGTGTACCTTGCACCTTCGTATTGACGATGAAACACAGAAATTGCATCCGAATTTAATACAAATGGCACAATGCCGACTTAAGTACAAGAGGCCTGACACTTTCCCTATCTATGATTTGAACCTCTCCTGTGAGTATAGTTTTAGATTCCGATGCTTCACTTCAGGTTTACTGTATCCCTTGGACCTTCTTATTGACGATGAAACACAGATATTGCATCGGAATTTAATACATAAGGCACAATGCCGACTTAAGTACAAGAGGACTGACACTCTCACTTTCTATGATTTGAACCTCATCTGTGAGTCCAGTTTTTGATTCCGATGCTTCACTTCAGGTGTACTGTATACCTTGCACCGTCTTATTGACGATGAAACACAGAAATTGCATCGGAGTTACATTCAAAAGGCACAATGCCGACTTAAGTACAAGAGGACTGACACTCTCACTTTCTAAGATTTGATCGTCCCCTGTGGGTCCAGTTTTAGATTCCGATGCTTCACGTCAGGGTTACTGTATCCCTTGGACCTTCTTATTGATGATGAAACACAGAAATTGCATCCGAATTGAATACAAAAGGCGAAATGCCGACATAAGTACAAGAGGACTGACACTCTCCCTTTCTGTGATATGAACCTCTCCTGTGAGTTCAGTTTTAAATTCCGATGCTTCACTTCAGGTTTACTGTATCCCTTGGACCTTCTTAATGAATATGAAACACAAAAATTGCATCGGAGTTAAATTCAAAAGGCACAATGCCGACTTAAGTACAAGAGAACTGACACTCTAATTTTCTATGATTTGAACCTCTCCTGTGATTCCAGTTTTAGATTCACATGCTTCTCTTCAGGTTTACTGTATCCCTTGGACCTTCTTATTGACGACGAAACACAGATATTGCATCCGAATTGAATACAAATGGCGCAATGCCGACATAAGTACAAGAGGACTGACACCCTCCCTTTCTATGATTTGAACCTCTCCTGTGAGTTCAGTTTTAGATTCCGATGCTTCACTTCAGGTTTACTGTATCCCTTGGACCTTCTTAATGACGATGGAACACAGAAATTGCATCCGAATTTAATACAAAACGCACAATGCCGACTTAAGTACAAGAGGACTGACACTCTAGTTTTCTATGATTTGAACCTCTCCTGTGAGTCCAGTTTTAGATTCCGATGCTTCACTTCAGGATTACTGTGTACCTTGCACCTTCTTATTGACGATGAAACACAGAAATTGCATCCGAATTTCATACAAAATGCACAATGCCGACTTAAGTACAAGAGGACTTACACTCTCGTTTTCTATGATTTGAACCTCTCCTGTGGGTCCAGTTTTAGATTCCGATGTTTCACTTCAGGTTCACTGTGTACCTTGCACCTTCTTATTGACGATGAAACACAGAAATTGCATCCGAATTTAATACAAAAGGCACAATGCCGACTTAAGTACAAGAGGCCTGACACTCTCCCTATCTATGATTTGAACCTCTCCTGTGAGTATAGTTTTAGATTCCGATGCTTCACTTCAGGTTTACTGTATCCCTTTGACCTTCTTATTGACGATCAAACACAGATATTGCATCCAAATTTAATACAAAAGTCACAATGCCGACTTAAGTAAAAGAGGACTGTCACTTTCTCTTTGTATGATTTGAACCACTCCTGTGAGTCTAGTTTTAGTTTCCAATGCTTCACTTCAGGTTTACTGTGTACCTTGCACCTTCTTATTGACGATGAAACACATATATTGCATCGGAATTTAATACATAAGGCACAATGCCGACTTAAGTACAAGAGGACTGACACTCTCACTTTCTATGATTTGAACCTCATCTGTGAGTCCAGTTTTAGATTCCGATGCTTCACTTCAGTTTTACTGTATACGTTGCACCGTCTTATTGACGATGAAACACAAAAATTGCATCGGAAATAAATTCAAAAGGCACATTGCCGACTTACGTACAAGAGGACAGACACTCTAATTTTCTATGATTTGAACCTCCCCTGTGAGTCCAGTTTTAGATTCCTATTCTTCACTTCAGGTTTACTGTATCCCTTGGACCTTCTTATTGACGATGAAACACAGAAATTGCATTTGAATTTGATACAAAAGGAACAATGCCGACTTAAGTACTAGAGGACTGACACTCTCACTTTCTGTTATTTGAACCTCTCCTGTGAGTCCAGTTTTAGATTCCGATGCTTCACTTCAGGTGTACTGTATACCTTGCACCGTCTTATTGACGATGAAACACAGAAATTGCATCGGAGTTAAATTCATAAGGCACAATGCCGACTTAAGTACAAGAGAACTGACACTCTAATTTTCTATGATTTGAACCTCTCCTGTGAGTCCAGTTTTAGATTCACATGCTTCTCTTCAGGGTTACTGTATCCCTTGGACCTTCTTATTGACGATGAAACACAGAAATTGCATCCGAATTAAAATCAAAACGCACAATGCCGACTTAAGTACAAGAGGACTGACACTCTCACTTTCTATGATTTGAACCTCTCCTGTGAGTCCAGTTTTAGATTCCGATGCTTCACTTCGAGTTTACTATATACCGTGCACCTTCATTTTGACGATGAAACACAGAAATTGCATCCGAATTTAATACAAAAGGCACAATGCCGACTTAAGTACAAGAGGACTGACACTCTAGTTTTCTATGATTTGAACCTCTCCTGTGAGTCCAGTTTTAGATTCCAATGCTTCACTTCAGTCTTACTGTGTACCTTGCACCTTCTTATTGACGATGAAACACAGAAATTGCATCCGAATTTAATACAAAACGCACAATGCCGACTTAAGTAAAGGAGGACTGACACTCTCTCTTCCTATGATTTGAACTTCTACTGTGAGTCCAGTTTTAGATTCCGATGCTTCACTTCAGGTTTACTGTATCCCTTGGACCTTCTTATTGACGATGAAACACAGAAATTGCATCCGAATTTAATACAAAAGGCACAATGCCGACTTAAGTACAAGAGGACTGACACTCTCGTTTTCTATGATTTGAACCTCTCCTGTGAGTCCAGTTTTAGATTCCGATGCTTCACTTCTGGTTTATTGTGTACCTTGCATCTTCTTATTGACGATAAAACACAGAAACTGCATCCGAATTTATTACAAAAGGCACAATGCCGACTTAAGTAAAAGAGGACTGACACACTCTCTTCCAATGATTTGGACCTCTCCTGTGAGTCCAGTTTTAGATTCCGATGTTCATTTCAGGTTTACTGTATTCCTTGCACCTTCTTATTGACGATGAAACACAGAAATTGCATCGGAATTAAATTCAAAAGGCACAATGCCGACTTAAGTACAAGAGGACTGACACTCTAACTCTCTACGTTTTGAACCCCTCCTGTGAGTCCAGTTTTTGATTCCGATGCTTCACTTCAGGTTACTGTATCCCTTGGACCTTCTTATTGACGATGAAACACAGAAATTGCGTGCGAATTTAATACAAAAGGAACAATGCCGACTTATGTACTAGAGGAATGACACTCTCACTTTCTATTATTTGAAACTCTCCTGTGAGTCCAGTTTTAGATTCCGATGCTTCACTTCAGGTGTACTGTACACCTTGCACCGTCTTATTGACGATGAAACACAGAAATTGCATCGGAACTAAATTCAAAAGGCACAATGCCGACTTAAGTACAAGGGGACTGACACTCTCACCTTCTATGATTTGAACCTCCCCTGTGGGTCCAGTTTTAGATTCCGATGCTTCACGTCAGGTTTACAGTATCCCTTGGACCTTCTTATTGATGATGAAACACAGAAATTGCATCCGAATTGAATACAAATGGCGCAATGCCGACATAAGTACAAGAGGACTGACACCCTCCCTTTCTATGATTTGAACCTCTCCTGTGAGTTCAGTTTTAGATTCCGATGCTTCACTTCAGGTTTACTGTATCCCTTGGACCTTCTTAATGACGATGGAACACAGAAATTGCATCCGAATTTAATACAAAACGCACAATGCCGACTTAAGTACAAGAGGACTGACACTCTCCCTTTCTATGATTTGAACCTCTCCTGTGAGTCCAGTTTTAGATTCCGATGCTTCACTTCAGGTTAACTGTATCCCTCGGACCTTCTTATTGACGCTGAAACACAGAAATTTCATCGGAATTTAATACAAAAGGCACAATGCCGACTTAAGTAGAAGAGGACTGACACTCTCACTTACTATGATTTGAACGTCTTCTGTGATTCCAATTTAGATTCCGATGTTTCACTTCAGGTTTACTGTATACCTTGCACCATCTTATTGACGATGAAACACAGAAATAGCATCCGAATTAAATTTAAAAGGCACAATGCCGACTTAAGTACAAGAGGACTGACACTCTAACTCTCTATGATTTGAACCTCTCTGTGAGTCCTGTTTTAGATTCCGATGCTTCACTTCAGGATTACTGTATACCTTGCACCGTCTTATTGACGATGAAACACAAAAATTGCATCGGAAATAAATTCAAAAAGCACATTGCCGACTTACGTACAAGAGGACAGACACTCTAATTTTCTATGATTTGAACCTTTCCCGTGAGTCCAGTTTTAGATTCCTATTCTTCACTTCAGGTTTACTGTATCCCTTGGACCTTCTCATTGACGATGAAACACAGAAATTGCATTCGAATTTAATACAAAAGGAACATTGCCGACTTAAGTACTAGAGGACTGACACTCTCACTTTCTATTATTTGAACCTCTCCTGTGAGTCCAGTTTTAGATTCCGATGCTTCACTTCAGGTGTACTGTATACCTTGCACCGTCTTATTGACGATGAAACACAGAAGTTGCATCGGAGTTAAATTCAAAAGGCACAATGCCGACTTAAGTACAAGAGAACTGACACTCTAATTTTCTATGATTTGAACCTCTCCTGTGAGTCCAGTTTTAGATTCACATGCTTCTCTTCAGGTTTACTGTATCCCTTGGACCTTCTTATTGACGATGAAACACAGAAATTGCATCCGCATTAAAATCAAAACGCACAATGCCGACTTAAGTACAAGAGGACTGACACTCTCACTTTCTATGATTTGAACCTCTCCTGTGAGTCCAGTTTTAGATTCCGATGCTTCCCTTCGAGTTTACTATATACCGTGCACCTTCTTATTGACGATGAAACACAGAAATTGTATCCGAATTTAATACAAAAGGCACAATGCCGACTTAAGTACAAGAGGACTGACACTCTTACGTTCTATGATTTGAACCTCATCTGTGAGTCCAGTTTTAGATTCCGATGCTTCACTTCAGGTTTACTGTATACCTTGCACCGTCTTATTGACGATGAAACACAAAAATTGCATCGGAAATAAATTCAAAAGGCACATTGCCGACTTACGTACAAGAGGACAGACACTCTAATTTTCTATGATTTGAACCTCTCCTGTGAGTCCAGTTTTAGATTCCTATTCTGCACTTCAGGTTTACTGTATCCCTTGGACCTTCTTATTGACGATGAAACACAGAAATTGCATTCGAATATAAAACAAAAGGAACAATGCCGACTTGAGTACTAGAGGACTGACACTCTCACTTTCTATTAATTGAACCTCTCCTGTGAGTCCAGTTTTAGATTCCGATGCTTCACTTCAGGTGTACTGTATACCTAGCACCGTCTTATTGACGATGAAACACAGAAATTGCATCGGAGTTAAATTCAAAAGGCACAATGCCGACTTTAGTACAAGAGAACTGACACTCTAATTTTCTATGATTTGAACCTCTCCTGTGAGTCCAGTTTTAGATTCACATGCTTCTCTTCAGGTTTACTGTATCCCTTGGACCTTCTTATTGACGATGAAAAACAGAAATTGCATCCGAATTAAAATCAAAACGCACAATGCCGACTTAAGGACAAGAGGACTGACACTCTCACTTTCTATGATTGGAACCTCTCCTGTGAGTCCAGTTTTAGATTCCGATGCTTCACTTCGAGTTTACTATATACTGTGCACCTTGTTATTGACGATGAATCCCAGAAATTGCGTCCGAATTTAATACAAAAGGCACAATAACGACTTAAGTACAACAGGACTGACACTCTAGTTTTCTATGATTTGAACCTCTCCTGTGAGTCCAGTTTTAGATTCTGATGCTTCACTTCTGGCTTACTGTGTACCTTGCACCTTCTTATTGACGATGAAACTCAGAAATTGCATCCGAATTTAATACAAAAGGCACAATGCCGACTTAAGTAAAAGAGGACTGACACTCTCTCTTTCTATGATTTGAACTTCTCCTGTGAGTCCAGTTTTAGATTCTGATGTTTCATTTCAGGTTTACTGTGTACCTTGCACCTTCTTATTGACGATGATACACAGAAATATCATCCGAATTTAATACAAAAGCACAATGCCGACTGAAGTACAAGAGGCCTGACACTCTCCCTATCTATGATTTGAACCTCTCCTTTGAGTATAGTTTTAGATCCCGATGCTTCACTTCAGGTTTACTGTATCCCTTGGACCTTCTTATTGACGATGAAACACAGAAATTGCATCCGAATTTAATACAAAAGGCACAATTCCGACTTAAGTACAAGAGGACTGACACTCTCACTTTCTATGATTTGAACCTCTCCTGTGAGTCCAGTTTTAGATTCCGATGCTTCACTTCGAGTTTACTATATACTGTACACCTTCTTATTGACGATGAAACACAGAAGTTGCATCGGAGTTAAATTCAAAAGGCACAATGCCGACTTAAGTACAAAAGAACTGACACTCTAATTTTCTATGATTTGAACCTCTCCTGTGAGTCCAGTTTTAGATTCACATGCTTCTCTTCAGGTTTACTGTATCCCTTGGACCTTCTCATTGACGATGAAACACAGAAATTGCATCCGAATTAAAATCAAAACGCACAATGCCGACTTAAGTACAAGAGGACTGACACTCTCGTTTTCTATGATTTGAACCTCTCCTGTGAGTATAGTTTTAGATCCCGATGCTTCACTTCAGGTTTACTGTATCCCTTGGACCTTCTTATTGACAATGAAACACAGAAATTGCATCGGAATTAAATTCAAAAGGCACAATGCCGACTTAAGTAAAAGAGGACTGTCACTCTCTCTTTGTATAATTTAAACCACTCCTGTGAGTCTAGTTTTAGATTCCGATGCTTCACTTCAGGTTTATTGTATACCTTGCACCTTCTTATTGACGATGAAACACAGAAATTGCATCCGAATTTAATACAAAAGGCACAATGCCGACTTAAGTACAAGAGGACTGACACTCTCGTTTTCTATGATTTGAACCTCTCCTGTGAGTCCAGTTTTAGATTCCGATGCTTCACTTCTGGTTTATTGTGTACCTTGCATCTTCTTATTGACGATAAAACACAGAAACTGCATCCGAATTTATTACAAAAGGCACAATGCCGACTTAAGTAAAAGAGGACTGACACACTCTCTTCCAATGATTTGGACCTCTCCTGTGAGTCCAGTTTTAGATTCCGATGTTCATTTCAGGTTTACTGTATTCCTTGCACCTTCTTATTGACGATGAAACACAGAAATTGCATCGGAATTAAATTCAAAAGGCACAATGCCGACTTAAGTACAAGAGGACTGACACTCTAACTCTCTACGTTTTGAACCCCTCCTGTGAGTCCAGTTTTTGATTCCGATGCTTCACTTCAGGTTACTGTATCCCTTGGACCTTCTTATTGACAATGAAACACAGAAATTGCGTGCGAATTTAATACAAAAGGAACAATGCCGACTTATGTACTAGAGGAATGACACTCTCACTTTCTATTATTTGAAACTCTCCTGTGAGTCCAGTTTTAGATTCCGATGCTTCACTTCAGGTGTACTGTACACCTTGCACCGTCTTATTGACGATGAAACACAGAAATTGCATCGGAACTAAATTCAAAAGGCACAATGCCGACTTAAGTACAAGGGGACTGACACTCTCACCTTCTATGATTTGAACCTCCCCTGTGGGTCCAGTTTTAGATTCCGATGCTTCACGTCAGGTTTACAGTATCCCTTGGACCTTCTTATTGATGATGAAACACAGAAATTGCATCCGAATTGAATACAAATGGCGCAATGCCGACATAAGTACAAGAGGACTGACACCCTCCCTTTCTATGATTTGAACCTCTCCTGTGAGTTCAGTTTTAGATTCCGATGCTTCACTTCAGGTTTACTGTATCCCTTGGACCTTCTTAATGACGATGGAACACAGAAATTGCATCCGAATTTAATACAAAACGCACAATGCCGACTTAAGTACAAGAGGACTGACACTCTCCCTTTCTATGATTTGAACCTCTCCTGTGAGTCCAGTTTTAGATTCCGATGCTTCACTTCAGGTTAACTGTATCCCTCGGACCTTCTTATTGACGCTGAAACACAGAAATTTCATCGGAATTTAATACAAAAGGCACAATGCCGACTTAAGTAGAAGAGGACTGACACTCTCACTTACTATGATTTGAACGTCTTCTGTGATTCCAATTTAGATTCCGATGTTTCACTTCAGGTTTACTGTATACCTTGCACCATCTTATTGACGATGAAACACAGAAATAGCATCCGAATTAAATTTAAAAGGCACAATGCCGACTTAAGTACAAGAGGACTGACACTCTAACTCTCTATGATTTGAACCTCTCTGTGAGTCCTGTTTTAGATTCCGATGCTTCACTTCAGGATTACTGTATACCTTGCACCGTCTTATTGACGATGAAACACAAAAATTGCATCGGAAATAAATTCAAAAAGCACATTGCCGACTTACGTACAAGAGGACAGACACTCTAATTTTCTATGATTTGAACCTTTCCCGTGAGTCCAGTTTTAGATTCCTATTCTTCACTTCAGGTTTACTGTATCCCTTGGACCTTCTCATTGACGATGAAACACAGAAATTGCATTCGAATTTAATACAAAAGGAACATTGCCGACTTAAGTACTAGAGGACTGACACTCTCACTTTCTATTATTTGAACCTCTCCTGTGAGTCCAGTTTTAGATTCCGATGCTTCACTTCAGGTGTACTGTATACCTTGCACCGTCTTATTGACGATGAAACACAGAAGTTGCATCGGAGTTAAATTCAAAAGGCACAATGCCGACTTAAGTACAAGAGAACTGACACTCTAATTTTCTATGATTTGAACCTCTCCTGTGAGTCCAGTTTTAGATTCACATGCTTCTCTTCAGGTTTACTGTATCCCTTGGACCTTCTTATTGACGATGAAACACAGAAATTGCATCCGCATTAAAATCAAAACGCACAATGCCGACTTAAGTACAAGAGGACTGACACTCTCACTTTCTATGATTTGAACCTCTCCTGTGAGTCCAGTTTTAGATTCCGATGCTTCCCTTCGAGTTTACTATATACCGTGCACCTTCTTATTGACGATGAAACACAGAAATTGTATCCGAATTTAATACAAAAGGCACAATGCCGACTTAAGTACAAGAGGACTGACACTCTTACGTTCTATGATTTGAACCTCATCTGTGAGTCCAGTTTTAGATTCCGATGCTTCACTTCAGGTTTACTGTATACCTTGCACCGTCTTATTGACGATGAAACACAAAAATTGCATCGGAAATAAATTCAAAAGGCACATTGCCGACTTACGTACAAGAGGACAGACACTCTAATTTTCTATGATTTGAACCTCTCCTGTGAGTCCAGTTTTAGATTCCTATTCTGCACTTCAGGTTTACTGTATCCCTTGGACCTTCTTATTGACGATGAAACACAGAAATTGCATTCGAATATAAAACAAAAGGAACAATGCCGACTTGAGTACTAGAGGACTGACACTCTCACTTTCTATTAATTGAACCTCTCCTGTGAGTCCAGTTTTAGATTCCGATGCTTCACTTCAGGTGTACTGTATACCTAGCACCGTCTTATTGACGATGAAACACAGAAATTGCATCGGAGTTAAATTCAAAAGGCACAATGCCGACTTTAGTACAAGAGAACTGACACTCTAATTTTCTATGATTTGAACCTCTCCTGTGAGTCCAGTTTTAGATTCACATGCTTCTCTTCAGGTTTACTGTATCCCTTGGACCTTCTTATTGACGATGAAAAACAGAAATTGCATCCGAATTAAAATCAAAACGCACAATGCCGACTTAAGGACAAGAGGACTGACACTCTCACTTTCTATGATTGGAACCTCTCCTGTGAGTCCAGTTTTAGATTCCGATGCTTCACTTCGAGTTTACTATATACTGTGCACCTTGTTATTGACGATGAATCCCAGAAATTGCGTCCGAATTTAATACAAAAGGCACAATAACGACTTAAGTACAACAGGACTGACACTCTAGTTTTCTATGATTTGAACCTCTCCTGTGAGTCCAGTTTTAGATTCTGATGCTTCACTTCTGGCTTACTGTGTACCTTGCACCTTCTTATTGACGATGAAACTCAGAAATTGCATCCGAATTTAATACAAAAGGCACAATGCCGACTTAAGTAAAAGAGGACTGACACTCTCTCTTTCTATGATTTGAACTTCTCCTGTGAGTCCAGTTTTAGATTCTGATGTTTCATTTCAGGTTTACTGTGTACCTTGCACCTTCTTATTGACGATGATACACAGAAATTTCATCCGAATTTAATACAAAAGCACAATGCCGACTGAAGTACAAGAGGCCTGACACTCTCCCTATCTATGATTTGAACCTCTCCTTTGAGTATAGTTTTAGATCCCGATGCTTCACTTCAGGTTTACTGTATCCCTTGGACCTTCTTATTGACGATGAAACACAGAAATTGCATCCGAATTTAATACAAAAGGCACAATTCCGACTTAAGTACAAGAGGACTGACACTCTCACTTTCTATGATTTGAACCTCTCCTGTGAGTCCAGTTTTAGATTCCGATGCTTCACTTCGAGTTTACTATATACTGTACACCTTCTTATTGACGATGAAACACAGAAGTTGCATCGGAGTTAAATTCAAAAGGCACAATGCCGACTTAAGTACAAAAGAACTGACACTCTAATTTTCTATGATTTGAACCTCTCCTGTGAGTCCAGTTTTAGATTCACATGCTTCTCTTCAGGTTTACTGTATCCCTTGGACCTTCTCATTGACGATGAAACACAGAAATTGCATCCGAATTAAAATCAAAACGCACAATGCCGACTTAAGTACAAGAGGACTGACACTCTCGTTTTCTATGATTTGAACCTCTCCTGTGAGTATAGTTTTAGATCCCGATGCTTCACTTCAGGTTTACTGTATCCCTTGGACCTTCTTATTGACAATGAAACACAGAAATTGCATCGGAATTAAATTCAAAAGGCACAATGCCGACTTAAGTACAAGAGGACTGACACTCTCGTTTTTTTTAGATTTGAACCTCTCCTGTGAGTCCAGTTTTAGATTCAGATGCTTCACTTCAGGTTAACTGTATCCCTTGGACCTTCTTATTGACGATGAAACTCAGATATTGCATCCAAATTTAATACAAAAGTCACAATGCCGACTTAAGTAAAAGAGGACTGTCACTCTCTCTTTGTATAATTTAAACCACTCCTGTGAGTCTAGTTTTAGATTCCGATGCTTCACTTCAGGTTTATTGTATACCTTGCACCTTCTTATTGACGATGAAACACATAAATTGCATCGGAAATTAATACATAAGGCACAATGCAGACTTAAGTACAAGAGGACTGACACTCTTACGTTCTATGATTTGAACCTCATCTGTGAGTCCAGTTTTAGATTCCGATGCTTCACTTCATGTTTACTGTATACCTTGCACCGTCTTATTGACGATGAAACACAAAAATTGCATCGGAAATAAATTCAAAAGGCACATTGCCGACTTACGTACAAGAGGACAGACACTCTAATTTTCTATGATTTGAACCTCTCCTGTGAGTCCAGTTTTAGATTCCTATTCTGCACTTCAGGTTTACTGTATCCCTTGGACCTTCTTATTGACGATGAAACACAGAAATTGCATTCGAATATAATACAAAGGGTACAATGCCGACTTGAGTACTAGAGGACTGACACTCTCACTTTCTATTAATTGAACCTCTCCTGTGAGTCCAGTTTTAGATTCCGATGCTTCACTTCAGGTGTACTGTATACCTAGCACCGTCTTATTGACGATGAAACACAGAAATTGCATCGGAGTTAAATTCAAAAGGCACAATGCCGACTTTAGTACAAGAGAACTGACACTGTAATTTTCTATGATTTGAACCTCTCCTGTGAGTCCAGTTTTAGATTCACATGCTTCTCTTCAGGTTTACTGTATCCCTTGGACCTTCTTATTGACGATGAAACACAGAAATTGCATCCGAATTAAAATCAAAACGCACAATGCCAACTTAAGTACAAGAGGACTGACACTCTCACTTTCTATGATTTGAACCTCTCCTGTGAGTCCAGTTTTAGATTCTGATGCTTCACTTCGAGTTTACTATATACTGTGCACCTTCTTATTGACGACAAAACACAGAAATTGCATCCGAATTTAATACAAAAGGCACAATGCCGACTTAAGTACAAGAGGACTGACACTCTAGTTTTCTATGATTTGAACCTCTCCTGTGAGTCCAGTTTTGGATTCCGATGCTTCACTTCAGGCTTACTGTGTACCTTGCACCTTCTTATTGACGATGAAACTCAGAAATTGCATCCGAATTTAATACAAAAGGCACAATGCCGACTTAAGTAAAAGAGGACTGACATTCTCTCTTCCTATGATTTGAACTTCTCCTGTGAGTCCAGTTTTAGATTCCGATGCTTCACTTCAGGTTTACTGTATCCCTTGGACCTTCTTATTGACGATGAAACACAGAAATTGCATCGGAATTAAATTTAAAAGGCACATTGCCGACTTAAGTACAAGAGGACTGACACTCTAATTTTCTATGATTTGAACCTCTCCTGTGAGTCCAGTTTTAGATTCCTATTCTTCACTTCAGGTTTACTGTATCCCTTGGACCTTCTTATTGACAATGAAACACAGAAATTGCATTCGAATTTAATACAAAAGGAAGAATGCCGACTTAAGTACTAGAGGACTGACACTCTCACTTTCTATTATTTGAAGCTCTCCTGTGAGTCCGATTTTAGATTCCGATGCTTCACTTCAGGTGTACTGCATACCTTGCACCGTCTTATTGACGATGAAACACAGAAATTGCATCGGAGTTAAATTCAAAAGGCACAATGCCGACTTAAGTACAAGAGAACTGACACTCTAATTTTCTATGATTTGAACCTCTCCTGTGAGTCCAGTTTTAGATTCACATGCTTCTCTTCAGGTTTACTGTATCCCTTGGACCTTCTTATTGACGATGAAAAACAGAAATTGCATCCGAATTAAAATCAAAACGCACAATGCCGACTTAAGTACAAGAGGACTGACACTCTCACTTTCTATGATTGGAACCTCTCCTGTGAGTCCAGTTTTAGATTCCGATGCTTCACTTCGAGTTTACTATATACTGTGCACCTTGTTATTGACGATGAATCCCAGAAATTGCGTCCGAATTTAATACAAAAGGCACAATAACGACTTAAGTACAACAGGACTGACACTCTAGTTTTCTATGATTTGAACCTCTCCTGTGAGTCCAGTTTTAGATTCTGATGCTTCACTTCTGGCTTACTGTGTACCTTGCACCTTCTTATTGACGATGAAACTCAGAAATTGCATCCGAATTTAATACAAAAGGCACAATGCCGACTTAAGTAAAAGAGGACTGACACTCTCTCTTTCTATGATTTGAACTTCTCCTGTGAGTCCAGTTTTAGATTCCGATGCTTCACTTCAGGTTTACTGTATCCCTTGGACCTTCTTATTGACGATGAAACACAGAAATTGCATCGGAATTAAATTTAAAAGGCACATTGCCGACTTAAGTACAAGAGGACTGACACTCTAACTCTCTACGTTTTGAACCCCTCCTGTGAGTCTAGTTTTAGATTCCGATGCTTCAATTCAGGTTACTGTATCCCTTGGACCTTCTTATTGACGATGAAACACAGAAATTGCATGCGAATTTAATACAAAAGGAACAATGCCGACTTATGTACTAGAGGAATTACACTCCCACTTTCTATTATTTGAAACACTCCTGTGAGTCCAGTTTTAGATTCCGATGCTTCACTTCAGGTGTACTGTATACCTTGCACCGTCTTATTGACGATGAAACACAGAAATTGCATCGGAATTAAATTCAAAAGGCACAATGACGACATAAGTACAAGAGGACTGACACTCTCGTTGTCTTTGATTTGAACCTCTCCTGTGAGTCCAGTTTTAGATTCCGATGCTTCACTTCAGGCTTACTGTGTACCTTGCACCTTCGTATTGACGATGAAACACAGAAATTGCATCCGAATTTAATACATAAGGCACAATGCCGACTTAAGTACAAGAGGACTGACACTCTCACTTTCTATGATTTGAACCTCATCTGTGAGTCCAGTTATTGATTCCGGTGCTTCATTTCAGGTTAACTGTATACCTTGCAACGTCTTATTGACGATGAAACACAGAAATTGCATCGGAATTAAATTCAAAAGACACAATGCCGACTTAAGCACAAGAGGACTGACACTCTAACTATCTATGATTTGAACCTCTCCTGTGAGTCTAGTTTTAGTTTCCGATGCTTCACTTCAGGTTTACTGTATCCCTTGGACCTGCTTATTGACGATGAAATACAGAAATTGCATCCGAATTTAATACAAAAGGCACAATGCCGACTTAAGTAAAAGAGGACGGACACTCTCCCTTCCTATGATTTGAACCGCTCCTGTGAATCCAGTGTTATTATTCCGATGCTTCACTTCAAGATTACTGTATACCTTGCACCTAGTTATTGACGATGAAACACAGAAATTTCATCGGAATTAAATTCATCAGGCACAATGCCGACTTAAGTACAAGAGGACTGACACTCTAACTATCAATGATTTTGAACCTCTCCTGTGAGTCCAGTTTCAGATTCCGATGCTTCACTTCAGGTTTTCTGTATCCGTTGGACCTTCTTATTGACGATGAAACACAGAAATTTCATCCGAATTTAATAAAGAAGGCACAATTCCAACTTAAGTACAAGAGGACTGACACTCTCGTTCTCTATGATTTGAACCTCTCCTGTGAGTCCTGTTTTAGATTCCGATGCTTCACTTCAGGTTTACTGTATACCTTGCACCTTCTTATTGACGATGAAACACAGAAATTTCATCGGAATTTAATACAAAAGGCACAATGCCGACTTAAGTAAAAGAGGACTGTCACTCTCTCTTTCTATGAATTGAACCTCTCCTGTGGGTCCAGTTTTAGATTCCGATGCTTCCCTTCAGGTTTACTGTATCACTTGGATCTATTTATTGACGATGAAACACAGAAATTTCATCCGAATGTAATACAAAAGTCACAATGCCGACTTAAGTAAAAGAGGACTGTCACTCTCTCTTTCTATGAATTGAACCTCTCCTGTGGGTCCAGTTTTAGATTCCGATGCTTCCCTTCAGGTTTACTGTATTCCTTGCACCTTCTTATTGACGATGAAACACAGAAATTGCATCCGAATTAAATACAAGGGGCACAATGCCGAGTTAAGTACAAGAGGACTGACACTCTCCCTTTCTATGAATTGAACCTCTCCTGTGAGTCCAGTTTTAGATTCCGATGCTTCACTTCAGGTTTACTGTATCCCTTGGACCTTCTTATTGACGATGAAACACAGAAATTTCATCGGAATTTAATACAAAAGGCACAATGCCGACTTAAGTAAAAGAGGACTGTCACTCTCCCTTTCTATGATATGAACCTCTCCTGTGAGTCCAGTTTTAGATTCCGATGCTTCACTTCAGGTTTACTGTATACATTGCACCATCTTCTTGACGATGAAACACAGAAATTGCATCGGAATTAAATTCAAAAGATACAATACCGACTAAAGTACAAGAGGACTGACACTCTAACTATCTATGTTTTGAACCTCTCCAGTGGGTCCAGTTTTAGATTCCGATGCTTCTCTTCAGGTTTACTGTATCCCTTGGACCTTCTTATTGACGATGAAACACAGAAATTGCATCGGAATTAAATTCAAAAGACACAATGCCGACTTACGTACAAGAGGACTGACACTCTAACTGTCAATGATTTGAACCTCTCCTGTGAGTGTAGTTTTAGATTCCGATGCTTCACTTCAGGTTTACTGTATCCCTTAGACCTTCTTATTGGCGATGAAATACAGAAATTGCATCCGAATTTAATACATAGGGCACAATGCCGACTTAAGAGGACGGTCACTATCTCTTCCTATGATTTGAACCACTCCTGTGACTCCCGTTTTAGATTCCGATGCTTCACTTCAGGTTTACTGTATACCTTGCACCATCTTCTTGACGATGAAACACGGAAATTGCATCGGAATAAAATTCAAGAGATAGAATACCGACTAAAGTACAAGAGGACTGACACTCTAACTATCTATGTTTTGAACCTCTCCAGTGGGTCCAGTTTTAGATTCCGATGCTTCTCTTCAGGTTTACTGTATCCCTTGGACCTTCTTATTGACGATGAAACACAGAAATTGCATCGGAATTAAATTCAAAAGGCACAATGCCGACTTAAGTACAAGAGGACTGACACTGTAACTCTCTATGATTTGAACATCTCTTGTGAGTCCAGTGTTAGATTCCGATGCTTCACTTCAAGATTACTGTATACCTTGCACCTTCTTATTGACGATGAAACACAGAAATTGCATCGGAATTAAATTCAAAAGGCACAATGCCGACTTAAGTACACGATGACTGACACTCTAACTATCTATGATTTGAACCTCCCCTGTGAGTCCAGTTTTAGATTCCGATGCTTCACTTCAGATTTACTGTATCCCTTGGACCTTCTTATTGACGATGAAATACATGAATTGCATCCGAATTTAATACAAAAGGCACAATGTCGACTTTAGTAAAAGAGGACTGACACTCTCTCTTCCTATGATTTGAACCTCTCCTGTGATTCCAGTTTTAGATTCCGATGCTACACTTGAGGTTTACTGTATACCTTGCACCTTCGTATTGACAATGAATCACGGAAATTGCATCCGAATTAAATTCAAAAGACACAATGCCGACTTAAGTATAAGAGGACTGACACTCTAACTATCAATGATTTGAACCTCTTCTGTGAGTCCAGTTTTAGATTCCGATGCTTCACTTCAGGTATACTGTATCCCTTGGACCTTTTTATTGACGAAGAAACACAGAAATTGCATCCGAATTTAATACAAAAGGTACAATGCCGACTTATGTACAAGAGGACTGACACTCTCGTTTTCTATGATTTGAACCTCTCCTGTGAGTCCAATTTAGATTCCGTTGCTTCACTTCAGGTTTACTGTGTACCTTGCACCTTCTTATTGACGATGAAACACAGAAATTACATCCGAATTTAATACAAAAGGTACAAATCCGACTTAAGTACAAGAGGACTGACACTCTCCCTTTCTATAATTAGAACCTCTCGTGTGAGTCCAGTTTTAGATTCCGATGCTTCACTTCAGGTTTACTGTATCCCTTGGATCGTCTTGTTGACGATGAAACACAGAAATTGCATCCGAATTTAATACAAAAGTCACAATGCCGACTTAAGTAAAAGAGGACTGTCACTCTCTCTTTCTATGATTTGAACCTCTCCTGTGAGTCCAGTATTAGATTCCAATGCCTCACTTCAGGTTTACTGTATTCCTTGCACCTTCATATTGACGATGAAACACAGAAATTGCATCGGAATTAAATTCAAAAGGCACAACGACGGCTTAAATACAAGAGGACTGACACTAACTTTCTATGATTTGAACCTCTCCTGTGAGTCCAGTTTTAGATTCCGATGCTTCACTTCAGGTTTACTGTATCCCTTGGACCTTCTTATTGACGATGAAACACAGAAATTGCATCGGAATTAAATTTAAAAGGCACATTTCCGACTTAAGTACAAGAGGACTGACACTCTAATTTTCTATGATTTGAACCTCTCCTGTGAGTCCAGTTTTAGATTCCTATTCTTCACTTCAGGTTTACTGTATCCCTTGGACCTTCTTATTGACAATGAAACACAGAAATTGCATTCGAATTTAATACAAAAGGAAGAATGCCGACTTAAGTACTAGAGGACTGACACTCTCACTTTCTATTATTTGAAGCTCTCCTGTGAGTCCGATTTTAGATTCCGATGCTTCACTTCAGGTGTACTGCATACCTTGCACCGTCTTATTGACGATGAAACACAGAAATTGCATCGGAGTTAAATTCAAAAGGCACAATGCCGACTTAAGTACAAGAGAACAGACACTCTAATTTTCTATGATTTGAACCTCTCCTGTGAGTCCAGTTTTAGATTCACATGCTTCTCTTCAGGTTTACTGTATCCCTTGGACCTTCTTATTGACGATGAAAAACAGAAATTGCATCCGAATTAAAATCAAAACGCACAATGCCGACTTAAGTACAAGAGGACTGACACTCTCACTTTCTATGATTGGAACCTCTCCTGTGAGTCCAGTTTTAGATTCCGATGCTTCACTTCGAGTTTACTATATACTGTGCACCTTGTTATTGACGATGAATCCCAGAAATTGCGTCCGAATTTAATACAAAAGGCACAATAACGACTTAAGTACAACAGGACTGACACTCTAGTTTTCTATGATTTGAACCTCTCCTGTGAGTCCAGTTTTAGATTCTGATGCTTCACTTCTGGCTTACTGTGTACCTTGCACCTTCTTATTGACGATGAAACTCAGAAATTGCATCCGAATTTAATACAAAAGGCACAATGCCGACTTAAGTAAAAGAGGACTGACACTCTCTCTTTCTATGATTTGAACTTCTCCTGTGAGTCCAGTTTTAGATTCCGATGCTTCACTTCAGGTTTACTGTATCCCTTGGACCTTCTTATTGACGATGAAACACAGAAATTGCATCGGAATTAAATTTAAAAGGCACATTGCCGACTTAAGTACAAGAGGACTGACACTCTAACTCTCTACGTTTTGAACCCCTCCTGTGAGTCTAGTTTTAGATTCCGATGCTTCAATTCAGGTTACTGTATCCCTTGGACCTTCTTATTGACGATGAAACACAGAAATTGCATGCGAATTTAATACAAAAGGAACAATGCCGACTTATGTACTAGAGGAATTACACTCCCACTTTCTATTATTTGAAACACTCCTGTGAGTCCAGTTTTAGATTCCGATGCTTCACTTCAGGTGTACTGTATACCTTGCACCGTCTTATTGACGATGAAACACAGAAATTGCATCGGAATTAAATTCAAAAGGCACAATGACGACTTAAGTACAAGAGGACTGACACTCTCGTTGTCTTTGATTTGAACCTCTCCTGTGAGTCCAGTTTTAGATTCCGATGCTTCACTTCAGGCTTACTGTGTACCTTGCACCTTCGTATTGACGATGAAACACAGAAATTGCATCCGAATTTAATACATAAGGCACAATGCCGACTTAAGTACAAGAGGACTGACACTCTCACTTTCTATGATTTGAACCTCATCTGTGAGTCCAGTTATTGATTCCGGTGCTTCATTTCAGGTTAACTGTATACCTTGCAACGTCTTATTGACGATGAAACACAGAAATTGCATCGGAATTAAATTCAAAAGACACAATGCCGACTTAAGCACAAGAGGACTGACACTCTAACTATCTATGATTTGAACCTCTCCTGTGAGTCTAGTTTTAGTTTCCGATGCTTCACTTCAGGTTTACTGTATCCCTTGGACCTGCTTATTGACGATGAAATACAGAAATTGCATCCGAATTTAATACAAAAGGCACAATGCCGACTTAAGTAAAAGAGGACGGACACTCTCCCTTCCTATGATTTGAACCGCTCCTGTGAATCCAGTGTTATTATTCCGATGCTTCACTTCAAGATTACTGTATACCTTGCACCTAGTTATTGACGATGAAACACAGAAATTTCATCGGAATTAAATTCATCAGGCACAATGCCGACTTAAGTACAAGAGGACTGACACTCTAACTATCAATGATTTTGAACCTCTCCTGTGAGTCCAGTTTCAGATTCCGATGCTTCACTTCAGGTTTTCTGTATCCGTTGGACCTTCTTATTGACGATGAAACACAGAAATTTCATCCGAATTTAATAAAGAAGGCACAATTCCAACTTAAGTACAAGAGGACTGACACTCTCGTTCTCTATGATTTGAACCTCTCCTGTGAGTCCTGTTTTAGATTCCGATGCTTCACTTCAGGTTTACTGTATACCTTGCACCTTCTTATTGACGATGAAACACAGAAATTTCATCGGAATTTAATACAAAAGGCACAATGCCGACTTAAGTAAAAGAGGACTGTCACTCTCTCTTTCTATGAATTGAACCTCTCCTGTGGGTCCAGTTTTAGATTCCGATGCTTCCCTTCAGGTTTACTGTATCACTTGGATCTATTTATTGACGATGAAACACAGAAATTTCATCCGAATGTAATACAAAAGTCACAATGCCGACTTAAGTAAAAGAGGACTGTCACTCTCTCTTTCTATGAATTGAACCTCTCCTGTGGGTCCAGTTTTAGATTCCGATGCTTCCCTTCAGGTTTACTGTATTCCTTGCACCTTCTTATTGACGATGAAACACAGAAATTGCATCCGAATTAAATACAAGGGGCACAATGCCGAGTTAAGTACAAGAGGACTGACACTCTCCCTTTCTATGAATTGAACCTCTCCTGTGAGTCCAGTTTTAGATTCCGATGCTTCACTTCAGGTTTACTGTATCCCTTGGACCTTCTTATTGACGATGAAACACAGAAATTTCATCGGAATTTAATACAAAAGGCACAATGCCGACTTAAGTAAAAGAGGACTGTCACTCTCCCTTTCTATGATATGAACCTCTCCTGTGAGTCCAGTTTTAGATTCCGATGCTTCACTTCAGGTTTACTGTATACATTGCACCATCTTCTTGACGATGAAACACAGAAATTGCATCGGAATTAAATTCAAAAGATACAATACCGACTAAAGTACAAGAGGACTGACACTCTAACTATCTATGTTTTGAACCTCTCCAGTGGGTCCAGTTTTAGATTCCGATGCTTCTCTTCAGGTTTACTGTATCCCTTGGACCTTCTTATTGACGATGAAACACAGAAATTGCATCGGAATTAAATTCAAAAGACACAATGCCGACTTACGTACAAGAGGACTGACACTCTAACTGTCAATGATTTGAACCTCTCCTGTGAGTGTAGTTTTAGATTCCGATGCTTCACTTCAGGTTTACTGTATCCCTTAGACCTTCTTATTGGCGATGAAATACAGAAATTGCATCCGAATTTAATACATAGGGCACAATGCCGACTTAAGAGGACGGTCACTATCTCTTCCTATGATTTGAACCACTCCTGTGACTCCCGTTTTAGATTCCGATGCTTCACTTCAGGTTTACTGTATACCTTGCACCATCTTCTTGACGATGAAACACGGAAATTGCATCGGAATAAAATTCAAGAGATAGAATACCGACTAAAGTACAAGAGGACTGACACTCTAACTATCTATGTTTTGAACCTCTCCAGTGGGTCCAGTTTTAGATTCCGATGCTTCTCTTCAGGTTTACTGTATCCCTTGGACCTTCTTATTGACGATGAAACACAGAAATTGCATCGGAATTAAATTCAAAAGGCACAATGCCGACTTAAGTACAAGAGGACTGACACTGTAACTCTCTATGATTTGAACATCTCTTGTGAGTCCAGTGTTAGATTCCGATGCTTCACTTCAAGATTACTGTATACCTTGCACCTTCTTATTGACGATGAAACACAGAAATTGCATCGGAATTAAATTCAAAAGGCACAATGCCGACTTAAGTACACGATGACTGACACTCTAACTATCTATGATTTGAACCTCCCCTGTGAGTCCAGTTTTAGATTCCGATGCTTCACTTCAGATTTACTGTATCCCTTGGACCTTCTTATTGACGATGAAATACATGAATTGCATCCGAATTTAATACAAAAGGCACAATGTCGACTTTAGTAAAAGAGGACTGACACTCTCTCTTCCTATGATTTGAACCTCTCCTGTGATTCCAGTTTTAGATTCCGATGCTACACTTGAGGTTTACTGTATACCTTGCACCTTCGTATTGACAATGAATCACGGAAATTGCATCCGAATTAAATTCAAAAGACACAATGCCGACTTAAGTATAAGAGGACTGACACTCTAACTATCAATGATTTGAACCTCTTCTGTGAGTCCAGTTTTAGATTCCGATGCTTCACTTCAGGTATACTGTATCCCTTGGACCTTTTTATTGACGAAGAAACACAGAAATTGCATCCGAATTTAATACAAAAGGTACAATGCCGACTTATGTACAAGAGGACTGACACTCTCGTTTTCTATGATTTGAACCTCTCCTGTGAGTCCAATTTAGATTCCGTTGCTTCACTTCAGGTTTACTGTGTACCTTGCACCTTCTTATTGACGATGAAACACAGAAATTACATCCGAATTTAATACAAAAGGTACAAATCCGACTTAAGTACAAGAGGACTGACACTCTCCCTTTCTATAATTAGAACCTCTCGTGTGAGTCCAGTTTTAGATTCCGATGCTTCACTTCAGGTTTACTGTATCCCTTGGATCGTCTTGTTGACGATGAAACACAGAAATTGCATCCGAATTTAATACAAAAGTCACAATGCCGACTTAAGTAAAAGAGGACTGTCACTCTCTCTTTCTATGATTTGAACCTCTCCTGTGAGTCCAGTATTAGATTCCAATGCCTCACTTCAGGTTTACTGTATTCCTTGCACCTTCATATTGACGATGAAACACAGAAATTGCATCGGAATTAAATTCAAAAGGCACAACGACGGCTTAAATACAAGAGGACTGACACTAACTTTCTATGATTTGAACCTCTCCTGTGAGTCCAGTTTTACATTCCGATGCCTCTCTTCAGGATTACTGTATCCCTTGGACCTTCTTATTGACGATGAAACACAGAAATTGCATCTGAATTATATTCAATAGACACAATGCCGACTTAAGTACAAGAGGACTGACACTCTAACTATCTATGATTTGAAACTCTCCTGTGAGTCCAGTTTTAGATTCCGAAGCTTAACTTCAGGTTTTCTATATCCCATGGACCTTCTTATTGACGATGCAATGCAGAAATTGCATCCGAATTTATACAAAAGGCACAATGCCGACTTTAGTAAAAGAGGACTGACACTCTCTACCTATGATTTGAACCTCTCCTGTGATTCCAGTTTTAGATTCCGATGCTACACTTCAGGTTTACTGTATACCTTGCACCTTCTTATTGACGATGAAACACAGAAATTGCATCAGAATTAAATTCAAAAGACACAATGCCGACTTAAGTATAAGAGGACTGACACTCTTACTATCAATGATTTGAATCTCTCCCGTGAGTCCGGTTTTCAGATTCCTATGCTTCAATTCAGGTTTACTGTATCCCTTGGACCTTTTTATTGACGATGAAACACAGAAATTGCATCCGAATTTAATACAATAGATACAATGCCGACTTAAGTACAAGAGGACTGACACTCTAGTTTTCTACGATTTGAACCTCTCCTGTGAGTCTAATTTAGATTCCGTTGCTTCACTTCAGGTTTACTGTGTATTTTCACCTTCTTATTGACGATGAAACACAGAAATTGCATCCGAATTTAATACAAAAGGCACAATGCAGACTTAAGTACAAGAGGACTGACACTCTCCCTTGCTATGATTAGTACCTCTCGTGTGAGTCCAGTTTTAGATTCCGATGCTTCACTTCAGGTTTACTGTATCCCTTGGATCTTCTTATTGACGATGAAACACAGAAATTGCATCCGAATTTAATACAAAAGTCACAATGCCGACTTAAGTAAAAGAGGACTGTAACTCTCTCTTTCTATGATTTGAACCTCTCCTGTGAGTCCAGTTTCAGATTACGGTGCTTCACTTCAGGTTTACTGTATACCTTGCACCGTCATATTGTCGATGAATCACAGAAATTGCATCGGAAATAAATTCAAAAGACACAATGCCGTCTTAAGTACAAGAGGACTGACACTCTAACTATCTATGATTTGAAGCTCTCCTGTGAGTCTAGTTTTAGATTCCGATGCTTCACTTCAGGTTTACTGTATCCCTTGGACCTTCTTATTGACGATGAAATACAGAAATTGCATCCAAATTTAATACAAAAGGCACAATGCCGACTTAAGTACAAGAGGACTGACACTCTATCAATGATTTGAACCTCTCCTGTGAGTCCACTTTTAGATTCCGATGCTTTACTTCAGGTTTACTGTCTCCGTTGGACCTTCTTATTGACGAAGAAACACAGGAATTGCATCCGAATTTAATAACGAAGGCACTATGCCGACTAATGTACAAGAGGACTGACACTCTCGTTATCTATGATTTGAACCTCTCCTGTGAGTCCGGTTTTAGATTCCGATGCTTCACTTCTGGTTTACTTTGTACCTTGCACCTTCTTATTGACGATGAAACACAGAAATTCCTTCCGAATTTAATACAAAGGGAACAATGCCGACTTAAGTACAAGAGGACTGACACTCTCCCTTTCTATGATTTGAACCTCTCCTGTGAGTCCAGTTTTAGATTCCGATGTTTCACTTCAGTTTTACTGTATCCGTTGGATCTTCTTATTGACGATGAAACACAGAAATTGCATCGGAATTTAATACAAAAGTCACAATGCCGACTTAAGTAAAAGAGGACTGTCACTCTCTCTTTCTATTAATTGAACCTCTCCTGTGAGTAAAGTTTTAGATTCTGATGCTTCACTTCAGGTTTACTGTATTCCTTGCACCTTCATATTGACGATGAAACACAGAAATTGCATCGGAATTAAATTCAAAAGGCACAATTACGGCTTTACTACAAGAGGACTGACACTCTAACTTTCTATGATTTGAACCTCTCCTGTGAGTCCAGTTTTACATTCCGATGCCTCTCTTCAGGATTACTATATCCCTTGGACCTTCTTATTGACGATGAAACACGGAAATTGCATCGGAATTATATTCAATAGACACAATGCCGACTTAAGTACAAGAGGACTGACACTCTAACAATCTATGATTTGAACCTCTCCTGTGAGTCCAGTTTTAGATTCCGTAGCTTCACTTCAGGTTTACTGTATCCCGTGGACCTTCTTATGGACGATGAAATACAGAAATTGCATCCGAATTTAATACAAAAGGACAATGCCGACTTTAGTAAAAGAGGACTGACACTCTCTTCCTATGATTTGAACCTCTCCTGTGATTCCAGTTTTAGATTCCGATGCTACACTTCAGGTTTACTGTATACCTTGCACCTTCTTATTGACGATGAAACACAGAAATTGCATCAGAATTAAATTCAAAAGACATAATGCCGACTTAAGTATAAGAGGACTGACACTCTATCTATCAATGATTTGAATCTCTCCTGTGAGTCCTGTTTTCAGATTCCTATGATTCACTTCAGGTTTACTGTATCCCTTGGACCTTTTTATTGACGATGAAACACAGAAATTGCATCCGAATTTAATACAAGAGGTACAATGCCGACTTAAGTACAAGAGGACTGACACTCTCGTTTTCTATGATTTGAACCTCTCCTGTGCATCCAGTTTTAGATTCCGATGCTTCACTTCAGGTTTACAGTGTACCTTGCATCTTCTTATTGACGAAGAAACACAGATATTGCATTCGAATTTAATACAAAAAGCACAATGCCGACTTAAGTACAAGAGGACAGACACTCTAACTATCAATGATTTGAACCTCTCCTGTGAGTCCAGTTTTAGATTCCGATGCTTTACTTCAGGTTTACTGTATCCGTTGGACCTTCTTGTTGACGAAGAAACACAGAAAGTGCATTCGAATTTAATAAAGAAGGCACTATGCCAACTTAAGTACAAGAGGACTGACACTCTCGTTATCTATGATTTGAACCTCTCCTGTGAGTCCAGTTTTAGATTCCGATGCTTCACTTCAGGATTACTGTATACCTTGCACCTTCTTATTGACGATGAAACACAGAAATTGCATCCGAATTTGATACAAAAGGAACAATGCCGACTTAATTACAAGAGGACTGACACTCCCCCTTTCTATGATTTGAACCTCTCCTGTGAGTCCAGTTTTAGATTCCGATGCTTCACTTCAGGTTTACTGTATCCCTTGGATCTTCTTATTGACGATGAAACACAGAAATTGCATCGCAATTTAATACAAAAGTCACAATGCCGACTTCAGTAAAAGAGGACTGTCACTCTCTCTTTCTATTAATTGAACCTCTCCTGTGAGTCCAGTTTTAGATTCCGATGCTTCACTTCAGGTTTACTGTATTCCTTGCACCTTCTTATTGACGATGAAACACAAAAATTGCATCGGAATTAAATTCAAAAGGCACAATGCCGGCTTAACTACAAGAGGACTGACACTCAAACTTTCTATGATTTGAACCTCTCCTGTGAGTACAGTTTTAGATTCCGATGTTTCTTTTCAGGATTACTGTATCCCTTGGACCTTCTTATTGACGATGAAACACAGAAATTGCATCGGAATTATATTCAATAGACACAAGGCCGACTTAAGTACAAGAGGACTGACACTCTAACTATCTATGATTTGAACCTCTCCTGTGAGTCTAGTTTTAGATTCCGATGCTTCGCTTCAGCTTTACTGTATCCCTTGGACATTCTTATTGACGATGAAATACAGAAATAGCATCCGAATTTAATACAAAAGGCACAATGCCGGCTTAAGTAAAAGAGGACGGACACTCTCTCTTCCTATGATTTGAACCTCTCCTGTAAGTCCCGTTTTAGATTCCGATGCTTCACTTCTGGTTTTCTGTACACCTTGCACCTTCTTATTGATGATGAAACACAGAAATTGCATCGGAATTAAATTCAAAATGCACAATGCCGACTTAAGTACAAGAAGACTGACACTCTAACTCTCTATGATTTGAACCTCTCCTGTGAGTCCAGTGTTAGATTCTGATGCTTCACTTCAACTTTTCTGTACACCTTGCACCTTCGTATTGACGATGAAACACAGAAATTGCATCGGAATTAAATTCAAAAGGCACAATGCCGACATAAGTAAAAGAGGACTGACGCTCTAACTATCAATGATTTGAACCTCTCCTATGAGTCCAGTTTTAGATTCTGATGCTTCACTTCAGGTTTACTGTATCCTTTGGACCTTCTTATTGTCGATGAAACACAGAAATTGCATCCGAATTTAATAAAGAAGGCACTATGCAAACTTAAGTACAAGAGGACTGACACTCCCGTTCTCTATGATTTGAACCTCTCCTGTGAGTCCAGTTTCAGATTCCGATGCTTCACTTCAGGTTTACTGGGTACCTTGCACCTTCTTATTGACGATGAAACACAGAAATTGCATCCGAATTTAATACAAAAGGAACAATGCCGACTTAAGTACAAGAGGACTGACATTCTCTCTTTCTATGATTTGAACCTCTCCTGTGAGTCCACTTTTAGATTCCGATGCTTCACTTCAGGTTTACTGTATCCCTTGGACCTTCGTATTGACGATGAAACACAGAAATTGCATCGGAATTATATTCAATAGACACAATGCCGACTTAAGTACAAGAGGACTGACGCTCTCGTTTTCTATGATTTGAACCTCTCCTGTGAGTCCAATTTAGATTCCGATGCTTCACTTCAGGTTTACTTTGTACCTTGCACCTTCTTATTGACGATGAAACACAGAAATTGCATCCGAATTTAATACAAAAGGCACAATGCCGACTTAAGTACAAGAGGACTGACACTCTCCCTTTCCATGATTTGAACCTCTGATGTGAGTCCAGTTTTAGATTCCGATGCTTCACTTCAGGTTTAATGTATCCCTTGGACCTTCTTATTGACGATGGGACACAGAAATTTCATCGGAATTTAATACAAAAGGCACAATGCCGACTTAAGTAAAAGAGGACTGACACTCTAACTATCAATGATTTGAACCTCTCCTGTGAGTCCAGTTTTAGATTCCGATGCTTCACTTCAGGTTTACTGTGTACCTTGCACCTTCTTATTGACGATGAAACACAGAAATTGCATCCGATTTAATACAAAAGGAACAATGCCGACTTAAGTACAAGAGGACTGACACTCTCCCTTTCTATGATTTGAACCTCTCCTGTGAGTCCCGTTTTTGATTCCGATGCTTACCTTTAGGTTTACTGTATACCTTGCACCTTCTTATTGACGATGAAACACAGAAATTGCATCGGAATTAAATTCAAAAGGCACAATGCCGACTTAAGTACAAGAGGACTCACACTCTAACTATCAATGATTTGAACCTCTCCTGTGAGTCCAGTTTTAGATTCCGATGCTTCACTTCAGGTTTACTGTATGCCTTGGACCTTTTTATTGACGATGAAACACAGAAATTGCATCCGAATTTAATACAAAAGGTATAATGCCGACGTAAGTACAAGAGGACTGACACTCTCGTTTTCTATGATTTAAACCTCTCCTGTTAGTCGAATTTAGATTCCGATGCTTCACTTCAGGTTTACTGTGTACCTTACACCTTCTTATTGACGATGAAACACAGAAATTGCATCCGAATTTAATACAAAAGGCACAATGCCGACTTAAGTACAAGAGGACTGACACTCTCCCTTTCTATGATTTGAACCTCTCGTGTGAGTCCAGTTTTAGATTCCGATGCTTCACTTCAGGTTTACTGTATCCCTTGGATCTTCTTATTGACGATGAAACACAGACATTGCATCCGAATTTAATACAAAAGTCACAATGCCGACTTAAGTAAAAGAGGACTGTCACTCTCTCTTTCTATGATTTGAACCTCTCCTGTGAGTCCAGTTTTAGATTACGATGCCTCACTTCAGGTTTACTGTATACCTTGCACCGTCATATTGACGATGAATCACAGAAATTGCATAGGAATCAAATTCAAAAGGCAAAATGCCGACTTAAGTACAAGAGGGATGACACTCTAACTTTCTATGATTTGAACCTCTCCTGTGAGTTCAGTTTTAGATTCCGATGCTTCTCTTCAGGTTTACTGTATCCCTTGGACCTTCTTATTGACGAAGAAACACAGAAATTGCATCCGAATATAATGAAGAAGGCACTATGCCAACTTAAGTACTAGAGGACTGACACTCTCGTTATCTATGATTTGAACCTCTCCTGTGAGTCCAGGTTTGGATTCCGATGCTTCACTTAAGGTTTAGAGTGCACCTTGCACCTTCTTATTGACGATGAAACACAGAAATTGCATCCGAATTTAATACAAAAGGAACAATGCCGACTTAAGTACAAGAGGACTGACACTCTCCCTTTCTATGGTTTGAACCTCACCTGTGAGTCCAGTTTTAGATTCCGATGCTTCACTTCAGGTTTACTGTATCCCTTGGATCTTCTTATTGACGATGAAACACAGAAATTGCATCCGAATTTAAATCAAAAGTCACAATGCCGACTTTAGTAAAAGAGGACTGTCACTCTCTCTTTCTATGAATTGAACCTCTCCTGTGAGTCCAGTTTTAGATTCCAATGCTTCACTTCAGGTATACTGTATTCCTTGCACCTTCTTATTGACGATGAAACACAGAAGTTGCATCCCAATTATATTCAATGGACACAATGCCGACTTAAGTACAAGAGGACTGACACTCTCGTTCTCTATGATTTGAACCTCTCATGTGAGTCCAGTTTTAGATTCCGATGCTTCACTTCAGGCTTACTGGGTACCTTGCACCTTCTTATTGACGATGAAACACAGAGATTGCATCTGAATTTAATACAAAAGGAACAATGCCGACTTAAGTACAAGAGGACTGAAACTCTCTCTTTCTATGATTTAAACCTCCCCTGTGAGTCCAGTTTTAGATTCCGATGCTTCACTTCAGGTTTACTGTATCCCTTGGACCTTCGTATTGACGATGAAACACAGAAATTGCATCGGAATTATATTCAATAGACACAATGCCGACTTAAGTACAAGAGGACTGACACTCTAACTATCTATGATATGAACCTCCCCTGTGAGTCCAGTTTTAGATTCCGAAGCTTCACTTCAGGTACACTGTATCCCTTGGACCTTCTTATTGACGATGAATAACTGAAATTGCATCCGAATTTAATACAAAAGTCACAATGCCGACTTAAGTAAAAGAGGACTGACACTCTCTCTTCCTATGATTTGAACCTCTCCTGTGATTCCAGTTTTAGATTCCGATGCTACACTTCAGGTTTGCTGTATAACTTGCACCTTCTTATTGACAATGAAATACAGAAATTGCATCGGATTTAAATTCAAAGACACAATGCCTACTTAAGTATAAGAGGACTGACACTCTAACTATCAATGATTTGAACCTCTCCTGTGAGTCCAGTTTTAGATTCCGATGCTTCACTTCAGGTTTACTGTATGCCTTGGACCATTTTATTGACGATGAAACACAGAAATTGCATCGGAATTTAATACAAAAGGCACAATGCCGACTTAAGTACAAGAGGACCGACACACACTTCTTCTGTGATTTGAACCTCTCCTGTGAGTCCAATTTAGATTCCGATGCTTCACTTCAGGTTTACATTGTACCTTGCACCTTCTTATTGACGATGAAACACAGAAATTGCATCCGAATTTGATACAAAATGCACAATGCCGACTTAAGTACATGAGGACTGACACTCTCCCTTTCTGTGATTTGAACCTCTCCTGTGAGTCCAGTTTTAGATTCCGATGCTTCACTTAAGGTTTACTGTATTCGTTGGACCTTCTTATTGACGAAGAAACAGAGAATTTGCATCCAAATTTAATAAAGAAGGCTCTATGCCGACTTAAGTACAAGAGGACTGACACTCTCCTTATCTATGATTTGAACCTCTCCTGTGAGTCCAGTTTTAGATTCCGATGCTTCACTTCAGGTTTACTGTGTACCTTGCACCTTCTTATTGACGATGAAACACAGAAATTGCATCCGATTTAATACAAAAGGAACAATGCCGACTTAAGTACAAGAGGACTGACACTCTTCCTTTCTATGATTTGAACCTCTCCTGTGAGTCCCGTTTTTGATTCCGATGCTTACCTTCAGGTTTACTGTATACCTTGCACCTTCTTATTGACGATGAAACACAGAAATTGCCTCGGAATTAAATTCAAAAGGCACAATGCCGACTTAAGTACAAGAGGACTGACACTCTAACTCTCTATGATTTGAACCTCTCTTGTGAGTCCAGTATTAGATTCCGATGCTTCACTTCAAGTTTACTGTATACCTTGCACCTTCTTATTGACGATGAAACACAGAAATTGCATCGGAATTAAATTCAAAAGGCACAATGCCGACTTAAGTACAAGAGGACTGACACTCTAACTATCAATGATTTGAACCTCTCCTGTGAGTCCAGTTTTAGATTCCGATGC
Source organism: Schistocerca americana (assembly GCF_021461395.2). Taxonomy (NCBI): domain Eukaryota; kingdom Metazoa; phylum Arthropoda; class Insecta; order Orthoptera; family Acrididae; genus Schistocerca; species Schistocerca americana. Next base: position 37,233,963 of record NC_060128.1, read on the forward strand.
TTCACTTCAGGTTTACTGTATGCCTTGGACCTTTTTATTGACGATGAAACACAGAAATTGCATCCGAATTTAATACAAAAGGTATAATGCAGACGTAAGTACAAGAGGACTGACACTCTCGTTTTCTATGATTTAAACCTCTCCTGTTAGTCGAATTTAGATTCCGATGCTTCACTTCAGGTTTACTGTGTACCTTACACCTTCTTATTGACGATGATACACAGAAATTGCATCCGAATTTAATACAAAAGGCACAATGCCGACTTAAGTACAAGAGGACTGACACTCTCCCTTTCTATGATTTGAACCTCTCGTCTGAGTCCAGTTTTAGATTCCGATGCTTCACTTCAGGTTTACTGTATCCCTTGGATCTTCTTATTGACGATGAAACACAGACATTGCATCCGAATATAATGAAGAAGGTACTATGCCAACTTAAGTACAAGAGGACTGACACTCTCGTTATCTATGATTTGAACCTCTCCTGTGAGTCCAGTTTTAGATTCCGATGCTTCACTTCAGGTTTACTGGGTACCTTGCACCTTCTTATTGACGATGAAACACAGAGATTGCATCTGAATTTAATACAAAAGGAACAATGCGACTTAAGTACAAGAGGACTGAAACTCTCTCTTTCTATGATTTAAACCTCCCCTGTGAGTCCAGTTTTAGATTCCGATGCTTCACTTCAGGTTTACTGTATCCCTTGGACCTTCGTATTGACGATGAAACACAGAAATTGCATCGGAATTATATTCAATAGACACAATGCCGACTTAAGTACAAGAGCACTGACACTCTAACTATCTATGATATGAACCTCCCCTGTGACTCCAGTTTTAGATTCCGAAGCTTCACTTCAGGTTCACTGTATCCCTTGGACCTTCTTATTGACGATGAATAACAGAAATTGCATCCGAATTCAATACAAAAGTCACAATGCCGACTTAAGTAAAAGAGGACTGACACTCTCTCTTCCTATGATTTGAACCTCTCCTGTGATTCTAGTTTTAGATTCCGATGCTACACTTCAGGTTTGCTGTATAACTTGCACCTTCTTATTGACAATGAAATACAGAAATTGCATCGGAATTAAATTCAAAGACACAATGCCTACTTAAGTACTAGAGGACTGACACTCTAACTATCAATGATTTGAACCTCTCCTGTGAGTCCAGTTTTAGATTCCGATGCTTCACTTCAGGTTTACTGTATGCCTTGGACCTTTTTATTGACGATGAAACACAGAAATTGCATCGGAATTTAATACAAAAGGCACAATGCCGACTTAAGTACAAGAGGACTGACACTCTCTTCTTCTATGATTTGAACCTCTCCTGTGAGTGCAATTTAGATTCCGATGCTTCACTTCAGGTTTACTTTGTACCTTGCACCTTCTTATTGACGATGAAACACAGAAATTTCATCGGAATTTAATACAAAATGCACAATGCCGACTTAAGTAAAAGAGGACTGTCACACTCCCTTTCTATGATATGAACCTCTCTTGTGAGTCCAGTTTTAGATTCCGATGCTTCACTTAAGGTTTACTGTATTCGTTGGACCTTCTTATTGACGAAGAAACAGAGAATTTGCATCCAAATTTAATAAAGAAGGCACCATGCCGACTTAAGTACAAGAGGACTGACACTCTCGTTATCTATGATTTGAACCTCTCCTGTGAGTCCAGTTTTAGATTCCGATGCTTCACTTCAGGTTTTCTGTGTACCGTGCACCTTCTTATTGACGATGAAACACAGAAATTGCATCCGAATTTAATACAAAAGGAACAATGCCGACTTAAGTACAAGAGGACTGACACTCTCCCTTTCTATGATTTGAACCTCTCCTGTGAGTCCCGTTTTAGATTCCGAAACTTCACTTCAGGTTTACTGTATACCTTGCACCTTCTTATTGACGATGAAACACAGAAATTGCATCGGAATTATATTCAATAGACACAATGCCGACTTAAGTACAAGAGGACTGACACTCTAACTATCTATGATTTGAACCTCTCCTGTGAGTCCAGTTTTATATTCCGAAGCTTCACTTCAGGTTTACTGTATCCCTTGACCTTCTAATTGACAATGAAATACAGAAATTGCATCCGAAATTAATACAAAGGGCATAATACCGACTTTAGTAAAATAGAACTGACACTCTCTCTTCTTATGATTTGAACCTCTCCTGTGAGTCCAGTTTTAGATTCCGATGCTTCACTTCAGGTTTACTGTATCCCTTGGACCTTTTTATTGACGATGAAACACAGAAATTGCATCCGAATTTAATACAAAATGCACAATGCCGACTTAAGTACAAGAGGACTGACACTCTCCCTTTCTATGATTCGAACCTCTCGTGTGAGTCGAGTTTTAGATTCCGTTGCTTCACTTTGGGTTTACTGTATTCCTTGGATCTTCTTATTGACGATGAAACACAGAAATTCCATCCGAATTTAATACAAAAGTCACAATGCCGACTTAAGTAAAAGAGGACTGTCACTCTCTCTTTCCATGATTTGAACCTCTCCTGTGAGTCCAGTTTTAGATTACGATGCTTCACTTCAGGTTAACTGTATCCCTTGGACCTTCGTATTGACGATGAAACACAGAAATTGCATCGGAATTATAATCAATAGACACAATGCCGACTTAAGTACAAGAGGACTGACACTCTAACTATCTCCGATTTGAACCTCCCCTGTGAGTCCAGTTTTAGATTCCGAAGCTTCACTTCAGGTTTACTGTATCCCTTGGACCTTCTTATTGACGATGAAATACAGAAATTGCATCCGAATTTAATAAAAAAGTCACAATGCCGACTTTAGTAAAAGAGGACTGACACTCTCTCTTCCTATGATTTGAACAACTCCTGTGATTCCAGTTTTAGATTCCGATGCTACACTTCAGGTTTACTGTATACCTTGCACCTTCTTATTGACGAGGAAATAGAGAAATTGCATCGGAATTAAATTCAAAGACACAATGCCGACTTAAGTATAAGAGGACTGACACTCTAACTATCAATGATTTGAACCTCTCCTGTGAGGCCAGTTTTAGATCCGATGCTTCACTTCAGGTTTACTGTATGCCTTGGACCTTTTTATTGACGATGAAACACAGAAATTGCATCGGAATTTAATACAAAATTCACAATGCCGACTTAAGTACAAGAGGACTGACACTCTCGTTTTCTATGATTTGAACCTCTCCTGTGAGTCCAATTTAGTTTCCGATGCTTCACTTCAGGTTTACTTTGTACCTTGCACCTTCTTATTGACGTTGAAACACAGAAATTGCATCCGAATTTAATACAAAAGGCAGAATGCCGACTTAAGTACAAGAGGACTGACACTCTCCCTTTCCATGATTTGAACCTCTGATGTGAGTCCAGTTTTAGATTCCGATGCTTCACTTCAGGTTTACTGTATCCCTTGGACCTT